>NC_137132.1:1746070-1761070 GCF_949319135.1 Squalius cephalus
TAATCATTTATTAGTAATGTTTTCAGTGTTTTCGGGTGCAGATGAATGTGAATTGAATGTGAATGATGCGGACTCGTCATCTCCGCCTATATGATCGTTTCATACGGATTACATAATCTGAGAATATTTATTTTCCATTGGAATCTCTTCATTCAAAAGTAAAAATTTCAAGCTTGCTATAGATATATTTCTCATGTCCATTTGTGTGATGCGCTCAAGTTTAAGACCGAATCGACAGAAAGCGCCATTATTTTACAAAAGCACAACGTTTTGCTGTTATTGTGAGTTTACAAAGATAAAAGTAGACCCTTTACAGTTTGCATTATTATCTGTATGACTGAGTATTTTATGTCTGTATGTCATGCAGTAAGCACTCTCTCCACACAAACACTTGGATATGCACTAATAATAGCGCATATTTATCAAGTTAAAAGTGCGCGTTTTCTAGGCCGAAACATGGAGGAGAGAGAAGCATGAAGAGGGAAGTTAGCTAGAGGAGAGATGTCCTAGACAACGACAACGACTAACGTTAGAATTATATTCTCCTGAATTTTGATATGGCCGACACACGACCAAAGAGACGACGTTCCGATGAACAAATAGCAAAGAAGAGGGAAAAGGAGAAGGAACGCGCAAAGTCCCGAATTCATGACTGTTTCAGGGAGCACGGAAGGGAGGAGGGGATGGGATGAGGAGGAGGGAGGGGAAGGAGGAGCGAGGGGGAGGGGACGGGATGAGGAGGAGGGAGGGGGAGGGGACGGGAGGAGGAGGGAGGGGGAGGGGACGGGATGAGGAGCGAGGGGGAGGGAACGGGAGGAGGAGGAGGAGGGAGGGGGAGGGGACGGGATGAGGAGGAGGAGGAGGAGGGAGGGGGAGGGGACGGGATGAGGAGGAGGGAGGGGGAGGGGACGGGAGGAGGAGGAGGAGGGGACGGGATGAGGAGGAGGGAGGGGAGGGGACGGGATGAGGAGGAGGGAGGGGGAGGGGACGGGAGGAGGAGGAGAAGCGAGGGGGAGGGGACGGGATGAGGAGGAGGCAGGGGGATGGAATGAGGAGGAGGCAGGGGGAGGGGACGGGAGGAGGAGGAGGAGGAGGAGGAGGGAGGGGGAGGGGACGGGAGGAGGAGGAGAAGCGAGGGGGAGGGGACGGGATGAGGAGGAGGCAGGGGGAGGGGACGGGAGGAGGAGGAGAAGCGAGGGGGAGGGGACGGGATGAGGAGGAGGGAGGGGGACGGGATGAGGAGGAGGCAGGGGGAGGGGACGGGAGGAGGAGGAGGAGGGAGGGGGAGGGGACGGGATGAGGAGAAGGGAGGGGGAGGGGACGGGATGAGGAGGAGGGAGGGGGAGGGGACGGGAGGAGGAGGAGAAGCGAGGGGGAGGGGACGGGATGAAGAGGAGGGAGGGGGACGGGATGAGGAGGAGGCAGGGGGAGGGGACGGGATAAGGAGGAGGCAGGGGGAGGGGACGGGAGGAGGAGGGAGGGGGAGGGGACGGGATGAGGAGGAGGGAGGGGGACGGGATGAGAAGGAGGCAGGGGGAGGGGACGGGATAAGGAGGAGGCAGGGGGAGGGGACGGGGGGAGAAGGGAGGGGGAGGGGACGGGATGAGGAGGAGGGAGGGGGAGGGGACGGGATGAGGAGGAGGCAGGGGGAGGGGACGGGAGGAGGAGGAGGGAGGGGACGGGATGAGGAGGAGGCAGGGGGAGGGGACGGGAGGAGGAGGAGGAGGGAGGGGACGGGATGAGGAGGAGGGAGGGGGAGGGGATAGGATGAGGAGGAGCGAGCTAGCCTCCGTTTTGTTTGACAACACTTCGAACGTCAACAAGTAGTGACGTCACCCAACATCACTTAGAGCAGCTTTAACATCAGAGCGCGCGGAGTTGTGAAGTTGCTGCTACTTACATATTACGAATGTTTGGGTTTCCCGCCGTTAACGATCTGTCCGTTACAGCCTGCGTTATTCGCCCCCTTTATCAAGCTTTTTTTTCTGCGACTAAACGACTAATAAAATTTCGGTCGACTAAGCCTCTTCTAGTCGACTAACCGTTAGTGGACTATTAGCGGCAGCCCTTGTGGACACATTCATGTAGATGTTGTGGGGTTACACTGATCATCTCATCATCATGTTTAACTTTTACTTTTTTCAAGTAACTAGTAAAGTAATGCATTACTTTTAAAATTTACAACAAAATATCTGAGTTACTTTTTCAAATAAGTATCGCTAGTTACTTTTTCACATTTATTGACTGACAGTTCTCATGTTGAGAGAAATCGTAAGTGCAGAGGTGTGTGTGTGTGTGTGTGTGTGCGTGTGTAGCTAGACTAAATGTGAGCATTTACATTAGTACTTGCACAAACAGATTCAGGATTATTCTAAATGAATAAAATCAGTAAAATGCAATATCAGAATACTATGCCAACCTCCAATAATTATATATTAAATAAAACAAATATTTTATGCATTTAATCTCACTTAATTGACCAATGTACTTGCTGCTGACCTTTGATGATTCAATTACACATGCATAAGCAAAAATGACTTTAGAATTTTTTTTTTAAGGACATTTTTTTATTATTTTTTTATCGGTAAAGTAAGTGTTCATCTTTTTTTCTCCTGCATCCTATTCTTCCGTTATCCAGAATGGCACTTTTTTGTTATAAAAACAAAAACAAAACGAGCCCTGCCCAGGTGGGAAAATAGTAGCGCAAAAGTAACATAACGCATTACTTTTCTTAAAAAGCAACTAAGTAACGCAATTAGTTACTTTTTAAGGGAGTAACACAATATTGTAATGCATTACTTTTCACAGTAACAGTGGAGTCCTCGACGTGATACGCAGGCATACGCCGTATTCCCACTGGAAAAGGCCAAGGATTTCCGTATATCCACTTAAAAAGTGCAAAGATACGCAACAACGTCGTTTTGTGACATAACTTTCACACTTTCATAAATTCACCTCGTCTGTGTTGTGAAGCACTGACTTTTGGACCATTGCGGTGTCCCTGGCCTGTGACCTGGATCTGACGTCACTGAGGTACAGCACAGTTGCTTGGCGTCAACTTTTACATATTTTTGGCCACGTTTTCGCTCGTAACTTCATAAAACATGCTCCGATCGTGGAAAATGACATTTGGACAATCAATGTTTACAGCAGATTCTCACTATTACAATGAGTCCAAAATCAGCCAGTGGAAGCTCTCGGTGAAATGAGTCCAAAATCAACACAATCCATTGCATTGATCACGAGATATTCCTCACGGAGGAACAGTTTTAAAAACGTCCATTAGGGGGCATCAAGGACTGAACAAAAAGGCTACATTGGTACTGTACTACTGTAACTTTTGATTATTTTATACAATCACCACAAAATTTGATCCAGATGCAGCTCACATGTAGGGGAACTATATTTGACCTTATTTAGCTTCCTGAGTTTTAAGGAAGGAATAAGAAAGATATGTAAAATTATTATAAAAAAAAATTATCAGCAGTTTCTCAGCACGAGAATGTTCAAATGTAATGATTTCAAAAAAAGTTTTTTTTTTATCACAGTATACTCGCTACAAAAAACTAGACTACACCACCGGCCGGTAATATTATAATTAGATCCTCTTGTACGTCAGAAGGGGAGAGAAATATGATCGGCTTATTTTATGACTTGCTTGCAGACAAAGGGTTTCAGTTTTCACGTTTTCTGTGTCGGTAGAAGCACCGGATTATAGCACTTACACACGGGGAAAGCCAGATGTTCATGAAGTGTCCCCAGTTCTCTCACCTTGATCAGCATGAACTTGTGCATGGGCTCGTACCACTGCAGCAGAACCACACTGGACTCCAGCGCACAGCACAGGAACACACAGCCGTTCTGAGCGTTATGAGCTGCACACACACACACACACACACATTTGAGTGAGCATTTGAGGAAATATTTATGCTTTTACTTGTGTATTTATGAATCGGATTTTGTAAATGTGAATTGTGCGGTGCATTTGTGAGTTTTGTTTTGTAAATGTGTTATTTTTGAGGCTGAAGGCTCCACAGTGTGTTGATGTACAGAGCCAGGCTTTGAGGTAAGAGTGATCTGGATTCTCTCACCCACTGAACACGTCCTGCATCCCTTTGTGTCTGGAATCTTCGTGCTGATCGCAAACTTCCTGTTATGAGACAGCGAGAAAACAGATTAGATTGTGTGGTTGTGTGTGTGTGTGTGTGTGTGTGTGTGCATCTGTGCTTTTCCTTTATATGGGTCACTTAGTCACAAAGTTCCGTTAAGAGTGATGGACGCTCTGTGTGTGTGTGTGTGTGTGTGTGAGTGTGTGTGACTGTGTGTGTGTGTGGTTTCTCTGTTTTAATGCATGTGTGGTTAGAATCGAACACCTCAGTGTTGCTGCAAACTGGTGTGTGTCAAACTGGTTAATGCGCCCCTATTCTTCTATTTTAAAGGTTCCTGGTTTTGTTTTGGTTCCTCCTACAACAGGTTCACTTCAAAATCACTTTCATTTTCTGATAATTTTCATTGCAGCATCAGCTCTTTTCAAGGGTTTCTGCTCAATTGGTCAGATGACCCAGTCTGTTGTGATTGGTCTACTCTGCTCTGATTGGTCAGATGATCCAGTCTGTTGTGATTGGTCTACTCTGCTCTGATTGGTCAGATGGCCCAGTCTGTTGTGATTGGTCTACTCTGCTCTGATTGGTCAGATTGCCCAGTCTGTTGGGATTGGTCTTCTCTGCTCTGTTTGGCCAGATGGTCCAGTCTGTTGTGATTGGTCTACTCTGCTCTGATTGGTCAGATGGCCCAGTCTGTTGTGATTGGTCTACTCTGCTCTGATTGGTCAGATGGCCCAGTCTGTTGTGATTGGTCTACTCTGCTCTGATTGATCAGATGATCCAGTCTGTTGTGATTGGTCTACTCTGCTCTGATTGATCAGATGATCCAGTCTGTTGTGATTGGTCTACTCTGCTCTGATTGGTCAGATGATCCAGTCTGTTGTGATTGGTCTACTCTGCTCTGATTGGTCAGATGGCCCAGTCTGTTGTGATTGGTCTACTCTGCTCTGATTGGTCAGATGACCCAGTCTGTTGTGATTGGTCTACTCTGCTCTGATTGGTCAGATGGTCCAGTCTGTTGTGATTGGTCTACTCTGCTCTGATTGGTCAGATTGCCCAGTCTGTTGGGATTGGTCTACTCTGCTCTGATTGGTCAGATGGTCCAGTCTGTTGTGATTGGTCTACTCTGCTCTGATTGGTCAGATGACCCAGTCTGTTGTAATTGGTCTACTCTGCTCTGATTGGTCAGATGGTCCAGTCTGTTGTGATTGGTCTACTCTGCTCTGATTGGTCAGATGGTCCAGTCTGTTGTGATTGGTCTACTCTGCTCTGATTGGTCAGATGATCCAGTCTGTTGTGATTGGTCTACTCTGCTCTGATTGGTCAGATGGTCCAGTCTGTTGTGATTGGTCTACTCTGCTCTGATTGGTCAGATGGTCCAGTCTGTTGTGATTGGTCTACTCTGCTCTGATTGGTCAGATGGCCCAGTCTGTTGTGATTGGTCTACTCTGCTCTGATTGGTCAGATGGCCCAGTCTGTTGTGATTGGTCTACTCTGCTCTGATTGGTCAGATGGCCCAGTCTGTTGTGATTGGTCTACTCTGCTCTGATTGGTCAGATGGCCCAGTCTGTTGTGATTGGTCTACTCTGCTCTGATTGGTCAGATGGCCCAGTCTGTTGTGATTGGTCTACTCTGCTCTGATTGGTCAGATGGCCCAGTCTGTTGTGATTGGTCTACTCTGCTCTGATTGGTCAGATTGCCCTGTCTGTTGTGATTGGTCTACTCTGCTCTGATTGGTCAGATGGTCCAGTCTGTTGTGATTGGTCTACTCTGCTCTGATTGGTCAGATGATCCAGTCTGTTGTGATTGGTCTACTCTGCTCTGATTGATCAGATGATCCAGTCTGTAGTGATTGGTCTACTCTGCTCTGTTTGGTCAGATGGTCCAGTCTGTTGTGATTGGTCTACTCTGCTCTGATTGGTCAGATGGTCCAGTCTGTTGTGATTGGTCTCCTCTTCTTGTTTCCAGTCTCAGCACAGTGCAAAGGAGACTGAGCCTGGGTTCTCCCAAGGTTTTTCTCTCCATTCTGTCACTGATGGAGTTTTGGTTTCTTGCCACTGTTGCCTTGGCTCTTGGCTTGCTTAGTTGGGGACATTTAATATTCAACAATATTATTGATCTGCCTTTCTTACGGTGGACGATGATGCAATTTACTTCTAGAAACAAACTTTGTTGTATTATTTTCATGTTATCACTGTGAAGCTGCTTTGATACAATCTGTACTGTAAAAAAGTGCTATATAAATAAAGGTGACTTGACTAGACTTGTTCAGCCAATAAAGACCACAAACTGGCAAATTATGCAAATTATACAAATTAGTTCTAAGCCTACACAGGTTCAGCAGGAAGTGAGACTGGAATTACTGACGAGTCGTTTAAGGAAGTTCAGAATCGCTTCTTTCATTTAGGAGACAAAAAACTCCACTTATCTGAACTTTAATCTTTGAAATTTTGCAGACCTTTTACAATCACAAACAGCTGTATTACACACTGCACGAAAGGGAATATCTGAAAAAACATAATATGGGCACTTTAATAATTTAAATGCATATGTTGCAACAAAAGGAGGCAGTTACCGTGGCAACAGTCTGTGTGTGGGCAAGGCCACTATGCGATGCTCTCTGCGTGTGTGTTCGTACAGCTCCTTCAGCGCATGCGAGTGCAGCTGCGAGGACTTCCCTGTTACACACAGCAATCACTCTATCTGTCAGTGCCAACAAGTTTAGCACTGTCAAGCTGCAGTGTATTGTGTCGAAGCACATTTCCACCACATGAGAAAAAAAATCATGCTTTGGTAAATCATAATTTTGACATAAAAAGTAGAAATTATGGCATACAAATTCTAAATTATGTTTTGTGATTATGTATATCAATGACTAAATTATGTATGTCAATGAGTTTTTACATCATAATTTTGACTTTTTATGCCATAATTGCACCTTTTTGTGTCATAATTTCAACTTTTCATCTCATTATTTTGATTTATTATGTCAAAATTTTGACTTTTTGACATAATCTGACTTTTTTCAATTAGAATTTTAACTTTCTATGTCAAATTCGACTTTAATATCATAATTAGGACATTTAATGTCAAAATTCCAACTTAAGACATCGTAATTTTACCTTTTTATGTCATAATTATGTCATAATTATTCACCTTTTTGTCATAAATATTACTTTTTTAATTCTGAATTTCAATTATGTCAATATCGAACTTAATATCATAATTAGGACTTTTTAAGTCAAAACGTTTTCAAGTCATAATTTCACCTTTTTATGTCATAATTAGTACTTAGTATGTCAATTTCAACTATTTATGCCATAATTATGACTAAGTCACAATTTCACATTTTTTATGTCATAATTATGACTTAGTCGCATAATTGCGAATTTTTCATAATGTAAATATGTCATAATTTAGACTTTTTGATATAATCTGACTTTTTATGTCAATTTGGATACTTTAATATCATAATTAGGAATTTTTGTGTTAAAAATTTGACTTAAAACTTCGTAATTCCACCTTTTTATTTTATAACTATGACTTTTTAGAGTCTGAATTTCAAGGTATGTCAATATCGACATTAATATCATAATCAGAAATTTTTAAGTACAAATTTCAACTTTTTATGTCACAATTTTACCCTTTTTATGTCAAAATGATTTAAACTTTTTAATATTATTAGGGATTTTGCGTCAAAAAATTTACTCAATAAATTACTTCTTAAGTCTAAATTTCAAATTAATTAATATTACTATAATTCAAAATCGTTTTTAATATAATTTTTAATATCACTTTTTAAGTCAAACATTTTTTTCTCACAACAGTAAGTCATAATTTCACCTTTTTGTCATAATTTAGGACTTAGTATGTCAATTTCCCCTTTTAATGCCATAGTAATTTTATTACTTAAGTCATAATTTTACTTTATTATGTCATAATTTAGACTTTTTTGTCATTTGTCATTTACAAAATGCATGATATTATGTTTCTTATGTGGCAGAATTGGTCTTCCATCCGTATTGTATAAAGCGCTACATAAATAAAGATGATTGACATGCAGGTTCCCATGATCTCCATCTGATTGTTCCTCACCTGAGACGGACATTAAGACGTTTCCAATGGTGTAAACCCACACACACTTTCCTGGAAACAGCTGAGAGAGAGAGAGAGAGAGAGAGAGAGAGAGAGAGAGAGAGAGAGAGAGAGAGAGGATCAGATCGAGCTGTAAGTGTCATCAGGAATGAGTGTGTGTGTTTGAGTCTCTCACCAGCTCCATGGTGGTCTCAGACCCGTTGAGGTTTAGTGTGAAGATGCCCTCATCGGCCCCAAAAATCAGGTGTTGATCTAAACCAGAGAGCAGGAGCGTTACTGAGGGTCTCGGGTCAGAACACACTCCAGAAGAAGATGGAGAAGGCGTACCTTTAGTGACGGGATGCTCCCATGGGGTCGAGCAGTTGAGCTTTAGAGGACAGCCGTGGAAAACCTTCCTGAAGACGATCTGCTCATCATCAACACACACACAATATAACACTGTGACTTATATAATGCAACTAACATCAAGCATCAATCAATTATTATCAAATATAATAATTAATATTTGACAACATTCCTGAATGTAATATTTTTTCTCTCTCAAAAATGCAATTTAATTTAACCTTTTAAATTATTTGTAATTTAATTTAAGAAATAATTGAATTATTATAACATTCAGAAATATTGTAAAATAATATAAAAAATTATATGCTTTCTCTCAATAATTTAATATAGTTTAATTTAAACTTTTGAATTATACATGATTTAAAATCATTTAACAATATTTCTGAATTTACTAATCATTTTTTTCTCTCAACAATGAAATTTAATTTTAACTTATAAATTATTTCTAATTTAATTTAAGAAATAAATTAATTCTTAAAACATTCAGAAATATTTGACAATATTTCTGAATTTAAAAATATTGTTTTCTCTCAGCAATGTAATTTAATTTAAACTTTTAAACTATTTGTAATTGAATTTAAGTAATAATTAAATTATTATTTGACAATATTAATAATTAATATTTCACAATATTTCTAAATGCGATAATATCTTTTCTTTCAATAATGTAATAGTTTAATTAAAACTTTTAAATTATACATGATTTAAACATTCAATTCATTAATAATTTAATTCTTTTAATATTCAGAAATATGTAAATATTTCTGAATTTAATAATAATATTTTTTCCTCAACAATTCAATGTAATTAAAATTAAACTGATATAACATTCAGAAATATTGGACAATATTTCTGAATTAAATAATATTTTTCTCTCTCAAAAATGCAATGTAATTGAATTTAAACCTTTAATTTAATTTAATAAATGATCATAACATTCAGAAATATTTGACAATATATTTAAACTAAATAAATAATTTCATTATTATCATATTCCAAAATATTTCGACAATATTTCTGAATTAACTAATATTATTTGTTCTCTCGACAATTCAATGCAATTAAATTTAAACTATTAATTTAAACGTTTAACTTTTAATTAATAATATTTCTCTCAACGCTGCAGTTTTGCCCGGTGCAGCTCGACCTTATTCCCGCCCGGAGAAGCAGGTCGAACACGTACCGGTGGTTTCCTGATCACTGGACACACACACTGGACCGGATCCTGAACGAGAGCGAGAAACACACAGTCAGACGCTATAAAGTATAAACCACTTCCTGAGAGCGAGAGCATGAAGCATGAAACCGAGACTCTTGCAGATGCAGAGCAGGAGATCGAGAGATCGAGACACCGATCACACACACACTTACACACTCTTACAGGAAAATAACACAGTGTTGCAGGAGATCCAACACACTGGGCCTCACACACACTTCCTAAACTCTAACAACACTTTCTGTAAAGCTGCTTTAAAACAATACAAGTACAAATAAACAAGTTGAATAGAGAGTGTAACTGAACTGCCTGAATGAGACGCACCTGTGGAGCTTGCCTTCTTCTGCGGTCTTTCTTAGGCGGCAGTTCAGGAGGAAGAAGATCCAGCGGAGGAGGATCAGTGTGAAAACTGGAGAACGCAGAGGGATCTACACACACACACACACACACACACACACACACACACACACACACACACACAGTGTGTTAAACAGGTGGATCAGGAGCAGTGTTGTGTGTAACTTATTACAAGTAACTTGAGTTATGTAATCAGATTACTTTTTCAAGTAACTAGTAAAGTAACAAATTACTTTTCAAATTTACAACAAAATATCTGAGTTACTTTTTCAAATAAGTTCTTTCAGGTTGCATTGTTTTTCACATTTATTGACTGACAGCTCTCCGGTGCTCATGTTGAGACAAAACAAAGTGCAGAGGTGTGTGTGTGTGTGTGTGTGTGTGTGTGTGTGTGTGTCTGTGTGTGAGAGACACTCACCTGAGTTGACGTTGCGTACGGAGCGTGGGCGTGGGACGGGTCGAGTGTGTGCGCGTGTGTGTGTCCCGCTGGACGTCCTGAAGAGTGGCGTCGGGGGGCTGACGGCCAGAGCTTTACTGTGGTCCTCGTCTGCGGTCACACTCTCCTCTGAACTCGTGCGGGGCTTCGGCTGCTCACACACATATACACACATATCAACATTTAAGTCTTTTTATGAATTTATTTTCATATTTATGATTAATTATATATTTCAACATTTTAGCCTTTTCTATGAATTTATTTTCATATTAATGATAAATTAAATATTTCAACATTTTTGCATTTATGAATTTATTTTCATCATATATATATAATATATATATATATATATATTTTTTTTTTTTTATGTATATCTTGCCCTATATTTCATGTTTTACTATGTTTTTTATATATATTTGTTATTTTATAGTGTTGAGCATGAATAACAGTATTTAACAGGATTGTAAACGTTTAATGTTCCGCTGGAACGTAACGTTTCTTCTGAAGTCTTTAATGTCTCTGATCTTACTTTAGGAGGAAGAGGAGGAGGAGCTTCATCGCTGTACTTCAGTGTGCTACTAAACAGAGAAGACTCGTCAGATCATTCATAATTCAATAACAGACTGATGTGTGTGTGTGTGTGTGTGTGATTATTGCTGAAGTACCTCAGTGAATGACTGACAGGTCTGTGGTGGAGAAGAAGGTTAGAGACATGATTAATAACCACAGATAAAATCATACACACAATCACATATGCATGAGGAGGACGCTTATGGTGAATCAGTAAAATGAACAATGGAATTATGATGAACAATTAACAAAACAAGTAAAAAAAAAATTATAAAAAAAATAAATAAAATAATAATTAACAGAGTGTGGATTTAAAATCATATTTAGTTCCCTGAAAAAGCTCCTAATCTTTGTTGTTATTGTTAATTAAAACTTTTAGAAATCAATGAAAAATCTATTTTGTTTATTGAAATAATATATATTATTTATCATTTAAAATGAATTAAAAACAAATATAAAATAAAATAAAATATAAATAAAACATATTTTTAAAACATCGATAGAAAAATAGAAATGTTTCCTTGACAATTAACTGAAATAAATAAGTTGAATTAACCTAAAATAAAATGAAAGGTAAATAGAATTATTTAAAAAAAAAAAAAACTAAAAAAAACGACTAAAAATAAAATAAAAACTAAACTAAACTAAACTGAATTAAACTAAACTGAAATATTAATGAAGAAGTTTAAAAACATCAATAGAAAAATAAAAATGTTGCCTTGAAAAAAAAAAAACGACTAAAATTCAAATAAAAACTAAAACATATATAATAAAATAAAATATTAATAGAAAAATTTAAAAACAACAATGAAAAAATAGAAATGTTGCCTTGGCAATTAACTGAAATAAATACATTGAATTAATCTGAAATAAAATGAAAGGTAAATATAATTATAAAAAAATAAATAAAAAACGCCTCGGTTACGACTGTAGAGGGAACGAGACGCTGCGGGAACGATTTGCGTGATGATGTCTTGAAGTCAGAAATCAGTCCAATAGTGAGGCGGGTGACGTCACGAACCAGGAAACTATGAAGCCTGCCCAAACACAGCAGCGCTAGCTTCTTAAGGTCTGAGCAAGTTGCTTACAGGCACGTAGGAGATATGGCAGGTGACGCAGCGGGAGCCAGAGCTGCATCTACTCATTTGGTGAAAGTGCTAGGCCGAACGGAAGAACTCGGTTTTGGTATGCTTTGCCCCCGAAAACAAACCTCAGGAACTTCCTGTGATATGGAAGGATGGAAATTTGTAAGTATGCGTCCTTGGGATCTATCGTGACAAACCAGTCCTCGGATCTGATCTGTGGGACGACTTGTCCCACAAGATTTTGAACTTTAGCTGCCTATACTGACTCGTTCAGGACTCTCAGATTCAATATGGGACGCAACCCCTCCATCCTTCTTTGGAACGATGAAATACCGACTGTAAAACCCGGTGTCCCTGCTGGAGGGAGGTACATGTTCTATGGCCCCTTGCTCCAACAAGTTTTTCACTTCTTGTTCCATTACCAGAACCTAGGACCCCCATAAACCTGGACGGGCGAGACCCGAACTGTATTTGATAACCCTTTTCTATGGTTTGCAGGACCCAACGAGAAATATTTGGCAGTAGCTTCCACGCCGTCAACTAGAGGTACCAGCCTCTTGAGACAGGCTTCTGGATTTTGTTGTTGTTGTGCAATCAGCCCGACGCCCTGTAATGGCGAACCGGCAGAGAAGGACCGAACTGACTGCTCTGGGACCCTCCTCATAGGGGACGGCCATCCCCGGACCACTACGTTTCCGGGTGGACCCTGAGATATCTGCTCGCCGGAGACCGCTGCGCCCTGAAGCACACGAGGTGGCGGGGTTAGCATAACGGTCCCCTGAGGGCACCGTATAATGAGGTGTTGACCGCTCTGCTTCGGGGGGGACTGCCCTCATTGGCCTGTGTCCTCGGGCGTCAGGACCTTTTCCCCGCAGCCTTCTTGGAAATAATGGCGGTCCTCAGATCCGTCTTACCCCTCGAAGGCTGCGGTTGAGAGCACTTTCCGTATCCCCAGTCTTTTTGTGGGGGAGCATGAGAAGAAATGCTCTGTTTCTGTGTGGCACGGTGTAGTGATGTATGTCTCGAGACCACTTTTACGTGGTCTCGGTCTTGTCACGGCCTTGACGGTCTTTGGTCTTGGTCTTGTCTTGGTCTCGGACCTCTCGGTCTTGTCTAGGTCTCGCTGTCTCAGACCGACATAGTGGTCGGGGGATTTAGCAATACAATACTACAATATCCACGACGACACAACGTTCGATAATGCAACATTATTATCCGCAACGGAACAGATTGAAGCGCGCGTCCGAGTGAAGACAGTGCGGCGTGTGCGCGAGCCACGAGAAAACACTTTATCCGTGCCACTGATCGCAGCGGCAACGAGCACTTTGATCACTTGATTTAAAAAACACATATCAGTGACATGATGGGTTTTAACTTCATTCAGGAGATTTTGGGTAACTGCACAACTGACAGATGACTTTGAGCGCACCGCCAACGGTGTGTGTGTGTGTGTGTGTGTAACCATAGCGACAAAACGACCAACTTTTGGATCCTGCACTTAAGCCTATAATTTCGTTTTTAAAAATGTAATTATGTATTTAAAAGTTGCAGAATGGATTAATTTGGAGACTCCGAAATCGGCAGAGATAGGCAGGCATTTGCTTAGATGAATTTGTGTCTTTGATATCTGTGTGTGTGTGTGTGTGTGTTGTTTGATTACAGTATTGTATTTAAGATGGTGTTAGACTAAATAAATGGTCTTTTAAATATCATCTGCATATCTCCGTTGTGTTGACTAAACATTAGGCCTAATCCAAGTTTATAATTCTGTATCTTTAATTTGATGTTACAATTTCATCTACAAATTAAGTATAATTTCAATTGGTTACATATTTCTCATTCTTTAGACAGTTGTTGGAGGAGCAAGATGGTGTTGGAGGTGTTTGATGTTTTGTCAGATGAACCAGTCAGTACCAGTCATGTCAGTCCTCAACGGTACACAAAAGTTAAGGGAGTCTCAATCCTCTAATAGTGCAGTAACAGCCGTCATGCAATTGCTACACAGTTGATCTCACCCAGTCTGCAAAAACATTTACAGTGAGCTCACAGTCACACACATGACATGGTCTGTCTCTGTATTGTTCTGCCTGTGTAGTTGAAGTAATACCGTCTAATACAGGGATGGGCAACTTCGGTCCTGGAGGGCCACTGTCCTACAGAGTTTAGCTCCAACCCTTAAAAAATCACCTGCCTGTAATTTTCTAGTAATCCTGAGGACCTTGATTAGCTTGTTCAGGTGTGTTTGATTAGGGTTGGAGCTAAACTCTGTAGGACAGTGGCCCTCCAGGACCGAAGTTGCCCATCCCTGGTCTAATATGTATTGAATGTAGCCTAAACTGCGGCTGAACCCTAGTATGCTGCTGTTCTTGAATTCATACAAGTTATTGCTTAGCTTCAACACTAGTCTGTTTTTTTTTCCTCCGGTCTCGACTTGGTCTCTGTTTTGGTCTCGACTTGGTCTTGGTCTTGACTTGGTCTTGTCTTGGTCTCGATATACCCTCTGGTCTTGGTAGTGTCTTGGTCTCGGTTTAGGCGGTCTTGACTACAAGTCTAGCACGGTGTAAGGAGCTATCTGTAGATGTTTGCTCCCGCTCAGCAGCGGCGGAGACGTGTGTGCGGCGAGGGAGGAGTTCCTGGGATGCAGCCGCTTGTTTAGCTGACTCCTGAAACCTCTCGACAACCGAATTCACTGCGTCGCCGAAGAGGCCAGAAGGTGACAGAGGTGCTGAGATTGAGCCAGAGATGTCTCTCAGTGGCCACCAGGGCTGCCATAGAACAGCCGATAGTTTTAGC
>NC_137132.1:1766070-1778570 GCF_949319135.1 Squalius cephalus
CTCACTCACTCACTCACTCACTCACTCACTCACTCACCCACCCACCCACTCACTCACTCACTCACTCACTCACTCACTCACTCACTCACCCACCCACTCACTGACACACTCACCCACTCACTCACTCACTCACTCACTCACTCACTCACTGACTCACTCACTCACACACTCACACACTCACTCACTCACTCACTCACTCACACACTCACTCACTCACTCACTCACTCACTCACTCACACACATGCTAAGGACGAACATCATTTATTGCACTGTAATTTACAGGATCTTGGCCAGAATAAAGTACAACTACAGTCAGAACTCAGTAATGAAAACAACCAGAAAGATAACAGATCTCACCAATACGGCGTCCCAATGAACGACATTCGACGGGCAAAAGTAGCTGTGATTTGTGCAGAAATTCCAAAGTCCGCTAAACACAGCGAGAAAGACACACAGAGGAGTGTTAGACAGACAGACACACTCACTGACTCACTCACTCACTCACTCACTCACTCACACACTCACACACTCACACACTCACCGACTCACCGACTCACTCACTCACTCACTCACTCACTCACTCACTCACTCACTCACTCACTCACTCACACACACACACACACACACACACACACACACACACTCACTCACTCACTCACTCACTCACTCACTGACTCACTCACTCACTCACACACACACACACTCACTCACTCACTCACTCACTCACTCACTCACTCACTCACTCACTGACTCACTCACTCACTAACTCACACACTCACACACTCACTCACTGACTCACTCACTCACTCACTCACTCACTCACTCACTCACTCACTCACTCACTCACACACACACTCACACACTCACTCACTCACACTCACTGACTCACTCACTGTGTGAAAGACACACAGAGGAGTGTTAAACAGACAGATGGAGCGACAGGTTAAATTGGTTTTCAGTAGTTCTACAAACCCAGTTTCACTTCTCCATGATCATTCAGAAGAATATTTGCACCCTAAAAAAAAAACACAAACTCAGGATAACAGACTGAAACTGTCAGCGGATGGAGAACAGTTTGGTTGTTAAAGTGTGTGAAGGGACTGTACCTTGATGTCTCTGTGGATCTTTTTCTGTCCGTGAAGATAATCAAGACCCTGACAGAGAGAGATAGAGAACAGATGTGAATTCCCTCTTACAATAATTGTGTCCGGTTATAATTATGTGGTTTGAACTGAATATTTTAAAAGCGTTTCACCTGTAGCATCTCTCGACAGACGTAAGCGATCTGAGGCTCTGAGAGAGGACCAGTCACTGACAGAGAGAAAGAGAGAGAGAGAGAGAGAGAGAGAGAGAGAGAGAGAGAGAGAGAGAGAGAGAGAGAGAGATGATAATCACATGTGAGGATGTTAAACACGTCTTAGTGAAGAAGAAACTAAAAATATTTAGCTTGAAATATCACACTCACACACACATACTCTCACTCACTCTCTCATGACTCACTCACACACACACACACACACACACACACACAATGGTGTGAAAAAATATATCAGAACACTCATCGCATAAACGCTGTGGTGTTCAGTGCTGTTTTTAGAGTGACCCAAAGGCTTTGAAAGATGGAAGATATTTTTTTTACATTAAAAATAGAAAACCAAGTCATTTGTGTGTGAGAGAGACGATCCTCTTTACCGTGGTAAATGTCCTGCAGAGATCCTCCACCACAATACTCCATACAGATCCACAGTTTATTCATCCTACAACACAGTTTATCATTTACACTCGTGTTTACATCCATCCGTCTGTTGTCTTCATTTAAAGGGTTTTTTAAGGTTAATTTAAAAGTAAATAAACACTTAATACTACCCAGCTGACAGGAAACGTCCTGGCAAGGTTCTCTCAAAAGATATGAACAAACGTTCTTCAAGTTATACTAAAAGAACGTTCGTTCAAAGTTATCTGGTCTTTACAGTGTTTTACAATCGCTAGGACATATCTCAACACTTAAGTCAATTTTTCTAAATTCTTCTCACAGTTCTCCTAACCGACTATCAACTTGGCACATCAGTTAATTTCACATTTAAAATGCACTAAAATGACCAAAACACGTCATTCATGTCTCAAATCAACTCAACAAGCTCCACAGTTTAGCTCACAGTCTGAAATAGTGACTTAAGGATTGAGAAATTGGTCCTAGTGATTGTAAAAAAACTGTAATAATGTTCTCAGAAAACATTTATGATTGTCAAAATGAAGTGTAACACTAAGGACAATTAATAAGACAATAGTTAAGAGAACTTAAACATCGGAGTGCATCATAGGGGCTTTCGCACCGGGTAGTTACAGGAACGAGCCACCAGGATGGTTCCTCGAGAACTAATGGTTCCCTCAGGAACGTCTCCCTGGTTGCGTTCGCACCGCCGGTAGGAACTCTGAAGTGACGTAAGCCGTGCTTGTTGTTGGGACTTTTATTTTGACATCGCTGAGAACGACTGAGCTCACAGTGCTCACATTCTCCGTGTTTATTAGTTTACGATCTGTCTAACAGTCCTGTCTAATAGGCTACGTTATTAGATTGAACTGTTATACATAGAAAGTAGACTGGACATCAACCACACGGCATACGCTAATACCTTTTCACATACTGTGTTGCTAGCTGAGCAGAAATACATAATCATGCTTCTCTTGCTCCCCTCAAAATTGCGTTGGATTTTCTCCTCAGCGTAAAAGTTAAGATGCCTTTCTATCACTGTTTTCCATGTTCGTAGAGTTAGTTTCTGGAGTAAATATATAAGCTATAATCTGCCTTTTTAAAAATGGTGGGTGCGTTCGGCCAAACAGCGAACACTAGCATCACTGTAGTTCCTATAGCGCTGGTTTAGACCCGACTCTGAAGTAGGAGTAAATTAGTTCCACCAAAAGGAGTTCCTTGAACTAAAATCGTTCCTAGTTCCTGCGGTGTTAACACGCCAAAATCCGGGAACTTCCACCAATAGTTCTAGGAACTATGAAAAGGTTTCTCCGGTGCGAAAGCCTCTTATGTTGCCTTTCCCCAACAAGTCCTTGTTTCCAGTGTAGGTTAACCTCTGCGCGTCTCTCACCTGATGTAACTGCCGTGATACGCCACAATGTTGCCGTGTTTACAGCTCTTCACCATCACAATCTCTTGCTGGATAACTGAGAAATCGTCCTCTGTTGGAGACAATGTTAGACATGTGTTAGACATGATTTAGAGCAGTGTTCTCAAACTCAGCTCCTGGAGGGCCAGACGCTCCATGTTTCTAGTAATCCAGAACACCTTGATTAGCTGGATCATATGTGTTTAATTAAAGTTGAAGCGAAACTCTACAGGGCTGTGACATTTCAGGAACTGAGTTTGAGTATTTTCAGTATATAATTGTGTGATAGTGGACGGTTAAGGGGTCAGTGCTGGACGCAGGTCTTACCAGGCTCCATTTTGATGATTTTAATGGCTGCCAATTCCCCATTCTGTTTATTACGTGCCTGAAAACACACAAATACACATGTTGAGTTTTAATGTTTTAGGTTGACTTTCCATAGACATAATGATTCTTATACTGTACAACTTATCCCCTTAGACTAACCCTTCCCCTAAACCTACCCATCACACACACACACAAACGCGCTCACACACTAACCCTTCCCCTAAACCTACCCATCACACACACACACACACAAACGCGCTCACACACTAACCCTTCCCCTAAACCTACCCATCACACACACACACACAAACGCGTTCACACACTAACCCAACCCCTAAACCTAGCCATCACAGAAAACTTTCTGCATTTTTACATTATCAAAAGAGATCACTTAGGGCCAGATTTACTAAGCGCATACACTCTGTTGGCATTAAAAAAACACTGTCAGTATTTACTAAAGACACACTGTGAAAAATAAGCAACGATAAGGCGTGGACGGGGTTATTTTTGCAAACTGGTCAATTACAATCAGTTGCTTGACTTTGACTCTGGGAACGGCCCCAGGACATCCATGAGAAGTCAAGTTAATTCACCTTCATTTATATAGCGCTTTTAACAATATAGATTGTTTCAAAGCAGCTTTACAGTGATAATAGGAAATTACAGTAACGTGTGCAGAAGTCTGTTCTTGTGAACCCAGTGTGGGTCATGTTTGTGGTTTGGTTGGTTTTTCTCTGTTTGTTTCGGGTGATTGACCCCATTATGACTGAGGAGTTGGCCAACATAGCCAATATGTATAAACTGCTGGGTTTTGCATCATGGCCTCATCCTTAGCAGACAGAAAACCATCCGACATCCATCTATAGAGAACTGAGAGATCTGGGTCCGCTAACTGTTCTTCTCCAAGACTTCTGAGGTCTATCGGTGGCCACCCGCTAACAGAAGGACTACGGTTGTCACTCCTGCATTGATATGGCTGAGAATGCTAGTGAGTTTGCCTTCATCTTGACCATCAAGAGAATATGTGTGCCTTACAGCCAGGGGAATAATGTTATCTACAGTGGTGGCCAAAACTATTAGATCACTTGGCATATTTAAGAGGTTTCAGTTATTTTCCAAGAGGACAATGACCCTAAACATTCTCCTAACTATTGCCGGAACCGGCGACGGAAGAAATCTGCTGGAACATTGAAAATGATGGACTGGCCCCGTCAAAGTCCGGACCTCAACCCCATCGAGCAAATTTGAGACGAGTTAGAAAATAAACTGGACAGATCTATTGTACATTCAAAGGAAAGCATTTGGCTTCAGTTGCAGAAGGCATGGGATAACATTAGCGTTGAAGTTTTTAGGACATATATAGACACAGGAAGGTTTCTTCAAGCATCTCGGAGACGTCCCCGCAGTTCTTCTGGATTTAGTCTGTCTCAGTTTCTTCTGTTTCTTCATGTAATCACAGACGGACTCGATGATGGTGAGATCAGATCATACCGGCTGTTGTCAGACTCCTTGTGCATACACAAATCTCACTGGATTATTACAATTAATGGCAAGAAGAATGTTTGGAAATGTAAACTGATATTTCCTACTGACACACTACAGCAAAAGATAGAAATAACTGACTTACAACCATTTTTTTTGGGGGGGGGGGGGTATTAACATGCCTAAGACTTTTGCATAGTACTGTACGTGAAATTTTCAGAAACAAAAAGGCCTGGGAATAGACTGTAAAATGCACCAAAACAAATCCCACAGTCCACAACTTCTGCATTATCACACAAAATATGAACACAAGAACATAAAATTTAAAAAAAAGAAGTGAAAGTGACATGGTAACCCAGACTCGGAATTTGTCCTTTTGTATTTAACCCATCCAAGTTAGTGCATACACATTAAGAGTAGTGAACACACACACACACACACTGGAGCGAATGGGTGGCTTGCTCAAGGGAACCTCAATCATTTCCGACCGGTATTGAGAATCGAACCCGCAACCTTCCGGTTACAAGTCCGAGTCTCTAACCGTAAGGCCACGTCTGCTGGAAGGTTTATATGTTTTGAATGTACATGGAATGTTTATATAAAGTATGTGTATTAATACACACAATGGAGGAAAAAACAGACGCTTGCCTTGAGTGGAAAGTACACACACAAACACTCCTACACACACAACCATGAGTTGCACCAGTAAACAGGTCATCTTCTGCTGATGACTCTGTCAAGGCACCTTTATGTATACAGCGCTTTTTACAATACAGAGTGTTTCAAAGCAGCTTTACAGTGATAACAGGAAAATAATGCAACGAAGTTTGTTTCCAGAAGAAAATAGCGTGACACATGATGATCAATGAGCTCTCGTAGCGTTTAAAAAGAGCATTTAGCGAAGCTGCTTTACGCATGATTCATTCCAAGCACGAGAATGAAGCTTCAGATGAATCGTTCGATTTGAAGAAAATCTGAGGTTTGTTTCTTGGTTAAAAACCATTTATGACAATTTCTGGATGTGGTTTCAAACATATATTTGTGCAGTTTCATTGTGAGATTCACAGCACAACACGACGGCACCAGAGACACAGATATCTGTGCAGGCGAAGCGTTGGACTCTTCACAGATGCGGCAGCTGATAACACCATTAATATGTCTGCAGACGTTTCCTTTAAATACACACAGAGAGAAAGAAGTGACAGATAACTATCATAAACTCTCACTTCTGCATTTCCTCTCTATGAATAGCAGATGCTACAAACACACAACTCACCTTAAACACAATATCACAACTGAACCCCTACAGTTCATCTATCTATCTATCTATCTATCTATCTATCTATCTATCTATCTATCTATCTATCTATCTATCTATCTATCTATCTGTCTGTCTGTCTGTCTGTCTGTCTGTCTGTCTATCTATCTATCCATGCGTCTATCTATCTATCTATCTATCTATCTATCTATCTATCTATCTATCTATCTATCTATCTATCTATCTGTCTGTCTATCTGTCAGTCTATATCTCTATATATCTGTCTGTCTGTCTGTCTATCTATCTATCTATCTATCTATCTATCTATCTATCTATCTATCTATCTATCTATCTATCTGTCTGTCTGTCTGTCTGTCTGTCTGTCTGTCTATCTATCTATCCATGCGTCTATCTATCTATCTATCTATCTATCTATCTATCTATCTATCTATCTATCTGTCTGTCTATCTGTCAGTCTATATCTCTATATATCTGTCTGTCTGTCTGTCTATCTATCTATCTATCTATCTATCTATCTATCTATCTATCTATCTATCTATCTATCTATCTATCTATCTATCTATCTATCTATCTATCTGTCTATCTATCTATCCATCCGTCTATCTATCTATCTATCTATCTATCTATCTATCTATCTATCTATCTATCTGTCTGTCTGTCTGTCTGTCTGTCTGTCTGTCTATCTATCTATCTATCTATCTATCTATCTATCTATCTATCTGTCTGTCTATCTGTCAGTCTATATCTCTATATATCTGTCTGTCTGTCTGTCTATCTATCTATCTATCTATCTATCTATCTATCTATCTATCTATCTATCTATCTATCTATCTATCTATCTATCTATCTATCTATCCATCCGTCTATCTATCTATCTATCTATCTATCTATCTATCTATCTATCTATCTATCTGTCTGTCTGTCTGTCTATCTATCTATCCATCCGTCTATCTATCTATCTATCTATCTATCTATCTATCTATCTATCTATCTATCTATCTATCTGTCTGTCTGTCTGTCTGTCTATCTATCTATATATCCGTCTATCTATCTATCTATCTATCTATCTATCTATCTATCTATCTATCTATCTGTCTGTCAGTCTATATCTCTATCCATCCGTCTATCTATCTATCTATCTATCTATCTATCTATCTATCTATCTATCTATCTGTCTGTCTGTCAGTCTATATCTCTATCCATCCGTCTATCTATCTATCTATCTATCTATCTATCTATCTATCTATCTATCTGTCAGTCTATATCTCTATCCATCCGTCTATCTATCTATCTATCTATCTATCTATCTATCTATCTATCTATCTATCTATCTATCTGTCTTTCTGTCTGTCTGTCTGTCTGTCTGTATGTCTAAAAAATGTAAAACTGCAAGAAGAGGTGATAAAAAATATCATTAGCTGAGGCTAAAAACCATCATGAAAATGTAAAAGTCTTCATAACAGCAAATGTTCCAACATGTGTGTTTATGTGGTTTACTGTACGAGTGACTGAGTGTGTGTGAGTAATTTTGGCTCTCTTATGTCACTGGAAACACCACATTTCATTCCACTTCAGAGTATAAACAACTAACCTTAAGAATGTGTGTCTGTCTGTGTGTGTGTGTGTGTTTGTGTGTGTGTGTGTGTGTGTGTGTGTGTGTGTGTGTGTCCCAGTGTGGGCGGGTCAGAACCTATTCCACAGCCACGCCCCCTGACCTCAGAAACACAGATTCCCCACATCTCACACACTGTGTGCCTCATTATCATGTCCACGTGTCTCTGATCAAACTGAAAGGACACAGATGTGAGGTGAACGTCGTGTTTTTGTGCTGTTGCTGTAAAACGAGCTGAACAGGTCGACTGCAGACGTGAACGGTGTTGTGTCTGACAGACTGGAGTCACTTATCACTTTAACTTACGACGTTAAAGGCCAAGCTTTTAGAATTTGAAATCACAGATTCATATCAAGATCTTGAAGAAAAGTGTTAATGTTTTTAAGGTATTCTAGAATTGAAAACATCTCAAACACTCATTTTAGGCATTTAAGAAGTGAAGACAGACATTCATGTACGTGATCAAAAAGACCACAAAAAAAAAAAACTGAATGACATATTTTAACTAAATGATAGTTCACCTAAGAATGACATTCTTCATCATTTACTGTAGGTGTATTTCACTGGATGTGTGCTATTAGTATACTTCTTTTAAACTAAAAATAAGAAAGTATACTTTCAGTCTACTTTTTATGTACTTCTCAATAATATACTTCAAATTCCACTTAAGTATACTTGACTTATACGGACAGAAAAGTCTAAGTATATTTGGCCTATACTTGTTGATCGAGATATTTTTAAAAATATTTACTTTATACTATATTATAATTACTTATAATATACTTAAAAGTATAATTAAGTATTCTAAGTATTCTTGGATTGTACTTGTGTTTACTATTTTGATTGAGTAGCTTATTAAATACTTTTTTTTAAAAAACATAATATTACACACCATCTTATAAAATGTTCAGGTTTATATAGTTACAAGCTTTTGGGTGGAAGAGCGTATAGAGTAAATAAAATAAGCATGGAACTGAACCTGATCTTGTACACAGTGATAATAATTCCCTTACGAAAAATAGGTTTATTCAAGTGTGCTATTAGTATACTTCTTTTCAACTAAAAAGAAGAAAGCATACTTTCAGTCTACATTTTATATACTTCTCAAAAATATACTTAATTCCACTTAAGTGTACTTGACTTATACTGAGAGAAAAGTCCAAGTATATTTGGCCTATACTTGTACTCAATCTTTTGATCGAGATATACTTAAAAGTTTGATTATTCAAGTATACTCATTTTCATAAGGGTGAGCTCCAAAAAAAAAAAAAAGTATCATAACAATAGTCCATATGACTAGTGCACTGTACTTTCAGTCTTCCATCTTTCTATCATCAGATTCATTTACTGAACCACTCTAGTGATGTCAAACAACATTGTTTTTTACACGCCTCAAAGAACATTCAAAAGTAACTTTCCATGTTTTTTTTAAATAACAAATACAAAAACAAGACAATAATAAACAAAACAGAGGGTTACATTAGAAAAATATAAAGAATATTAAACTAGCTTAAATGATTGACACCATTGCTGAGTTTTTAGAGTTCCTCAAAGAATTTAGATATCAAAATCTTTCTTAAAATTAAAAAAAGTTTTCTTTGAAAATTTACACTTGTGAATATAAAATTTGACAAGAAAACAGAGCAAGTTAAGAACAAATTTAAAATGATAAGGCTTTAATTTCAGAGAGTCATCAAAAAACTAAAATTTTTGACTTATACAGAAGTTTAGAGATAGATACCTTTTAACAAAGTTAGAAAAGTCAACTCAAACATTTGTGCAATACACACATTCCCAAAACAAATGAATAATTGTCTCATCAAACTGATGACAAAAGGCGCACAAGAGGGAAATACTATTATTAAATTTAACAAATTTATAATTAACTGGGTAGCAATTGTGAATAATTTTAATTGAGACTTCAACCACTTTATTAGATACTGAAGAAGCCAGAAATCTTCCCATAATATATCATCAATTTTGTTATTCCAAAAGCTTAGACAAGCAGGTAAAGAAATATGAGCTCTGTTAAGAATTGAGTGAATTTTCTTGTTTGACAAGATGCTAAGACTGATCAACAAAAAGATTAGCTCTGTCAAAAACAGATGGAGAGCATAAAGGACCTTTAGGGCCAGGTTTGACTCAAGGTTTCACACAATCAGGAATTAAACCAAAAACAAAGGCATATTCTCTGGAAAAGAGAATTCCTGCATAAAGTGTTCATAAGAGAGCAAGACTCCCCTTTCATCTAAAAGCTGACGCACTAAAAGTATATTTTTATCAAACCAATTCTAAAAAAAATAATATTTTGGTTGTTCCAGATAAAATAGCTATGTGGAGAAAAATTATAATTATATATCAGGGACCAGCATATTAAAACCTGTTAAAGAGTTAAAGGTATTTTAGAGATGTCATAGTTGCAGCGCAACAAAAAATGCAAACCTCCAACTAAACTGAAAATATGATTTGGGATAATATTCCAAAAATATGTAGGGTTGTTCAAAAAAGATTTTATCCACTTAACCTTGAAAGAATTGTTGAGAATGGAAAAGTCCAGGATAGATAACCTGAGATAACCCATCTGCTTTGGAAAGCAACACTCTAACTGATATACACAGATCACGCTGTTACCAAGAATTACATTTGTGTTGAACAGAAAGAAGTTCAAAGTTAAGTTTTGATCTTTTTTTCTGATCTTTATATATGATTATACCCAAGTATTTAACTTCGGATTTGACTGGAATGTCACAGACTTTATCATCAGTGGAATATTTAATAGATAAAAGTTCACATTTGTGGATATTAAGAACTAAACCAGAAGCAGATGAAAAGAGATCAATTATATTTAAGGCTACAGAAACTTGATCAAATTACTATTTTGAATGTTACTAATGATTGCATACGGCTATATCGGGCAGCCTTGACGGATGCCTCTGTCTATATTATATCTATGAGTAGTACCATGCTGTAATTTAATTGAAGCATTGGCATTATTGTACAAAGTTTGAATTGCATTGATAAAGTTGGGGCCAAAACCAAAAATATTCAAAGATTTAAGAATAAAAGGAAACTCAAGAGAATCAAAAGCTTTATAAAAAATCAAGAAAAAAACAAGACACCGTCATCAGGGATCAGATCAGAGTTATCTAAAATATCAAGAACAAGTCTGTTTTAAATAAGTCTGTCTTTCATGAAACCTTACTGAAACAAAGTCATCAATTATATTATCTAAGACACATTTAATTCGTTTAGTAAAAATCCTGGCTTGTATTTTGTAATTATTATTTAACAAGCGTATAGGTCGCCAATTTTCAAGTTGAGCAAGGGTCCTTTTGAGGTTTAGGGATCAAATGTATAACACACTGAGTCATAGAGCTTGGCAGAGTCCATTAGGCTTTCTAAATACACTTGGAGAACAAATGGAGAAAGAATATTTGAGAATTTCTAGTAGAAATCTGTGGTCAGAATATAATTTCCAGGAGATCTATTTAGTTTCAGCTTATCGATCGCCTCAGAAATATCTTTTTTTATCTATTGGATAAATGGATGGATAATAAAATAACTATTATCTCATCAATTTCGGAAATACGGTCAGAGTCAAGAGAATTAAATAATAAATCCAGATTTTGTTGAGAGTGTCTAGAAAGATGAAGATTTTTTATAAAATGCTTCACAATAATTAGAAATTTCTTTACAATCTTTTAAAACCACTCCATTTATGTTAAGACTATTTACAGAAGATCATTTATAAGATTTATAGAGATGATTATGCTGTTTCTCTAACTTAAAATCCATCCATCTCCTTCTTGAACGAACAAAAGCACCATTTGCTTTACACATATATAAGTTATCTAATGAGTTCTGAAGTTCAGCCAATTCTAATTTCTGGACAACTGAAACACTTTCAAAGGGGAGACAGACAATTATTTAACAATGTTAAGTTCCTCTAAATTGTATGTCTTGGATTTTTGAGATCCAACTTTGAATAACATTAACCTAATATTGTATTTTAACTATATAGTTCTGAAGTTCAGCCAATTCTAATTTCTGGACAACTGAAACACTTTCAAAGGGGAGACAGACAATTATTTAACAATGTTAAGTTCCTCTAAATTGTATGTCTTGGATTTTTGAGATCCAACTTTGAATAACATTAACCTAATATTGTATTTTAACAGCTCCCAATTACAACCAAAATAATTTCCAGTAACGTTCCATGTTTGCAGAGTGCTAAAATGCACTGATGACGTGTGATGAGAATGGTGGGCGGAGTTATGCAAATAAGTACATATGTTGACAGGTCAAAAAGAACATTCAGACATTATGAACCCTAAAATTCCCCCCCGGGAACGCGATTTATAGATTATCATGACAGAATATGCTAATCAATGACTAGAAACGTCCTATTGCTTCCACATGTTGTCACTTCTTCAGTGCATGTGCACACACACACACACACACACACACACACACACACACACACACACACACACACAAGCTCTTGAAGCTCCGCCCTCTGTGCCGGGAGCAGCAGCTCATTTGCATTTAAAGGAACACACACAAAAACGGTGTGTTTTTGCTCACCCTCAAAACAAATGTGACATTTTAACAGGCTATATAAAAATATCTGTTGTGTATTTTGAGCTAAAACTTCACACACACTCTGGGGACACCAGAGACT
>NC_137132.1:1783570-1786070 GCF_949319135.1 Squalius cephalus
GAAAGCTCTTGGATTTCATCAAAAATATCTTAATTTGTGTTCTGAAGATGAACAAAGGTCTTATGGGTTTGGAACGACATAAGGGTCCGTAATTAATGACAGAAATATAATTTTTGGGTGAATTAACCCTTTACACTCACAGAAATACCTGAAAAAAATAATTAGACATGAAATAAGTTTCCATTGTTTTTTATTTTTATTTTAAATTAACCAAATGTATCTATTTATTTATTTATTTTTATTTATTTATCTATCTCAAACTGAGTAATTTGCTTTAAATCAGTGTTCGGTTGTGAACTGCTGAAGTGTGTGTGTCGGTTTGTTTAGAGTTCACAGAAGTGTAAAGCGGGTTACAGATAAAGTCTCAGATTGACTCTGACACTGATGCGTCTATTATAAACCATCACGTTTCTGTTTGACCTGCAGGTTCGTGTGTGTTCTGGGTTCAACCGCATGAAATAAATGTACTAGCCAGAATATAAAGTGCATCAAATGTGTTTTTTAATTTGATTCAAACTAAGATTGGTGATTAATATAATTTAAGATAACAAATGATGAAAATTAAAACAACCATATATGATTTTAAAGCACTTTGATTTGGTTATTTGAGTCATACTATAACATGCACTGTTATGTTTTTATCTTTATTAATAAAATCCACATGAAGAAAAAAACCCGAATGAGATCAGATTAGATCTTTAGACATTTTCCAGCAAAGAGAGGAACATCATTAAAGAAAGAGACTGTTCTTCAGTGATGTTTTATGAGACAGATCATTGGAAATATATCCTTGTGTAGAAGCGTCTGCCGACGTGAAGGAGAAACATGTCGAATCCGCTGTAAGAAACCCTGAAACACAGAGGAACGACACTTTAAAACACGTCACAATAAACTAAATCAAACACATCTGATCACTTCAGTCGCACAAGTGAACGTCTGAATGTCATTAGACATCAAAACCAGTGGATTTATTCACAAAAGATGCACAAACACACTTTACAATCAGAACATTTGACAGAGACGTTTGAACAAACAAATCTATAGATGAAGTGTTGAAGATGAAGAGTCGTTAGTGTGTGTGTTTGTGGTTAATGTGATTCTTGTTGAGAACAACCGATTCAAACACAACAAGACTTTAAACGTGATGAAGAAAAGATCGCGAACACTTTAGTTCAGGGTCCAATTCTCACTATTAACCTGCATATTAATAGGATATTGGCTGTTTATTACTGATAAAGCACATATTAATGTCTTATTCTGCATGACCATATTCTACATCCCTTAATCCTAAATTTAACAACTAGATATTACTACCTATTAACTATTAATTAAAAACAGTAAATTACGAGTTTGTTAAGGCAAAGTCGTAATTAATAGTAAGTTAATAGAGAGAATTAGACCCTAATCTAAAGTGTGATTAAAAGATCCTGAGGATACGAACACTTGATCTGACGAAGGACACTTACTGTATCACTTATAATGAACAAATACTGTTTATGGCCAGTTATGTATTTTATCACTAATTTATGTTGTTTAATAGATCCGATCAGATTTGTTTTTTTCATTTGGAAACATTTGGAAACACAAATGTCTCCACATCGTCTCGTCTGTGTCAGGCTGTGCTGGTTCAGCTCGCGGCCCCATAATCATGTGTGTGTGTGTGTGTGTGTGTGTGCATGTGTGTGTGTGTGTGTGTGTGTGTGTGTGTGTCTGAGTTATTGAGGGTGACAGCGGGTCTGTGTATTAGGGTTCATGCATCAGTCCTGCAGCCTGTTTTAGCCACACTAATCTGGATTTACCATCAGCAGTGTGTCAGCAGCACACACACACACACACACACACACACACACACACACACACACACACACACACACACACACACACACACACACACACACACACACACACTCCCCGTTGAAAAATCCAGCATAAACCAGCATGGATTCCATGTTGGTCCAGGCAGGTTTATGCTAGTATAGTGCTGGTCTATTATTATTATTATTATTGTTATTATTATTATTATTATTATTCATGCTGTTCTCGAGTAAACCGGAGCTGGTGAAGCTGGTCTTGCGGGGGTTTAGTGTGAGTCGGAAAGCTGTCTGTATGCAAGCATTGTTTTTGCTTGCATATTTATATATTTAACACATTAATGATGTAAATGAAAAACAATATAAGGTTAATATGATTTATTGAATTATATGATTATAACTGTAATTTATTTTCCCCCTTCTGCTGAAATTGTTTTAGTTATGATTACATAATCAATATCAGTAGTAAACTGGTAAAAAGCCAATGGAATCGTCTCCTGTTTCAAAAGATCTGTACACACAATCATAAGCAGTTTGTTCAATAATAACTAGGGTTATGAGAAGAGTTTATCCAATGGTAAAAATGACTTGATAATGAAAGTTCAAACCTGAACGTTGCCATTTTTAAAGACTTTCATGCTCATTTGGGAACTCACATGTGTCAAAATCCAGCTGTCAGTCACCGATTC
>NC_137132.1:1791070-2073570 GCF_949319135.1 Squalius cephalus
TACTCCCTAAAAAAAGAACTAATTGCATTACTTAGTTACTTTTTATGGAAAGTAATGTGTTACAATATTGTGTTACTCTCTAAAAAAAGAACTAATTGCGTTACTTTGTTACTTTTTATGGAAGGTAATGTGTTACAATATTGTGTTACTCCCTAAAAAAGAACTAATTGCATTACTTAGTTACTTTTTATGGAAAGTAATGTGTTACAATATTGTGTTACTCCCTAAAAAAGAACTAATTGCATTACTTAGTTACTTTTTATGGAAAGTAATGCATTACAATATTGTGTTACTCCCTAAAGAAGAAACTAATTGCATTAGTTACATTTTTATGGAAATAAATGCATTACGTTACGTTTGCATTACTTTTTCTCATAGGATGGGCTTTCTTGTTTGATTTTAATAACAAAACACAAAAGTTCTATTTTTTGCAAATGTAAAGGCCCTTTCACACTGAAAGTAAATTAAATAAGCCTTTTACAAAATGTACGCTTGTACAGTAGGATTGCAGAAGAACAGGACACAGGTGAAGAAAGTCGTTTACTGTCTGAGTAGGAACTACATTTGAATTTGAATTAGAATTGTGGACTAGAATGCGGAAGTAGTAGGTCATCCATGGACTTTTCACCATCTGTTTTTCAAATACTATATATACGGACATACTACTCTTTTAGCGCACTATTTTTTCGCATACTCTATAGTAGGCAAGTACTTCATTTCAGACGCAGCGCAAAACGTTTTCAGCAATAAAAACAACCAAAAATTAAACTCAAATGTGATTTTTATCTAACGTCGTTTTTTGCTTATTACTATGGTTGAATCTGATCATTGAAGGTCAGCAACAAAGACATTGGTTAATAAAGTGAGATTAAAAACATAAAGTATATTTGTGCAATTTAACATTGAATTTGCATTTCACTGCCTTTATTATTTTGAGGAATACTGAATCAGTTTTTGCGTAAGTAAAAAGAGTAAATGTTTGCTCAAACTAATCTAGAGCTACAATAACCATCATGTTCGCACACAACACCGCAACACTTACTCAAGATTTCTCTCAACATGAGGACAGGAGAGCTGTCACTCAATACTTGGGGGAACAGCGACTTGCATTACTTATTTGAAAAAGTAACCCAGATATTTGTTGTAAATTTAAAAGAAATGTGTTATTTTCCTAGTTAATTGAAAAATTAATCTGTTTATGTAACTTGCGTTACTTTTAATGTGTTACACTTAACAATATATTCACTATATAAGAGCAGCTCTAGTGGTTTATTGATTGAAAACACACTCAGTCTTGCAGGTTGAGTGTAGATCTGAGCTACAGCGCATGTCGACCTGCATAATCTCTACACACACACACACACACACACACACACACACACACACACACACACACACACACTCAGACGGCCACCTGCTGCTGTCTGGATTATCAATCTGTCTGAGTCCAGATGCTTCATATGTCTCATCAGCTCATCTATGCATCTCTTCAAAACAATCACTAAACGACGTCATCACATTTCTCACAACTGCGAGTTTGTGTTTTAGAGATTGTAATCTTACATGCGCTGTGACTGTGAGATGCACACGAGTTTTAAACCAGAGAAATGTTACAACTAGAGATTCTTTAAAAATCTTTGGAACTATTTTATTTATATTATTAATTTATTTTATTTAGGTAACACTTTATTTGGTAACACTTGTAAAGTGTGTAAGGTTCCATTTGTTAACGGCTTTAGTTAACATGAACTAACTATGAACAATACTTCTACGGCATTTATTAATCTTAGTTAATGTTAATTTCAGCATTTACCAATACAGTATTGTTGAAAAGTTGTATGTTAATATTATTGGTAACACTTCCGTTTATAGTTAACTAGTTACATTAATGGACCTGAGCTGCACTTATTATAATTAAAATCAAAGATTAATAAAAATACTGTCATGAGTGTTTTTCTCAATGTTAGTCCATGTTAGTTAATGCATTAACTAATGGACCTTATTAAGTGTTACACTTTATTTTAGTGCCCTTGTTACACTTGTTACATGTACTTACTGTAATAATTACAATAAATAATGCATAATTTCATGCAATAACCCTATAGCAAGTATATGTTGTTAATTAATATCACTCAGTGCTGTAACAACGACAGATGTCTAATATGATTTGTTGGTAACACTTTATTTTGCATATGTGTTTGTTACACGTTACATGTAGATACTATAGTAATTACTATTAATTGTGCTTAATAACATCGAATCCTAACCCTAACCCTGTATGTAGTTCGTTATTATTACTCAGTAACGCTGTAACACGGACACCTTAAAATAAAGTGTGACCATGTGTTAACCTAAACTAGTCAAGAACTAGCCTCAGCTTGAAGAGTAAACAAATTCAAGAGTAACAGCTCTGAAAACTCAACATTACACTGGACTGGTGGATCACTAACAAACGCACACAACCGTAACGTCAACATTTGTCTAATAAACACACAAAGCACAAGCACAAAACAGCAAGTTTGAGACACTGAAACATGAGGAGAATAAGCCCCGCCCACCCTCTTCCTCTTCCTCTTCCTCCACTCGGCCCTTTTCTTCAGCTCATCTCCACACACACACACACACACACGTACCTGTCAAGCGTATCACACGTCTGTCTCGTTCTCATGTTCTTCTGTGTATCTCCTCAGTTGTACGACACTAAACTCCACACTAAAGTCTTAGTCAGGAGTGTTTCTCGTCCCCTTTCAGTCTCGGTGTCTCTCTGTCGCGTCCTCTGCTCACAATCACACTACAAATGCCTCTTTCCCCTCTTTATCCCGAGGTAAGATACTTACTTTTCAGATAAAGCATATTATGACAAATCGGCTGAACTGTGTGTGTGTGTGTGTGTGTGTGTGTGTGTGTGTGTGTGTGTTATGCGTGTGTATCCAGTGCTGTAAATACCATGATAGGGTGTTAGAGAGAGCAGATTTACACAGCTGATGCTTGAACATTTTGAGCGTGTCCAGAGGAAAATGTGGCTCAAACATGGCGCTCGCAACACCAAAGCCATGGGTTCGATTCCCAGATCAGGTTTGTACCTTGAATGCAATGCAAGTCGCTTTGGATAAAATCATCTGCCAAATGCATGAATGCAAACTCTCTCTGACACATTTATGCTCATGCATTTGACAGATGCTTTTATCCAAAACGACATACACTGCGATCAAGATATACTGTATATATTAGCATGAGTTCTGGGAGTCGAACCCATGATCTGCTGTATAAACAGGTGTTACTGACGCATTTTACAGTTGTTTACAGCTGAGATGTGCATCAGTGACTGGCCAGATCTCCTGAGGGCCTGAAAACACCAGGCCTGAGTCCAGCTCACTCAAATGCTCTGTACGAGACACAAGAGAGGCTTTCACACACATCTAACTCACACTAGACTGAACTGTCTGAGTCCAGCATCAGAACTGATCAACACACGACAAGAACAACATGTGGAACCAGAGATCTACACAAGAACAAGAGTGACCGTACAGTTCGGTCAAATATGGAGACGGAGGTGTTTTGTTTATCCTTAATGTGTTGAGTATCATAAATGGAAGGACCTGAACAAGTATGTGAGCCATGAATTGTAGACCTGTCACCTTGTCAAAGACTCTTCCCAGAGTATTTGGATCTTGTTTTCTTTGTAATGTCTTTCAGATGTAAAATAAAAGTATTCAAATGTGTGTGTGTGTGTGTGTGTGTGTTTGTGAGTGTGTGTGTGTGTGTGTGTGTGTGTTTGTGTGAGTGTGTGTGTGTGTGTGTGTGTGTGTGTGTGTGTGTGTGTGTGTGTGAGAGAGAGAGAGTGTGTACTTGTGTAAGTGTGTGTGTTTCTGTGAGAGAGTGTGTGTGTGCTTGTGTGTTTGTGTGTGTGTGTGTGTGTAAGAGTGTGTGCTTGTGTGAGTGTGTGAGAGTGTGTGCTTGTGTAAGTGTGTGTGTTTCTGTGAGCGTGTGTGTGTGTGTGTGTGTGTGTGTGTGTATGTGTGTGTGTGTGTGTGTGTGTGTGTGTGTGTGTGTTTGTGTGAGTGTGTTTGTGTGAGTGTGTGTGTGTGTGTGTGTGTGTGTGTGTGTGTGTGAGAGAGAGTGTGTGCTTTTGTAAGTGTGTGTGTTTCTGTGAGCGTGTGTGTGTGTGTGTGTGTGTGTGTGTGTGTGTGTGTATGTGTGTGTGTGTGTGTGTGTGTGTGTGTGTGTGTGTGTGTGTGTGTGTGTGTGTGTTTGTGTGAGTGTGTGTGTGTGTGTGTGTGTGTGTGTGTGTGTGTGTGAGAGAGAGAGTGTGTGTGTGTGCTTGTGTAAGTGTGTGTGTTTCTGTGAGAGAGTGTGTGTGTGCTTGTGTGTGTGTGTGTGTGTGTGTGTGTGTGTGTGTGTGTGTGTGTGTGTGTGTAAGAGTGTGTGCTTGTGTGAGTGTGTGAGTGGTGTTTTTTAGGCCCTGCAGATTAAATACTGTAAGCTTCTTATGTGGTGGATGTGTCCTTAATTTCAGTCTGCTCTGGGTCCTAGTGCCACACACTCCGGAGACATGGAAAATTCCAATACAACACACCACAGATGGATGGATGGATGGATGGATGGATGGATAGACAGATAGATAGATAGATAGATAGATAGATAGATAGATAGATAGATAGATAGATAGATAGATAGATAGATAGATAGATAGATATCTAACACAAGTGATTATTTAAATAACAATAAATAAGGTGGTAGTTCCAAAAAGCATTTAAACTTTGCAATAAAAATAAAACATTTTTTTTTCAGGATATCAATTTGTTTTAGTCCATATGTTTAAATAAATCAAATATTTAATAATACTAAAAGATAAAGTATACGAAACTTGTTTAGAAAGTGTTGATATCTCACTATGAACACTCAACTCATGCAATATTGTAATTGTAGACATACAGCGTCTAGATGTGTGTGTGTGTGTGTGTGTGTGTGTGTGTGTTAACTGAAGACGAACAGGTGTGTGTTTGAGTGAGCGCGTGCATGTTTCTGGATGTTTTCCCCCCAAATTAAAACAGTGTCAACTCACCAACTTTCCTGCAGACGCGATGAATCCTGTGATGATGAAGATGAAGTTGATGATGATGACGATGATGATGACGATGAAGACGCGGGGTTCTTCTCGTGTATTCCGCCAGTTTGAGACGCGGCCTGGTGAAGATATGACAGATATGAAAGGTCTGAACAGAGGCTGTTATACTGTCTGTGTCTCTTTATATCTGCTGATAAACCCCTTATAGAGTTTCTGTGGATTTGAAACTAGAAGAAATCCGATTCAATTAACAAGCGCAGAATCCGCTTTACACGCGCTCATTTACATCCTGACAATCATATGACAATACTGGGAGATTCACGAGCCTCAAACTCCCGCCAAATCACACACACTTCTGAAAAACTGTCTACATAACAATATAATAATGCTATAGCCTGAATTACAGCAGACAAATAGAAGACAAAATATAAACTAGTCTACAGTTTTAAAGAAAGGTTTTAAAACGAAACGAGCGGATGGGTTTCAATTATTATTATTATTCTTTCTTTATTTTTGGCAGAGGAAGTAGCCTAAACACCAACACATAGCTTAATCATTTCATTAATTATAAAATATTACATCAGAAAAAAATGTATAGGCTAATTCTTATTGTAGTTTAACCTATAGGCCATTGATATTTGTAATTAACAAGTGGAAAACGCGCTTTATTAAGCAAAGTACATCGAACTCAAGTCTAAAGTAAATATAAAATAACAAAAGATACAGATGATGAATTTAAAGGAACATTCATTAGGATATAATACAAAAAAACAGCAGAGAGAGAGAGAGAGAGAGAGAGATGATGGTGGATATTTGTGGGATTTGTGGAACACTGGGTCCTTTTGTTTCTTTAATCCCGTTTGGACGCGCACGCACGCGCGCGCGCACACACACACACACTCCAATTATTTCAGTATTTTGCAGCGATGTGAAATAATGAAATGTGTTTTTGTACGGCTGTGACGTGTAATCTGTTCTCTGAAACCGAGCCATGAGCGCGCATAACAGTTGCTTTAAATCGATCAGACCTTCATCACATCTCTGATCATTACACTGGAACGGAGATTCAGTTCTTCTTATCACAGAATCTCTGATGTGTCAAACAAGTCTTCAAACAGGTCCGTTCTCCATCTCTGCGAATGTTTTAGATATTTACAAAAATAAATAGGACACATCTTTGAAATTAATAAATTATTTAAATTGCGAATACCAAACGTACTGAGTTATGAACAATAATAACATTAATAGAATGTTCGTTCCAAAGTTATCTGAAAACGTCATTCATGGAACATTTTTTTCAGTTGGATGTTCGTCTAACGATTTTTAAATGTTGCTAGTTTCAGAACGTTCAGAGAACATTCAAATGTAACATTCCTATAATGTTTGAAGAAACGAAATGGAATGTTCGCTTAGGAATAACCAATAAAACTGACAGTGAAATCTTTAATGTTCTTAAAACATTCGCACAAAAACAAACAAACAAATACGTAACGTTTTTATTTAAAAATATTTTAGTTTGATGTTAATAAAATGCAATGTTCCCTTAACGTTCGCATTCGGTTTTTAAAAAACTGGATCTTTTGAATGTCCAGAGAGTAACTTAATGGGAACGTTTGCAAAAAAATATAGGCCATTTTTTTTTTTTTAGTGATTTATTGCGTCTTAATTCAAGCAAGTGTTAGTTTAGATAAATAATAATATAATATATAAATATATAAAGTAATATAATGTTAGCAACAAACACTAACAACACAGTAACTTGCATACTTTATTCAAACAAGATATACTTATATTGTGATTTTTGTCTAAACGCAATAACTTCTTATTAATAACTTCGAGAGAGAGAGAGAGAGAGAGAGAGAGAGAGAGAGAGGGAGGGAGGGAGGGAGGGAGAGGGAGGTGTGAAGGGAGGGGTTTGTTCAGGTCTTGTTCTTCTCTAATTAGCCGCCTCCTCCTCCTCTTCCTCACTTCAGCACTATCAGACGGAGACGGAGACACGCGCACCGAGCGAGCGAGCGCACCGAACACCCGAACACCCGCACACCCGCAACGGACACCGGACACACCGACCGCTGATGCCCGCTGGAGCTCACAGAGAGTCTCTCACATCAAAACAGAACAAATCAACCTGAAACTGACAGACAATCAGCCTGCGTAAAAATAAAGATCCATTTCAGACAGAAACAGACAGAAGGAGAGAGAGAGGGAGAGAGAGAGAGAAAGAGAGAGTGAGACAGGAGGAGAGAGAGAGAGACAGAGTTTATAGTCATGATGTCCTACATGAAACAGCCTCATTACTCCGTCAACGGCTTGACTCTGTCCGGAACCGGGATGGATCTCCTGCACTCCGCCGTCGGATACCCCAGTAAGTGCTTATTTAACTGCGTTTGCTTTTTTGGATTTATGCATTTTCCATGTCATATGAGAATTTATAGGTCAGATGTGACATTTAATGCGTGTCAAATGATATTTAAACTGCGCGTAAAAATGATATTTAACCTGCGTATAAATTTATATTTAACGCGCGTAAAAATGATATTTAAACTCCGCGTAAAAGTGCTGATCGGCTTAATATTCATAATATTTTAATAGTTTAAGAAGCGACCTGGAACTGAGGAAATTGCTAACAACTCTCATAATTAAGTATTTTATGCATATAAATGCGCTTAGAAACGTGCTGAAAACGTCATTATATATGAGTTACTTATAAATATGATTTATACTCCCTTTTGCTTTTCAGAATGCAAAAAAAAAAATATATATATATATATATATTTTGCGTGTATTAAAGATAGGCTATCATGACTAAATAGTTACAGCAATCGAAAATATAAAGTTTATAGATTAGGCCTTTATATCGAACTTCATTTTGAATTCGCCTTGTATATAATTTTTCGAATTAATTTGTTAAAAATCGAATGTTAAGTCAAAGCAACGAATATCCCTTTAAATGAGCTGTTGAAATATGAAAATGAGGGCGATGAACTAAAATGACACGCATGTGAAAATGTACATCGACAGTTTCAAGTGATTTTTTAAAAAAATATATTTTTTTCGATAATTATGACATAAATTGTTTAAATATCAGATGGCTTGGTTTATTTAGTAAAAGTCTGATTGATAATCGTTGAGCCAAATGCGAAATAATTATCATTGTAAAGACGGATAAATATAATAATTAATGCTGCTGATTGAGATAATTAATGCGAGTTTCCCGTTTGATCAATTGCAGTGAAACCTTTATTAATCCACAGAGTCAGAGATATTATATTATTTCAAGAAATTAAAAAACAACGCGTCGGTTAATTAATTATCAGGTTTATAGACTGAGTAAAAACATAACATTTATAGATACTACATAAATTCTTTCTTTTACAAGTGTAATAAAAAAAATACGATTACAATTATATTTTTGAACATATTGTGGATAATAGACAGATAGATGGATAGATAGATGTATTGAAGACACGATGTTGAACTGTTTTCAACATGAACTGGTGTTTATGTGTGTGTGTTTTCAGACACGCCACGCAAACAGCGGCGCGAGAGAACCACGTTCACGCGCGCGCAGCTCGACATCCTCGAGGCGTTGTTCGCCAAGACGCGTTACCCGGATATATTCATGAGGGAAGAGGTCGCGCTCAAGATCAACCTGCCCGAGTCCAGAGTCCAGGTGAGGCCAGAACACACACACACACACACACACACACACACACACACACTATACAATAAGGTCCCATTAGTTAATGCATTAATTAACATTTGCCAACAATAAGCAAAAATGAGTATATTAATCTTTATTAACATTAGTAATAAAAATACAGCAGTTGATTGTTGCGTTCATGTCAGCTCAGTCCCATTAAATAATATTAACAGATACTTTTTTAATTTAATACTGAACTATTAAATATTGAAATTAATATTAAATAAGTTAAATACTTGCTTTTAAAGTGTTGTTCATTGTTAGTTCATATTAACTAATCTAGTTGACTAATGTTAACAAATGGAACCTTATTGTAAAGTGTCACCTATATATATAGTGCTGTCAAATCGATTAATCCCAAAAAATCAATTCTAACATAAAAGTTTGTGTTTTTATAATATATACATATACAGTATGTAGACAGACACACACACACACACACACACACACACATATATATATATATTTTATAAACGAACTTTTATGTTAGATGTGATTAATCGCGATGAATCGATTTGACAGCCCGAATATATTTGTGTGTGTGTGTGTATATATATATACATACATACATACATACATACATACAAACATGTACATATATATATACATTAGTGGTCAAATCGATTAATCACGAGTAATTGATTAATTGCGAGTAATCGATTAATCACACTTAATCGATTTTTCCTGCTTGTTGTTTATTTGTATTTCTGATATATATACATATATATATATATATATATATATATATATATATATATATATATATACATATATATATATATATATATATATATATATACATATATATATATATATATATATATATATATATATATATATATATATATCAGAAATATAAATAAACGACAAACAAAAATAAATTACATTTAAAACAACTCAAAATAGCAAAGACATCAGCATGTTTCATGCGTCAGAGGCAGGCGTCCTGTAGCGTAACGCGACTGTGTGTTTTCCTGCAGGTGTGGTTTAAGAACCGGCGCGCCAAGTGTCGTCAGCAGCAGCAGCAACAGACCAGCGGCCAAACCAAACCCAGACCCCCGAAGAAGAAGTCCTCGCCCGCCCGCGAGCCCAGCGTGAGCGAGGCCAACACCGGCACCAACTACAGCCCTCCTCCCCCCCCACCTCCCCCCGGGACCTCCATCACCCCGAGCTCCACCAGCGCCACCGTGTCCATCTGGAGCCCGGCGTCCATCTCTCCGCTGCCGGACCCGCTGTCGGTGTCCGGGACATGCCTTCAGCGCTCCGGCGGCTACCCCATGACCTACACACAGGCCCCGGCGTACGGGCAAGGCTACGCCACCTCCTCGTCCTACTTCACCGGGCTGGACTGCAGCTCGTACCTGTCTCCCATGCACCCGCAGCTGTCGGCCACCGGGGGCGCTCTCAGCCCCATCACCGGCTCCATGAGCGGCGCTCTCAGCCAATCACCCGCCTCGCTGTCGTCCCAGGGCTACAGCGCCGCGTCACTGGGCTTCGGCGCCGTCGACTGTCTAGACTACAAAGACCAAACGGCGTCCTGGAAACTGAACTTCAGCGCCGCGGACTGTCTGGACTACAAGGACCAAAACTCCTGGAAGTTCCAGGTCCTGTAGGGCGCTCAGAAGGGAAAGTCAGTGCACTCTTCAAATGTAAAGGTTCCAAATGGTGTCTGCCGTAAATGAACCCTTCGTTTTGTGCATTTTGCGCAGTGGAAATGTCAAAGGGGTTCTTCATTGAAGCGTCGTTTATTTTTTTAAGAATCAGGGTGATCACGTCAAACCCGTATTCTGAGGCGTTCGTGCACAAATGAAGCGTTTCGTTTTGAGTTCTGGACAGAAGTGAAAACTGACTGGAGATGTTTCTAAAGGATGATTACCAGAACTTTTACTGTCCGTCTTGAGTGTTTTGAATGAAGTCTAGCTAGATGATAGATAATCGAGCAGGTTCTTTAACTGCGAAGATCAAGTATTTAGCACGTTCAGTAAAGCAGTGACTTACACCTCGATCTGACAATCATCATCATCATCATCTTCATCATCTGTACTGCAAAGGCTCTGTCTTGATGTTTTAGGAGGTGTATCATTATCATTAGATTAGATGATGTTTCATCCTTCAGAATCCCCAGAAACATATTCTTATGAATACGCTGCTTTTGATACTGAAGAACGAAGATGAAAGTGCTTTTGTGTCAGATAGGTGACAGAGCCCAAGATGATACATTTGTGTTTTTTATGTTTCTTTAATTGATATTATAATTTAGATCACAACATCTGTTGTCTGAGACGCCACACACTCTTTCTTTTCAATGTCAAACTTTACTTGAATGAAATCATGTGTTGAGTTACATGGAATTAAACTCTCTGACTCTTAACGTTTAGATTCTGCCAACAATCAGTGTTTGTTTTATTCGTCAATCTCAGGGGTTTTCAGGTTTTATAGGCTCCAACGCTCTTAATGTTTGTTTGTACAAAATCTTTTTTTTTTCAAATCAACACATTTTTCTGTCTTTGTTTGTAATGTCCTGCTTTTTCATTGTGTTTGCTTCTAGAGTCTTGTAGTTTTGAGACTTTCAATGAGTTATAAATAAACATTTCTTTCCATAAATACAGGACAAGTCGATGACATTGTTTTTTTAATTAAATCTTTTTGTTTAGAAAACAAAATAAGATCTTTTCAAATCAGTAAAACCAGTGGGTGTAAAAAAACTGTTAAATATCTAAAGAAAAATAAATTAGTAAATGAATGAATGAATGAATGAATACATAAATTATTGAACAAATAAACTAACAAACATGCATACATAAAAAAAATTAACAAACAAATACATACTTGCATTAGAAAACAAACAAATGAATCAATAAATACACAAAGAAAAAAAGAAAAAAAGAAACAAATAAATGCACATGCATACAAACAAAAAATAAGTAAATGCATGCATACATAGTGTTTTATTTGTCAAATACATTTATAAATGATCAATAATAATACAAAATAAAAATAACACAAACTATTTAAATGGCTAAATATTTTAATCCTAAAAGAAGCTCTATTTTATTTATGCATGAATTTTTTTGGATTTTTTTTAATTTGTGATTAAATATGAGCTGGATATGTTGTTTATATTAGATTAGCCCAATGAAAATGTCTGCTGTACATACTGTACACACACACACACACACACACACACACACACTCTCTCTCTCTCTCTCTCTCTCTCTCTCTCTCTCTCTCTCACACACACACACACACACACACACACACACACACACACACACACACACACACACACACACACTCTCTCTCTCACACACACACACACACACACACACACACACACACACACACACACACACACACTCTCTCTCTCTCTCTCTCTCTCTCTCTCTCGCTCTCTCTCTCTCTCTCTCACACACACACACACACACACACACACACACACACACACACACACACACACTCTCAAACACACACTCTCTCTCTCTCTCACACACACACACACACACACACACACACACACACACACACACACACACCGATTACAGCTTTTTCCAATTGCTAACACACAATTTTGCAAACTAGGCTGCTTTTATCAAAATACACAAAGTTCACAAAACCACACACCCAAACTGCAAAACCTCATATATCCTTCAAAATGAAGCACTGCAACCAAAACTACAGCATTATCAAAATCAAACTGCAAATTTGCACGAAATGGCGCACACTTCATTTATATTACCAGATTTTTGTCTAACCAACTACTCACTGTTGGGCACAATGAAGAGCACTCTCATCTTTAGTTTGCTTTGCCATAATACTAGTTGAAATAGTAGAAAATTCTTCAGATTGTTCGCATGCACAGAAATATTTGCATATACACACACATGCTGTTGAAACATTTATTTTTTTATTTTTCACCAAACAAGTCAGTGCAACATATGCACAGCAGAAATATTTACACTGGACTGAACAAAAATATGCTAAAAAAAACACAGTTTACTGAAAAAGATTGAAGTTTTAACAATGAACCATTGAGGTGATGGTCAGGTGACACATGTATCGGCCAATCAGCTCATGGAGTGTCATTTTGAATGGCAGTGTTTTGAAATGGCAAACATGTGACTTTATGTCAGATTGTTGTGTCTTATGCAGAGAACCGTGTTCAGTGCGTTTAAAAAGGGCCATTTTGAATTGCAAAATGTGTGTAAAGCAGAAAATGTGTTTAGACTTTTGGAGACTTGGGAAGAGGTTTTGCTCTCTGTGTGTCAGTTTAAATAATTGTGCTGTGCATGTCATTTTAGTGTATTGGCAATTGGAAAAAACTGTAAACCATCATGTGTTTGTCCATCATGTGTTATGAGAAAGAGAGAAGCAGAAAGAAACAAGTTAAGATGGAAAGAAGAGTCACAGAAGTGTGTGTGTGTGTGTGTGTGTGTGTGTGTGTGTGCGCGTGAGAGAGAATGTGTGTGTATGTGTGTGTGTGTGTGTGTGTGTGTGTGTATAATCTGGATGGATGCAGCATATGGCATGTTCAGTGCAGATGGGTTCAGAGACTCTCAGGACTTAAAATATGATTCATTTCTTTCCCTCTAATCCACAGACACATCAGAGCCGGAGTTCCTTCAATTTGCCTTTAATCGATTCCTAATCCCCCCCCCCCCCACACACACACTTAAACACACTCACACACACACAAGTGGGGCAGAATGACTTTAAATTAAAAACAAATATGTACACTTTTTTTGTGTGTGCTTTGTGTGTTTGTGTGTTTGTTAGTGTGTGTGTGTGTTTTAATTAGGATTGAAGAATATATATTTATATGTGTATTTTCTTTTATTCATTTTAAATGCCTTCATATTTAAAAACAGATATAACACACATAATACCTGCAGCCTGATTTGAAGAAATGATCCTGAAATGTCACCTTCATCCTCATCATCATTCGCTTCTCACCTGTAAAACACAAGCTAATTGAAGTGACTGTCATCATAACGACTCTCACAGAGTCAGGCTTCAACACTTCAAATCCCATGACATGATCATCAAAAATCTCCATCGGTCTTTTGATAATAATTTTACATTTGGCTTTTATCTCTGAACTGTAGAATTGAAAAGTAACTTTAGGTTCTCTGCATTGGATAACATAAACTAACAATGAGCAATACATTTCTTACAGCATTTATTATCTTTGACAATGTTAGTAAAAATACAAATGTTCATTGTTTATTAATGTTACTTCAAAGTATTTAAATGTATTAGTAAATTCTGAAATTAACTTGAACTAACAATGAACAATACTGCAGCATTAGCTGAGTTAACTAGTGTTAATTGATTATAATTTATCCTTATTGAATTTTCATAGTGGGATGATTTTAATTTCATACATCAGCTTCATCACTGACTCTCTTTCTGTCTACAGTAACTGTCTGTCTGTCTGTCTACAGTAACTGTCTGTCTGTCTGTCTGTCTGTCTACAGTAACTGTCTGTCTGTCTGTCTGTCTGTCTGTCTGTCTGTCTGTCTGTCTGTCTACAGCATCTGTCTGTCTGTCTGTCTGTCTGTCTACAGTGTCTGTCTGTCTGGCTACAGTAACTGTCTGTCTGTCTACGGTAACTGTCTGTCTGTCTACAGCATCTGTCTGTCTGTCTGTCTGTCTACAGTACCTGTCTGTCTGTCTGTCTACAGTAACTGTCTGTCTGTCTGTCTACAGTAACTGTCTGTCTGTCTACAATAACTGTCTGTCTGTCTACAGTAACTGTCTGTCTGTTTAGTTCCAACCCTAATCAAACACACCTGAATCAGCTCATCAAGCTCTTCAGAATTGCTTGAATATTCAAAGGCAGGTGTGCTGAAGCAGGTTGGAACTAAACTCTGCAGGACAGTGGCCCTCCAGGAGCAGGATTGAAGACCTCTGCTCTACAGTAACTGTCTGTCTGTCTGTCTACAGTAACTGTCTGTCTGTCTGTCTGTCTGTCTGTCTACAGTATCTGTCTGTCTGTCTACGGTAACTATCTGTCTACAGTAACTGTCTGTCTGTCTACGGTAACTATCTGTCTACAGTAGCAGTCTGTGTACAGTATCTGTCTTTCTGTCTACAGTATCTGTCTGTCTGTTTACAGTACCTGTCTGTCTGTCTGTCTGTCTACAGTATCTGTCTGTCTGTCTACAATATCTGTCTCTCTGTATACAGTAACTTTCTGTCTGTCTACAGTACCTGTCTTACTGTCAACAGTATCTGTCTGTCTGTCTGTCTATCTGTCTACAGTAACTGTCTATCTGTCTACAGTATCTGTCTGTCAGTCTACAGTAACTGTCTATCTGTCTACAGTATCTGTCTGTCTGTCTGTCTACAGTAACTGTCTATCTGTTTACAGTATCTGTCTGTCTGTCTACAGTAACTGTCTATCTGTCTACAGTATCTTTCTGTCTACAGTAACTGTCTATCTGTCTACAGTATCTGTCTCTGTCTACAGTAACTATCTGTCTACAGTAACTGTCTATCTGACTTCAGTACCTGTCTGTCTGTCAATAGTAACTGTCTGTCTGTCTACAGTTTCTGTCTGTCTGTCTCTGTGTTGGTTTGCAGTTTGTTATTTTTACTGATCTAATTTAGAAAATGTTTCAATCCTCTTACAGTCCAGCACTGTACAAAGTGAATTAGTCTGGATTACTGTCGCTCACTTCAGTCTTTCTCAGTCTCTTTCACTCTCACATTGCCTTTTCTTCAGTGTCAGAGCAACTCTGTGTCGATCAGTGAGTTTCATGAGCGACTGACGCTGGACAGACATTACCTGATCTCCATCTCTCGTGAAGACCTTCAGTTTACACTTCTGTGAGACGGTTCAGTGCAGATTAAACTGGTTCAGACATTCATCATTCCTGCCGATGTCCAGCAATATTCATTAAAGCTCAGTTTTACATTCAACCAAAAATCATAGTAAAGTTATATATATATTAGTGCTGTCAAATCGACTAATCATATCTATAAATGTGTGTATGTATATGTACAGTACACACACACACACATATATATATATATATACACACACACACACACAAAAACACATGCATAAATATTAAATTTACAAACTTACGTTAGATGCGATTAATCGATTTGACAGTACTATCTATATACTATAACTGTACAGTGACTCACATATAGTCTGAATCCATTCTCTTCTCTCATTTTCTGGCAAACCATCTTAAACCGTCTCTGAAAGCCAAACAAACATCAGTGGAGAAGCTCTCCTGCTCTTCATGCACAATTACTGCATGTTTACTGAAATAAATAAACTCAATTTCCCCTATAATTCCACAAATCAGGCTCTAATCATTAATGAAACACGTGAAGTATCAGCGTTACATAATGAGTGTTTATGAAATCATGTCTGAACAAACCTTACATCTAAAACTAAATTTTCTTTTCAAAACAGTGATGGATATGCATTTTATCAGGCAATTATAAAGCAATGAATTATATACAATAATAAGAATGTCAATATATTATTGAGGTATAATGATATCACAGCAATACTCAGCTGGAGATCAGAGAGATTAGTTTAAACAATTTCACTTTTTAGCCAAAAGAACAGAACTGAAGCTGAAGGCACTGTTTACATTATATTTATTAATGAATTACATATTTTATTAAATTCTTCTAATGTGTATATATATATTTTTGTTGGCTCATTTTCACAATATAAAGCATATGAACATTATATGTTTTGAATTGAACTGTATCACTATTTTGCAAAGAAATCTGTGTTTAATCCTTCAGTGAGGATGAACATCATAAAACAATCCCTGAATATAAAAATAATGTTAAATCACTGAGGACCTTTATCCTGAAGCTGGAAAAACTCTTTCCAAACAAGCAGGCCATTAAGACACAACAAAGCGCATGCGAACACAAACTAAATCACTAAATCTGTTTGAGTGAGTGCATATGTTCAATGTGTCTCACTCGTTCTCTTTTTCCTCTTTCCTTTCTCCTCCTGTTTTTGAGCACTAACAGCTCCTAATCTCTCCATTCTCTCTCAGTCTAATCCAGGCCTGACCTCAATCCAGTGATGTAATGCGTCATGTGACACGGACGGACGACGGTTTCCACCAATCAGAGCGCTCGGAGCAAGTCTACGTGAGGAGACACAACCTTCTTACAGGGACGCTGGACACTAAAAACATGATTCATAGAGAATGGAAAATATGTTTTTACATGCATGTGTTTGGGTTACTCTATGATCGTTATAATAGACTTCATACAAAAACAACAGGAACTAGTTCACCACTGGATTGACCAATCAGAAAACAGCACTGGAGTATAAATAGTGTTTACAGCTATATATAAATATAAAAAAAACGAATGAAAATGACAAAAGCTCTTACCAAAATTACTAAAACTCAAAAGACAATTAATATTCAGTAATATTATTAATTTGACTACACTGACACTATCATGATGAGAACAAAACTTGAATTGAATTGAATTGATCTGAATAATGACACTGTTGTCTGTTTAGAGCTCCTATACAGCAGAGTTTGTCTCATATTTAATAAAGTTGCATCAATGACCGTTATTTTCCTGTTTATTATCTATATTGTATAGAAACAAATCTAACTTAAACTGCTTTAACATATTAACAAATACTATATATAACAGTACATAAACAGTACTAATATAACACTGGTACAGTACATAAGTCACTGTGTGTTTTATTTTATTCAATGTCCTACACTGAAATGCCAGTGACTGTTCAGCTGTTCTTATTGAAGTGTCTCTTACTCTAGACTCCTCCTCCATCTGTCTGTAGTACAGCGTGACCTGTGACACACATGGAGCTTACACACACACACACACACACACACACACACACACACACACACACACACACACACACACACACTCTTTCACTCTCTCTCTCTCTCTCTCACACACACACACACACACACAGACACACACACACACAAATTAAATTTGAACAAGTTCATAAAATCTTTAAGATATTAGGTTAAACTCATTAGGCTTGCTGTCCACTGATGAGGGGCTCAATGAGGCAGCTTCAACTTGAGCTCTGATATATCCCCCAAAAGTGCAGAATAAATTTGGGACAGAGAGTTGGATTTAGCATGATCAAAATACTTAAGGATTTAAGTATATAGGATACCCAAAAGCTTAAGTATGATACCCCCAAAAGGAGTGGGAAAAAAATTAAGCGGTATGAAGCATGAATGAACACACACACGCTGTGGCAGTGATATTTAACGGGGCTCCTGAAGAAGCTGGGCTGGAACGGGTCTCCCTACTATGTCAACCATGTGGAGCAATGAGCGGTGCTTCAGCGGGAGCTGTGTTTGAAAGATTGTGCCTGCGTTCGTTGCTGTGTGAACAGCATGAGGCTTGTGGACGTTTGACTAGTGTACATCTCGCCGCTGCACTGCTGTGGCAGTGACTTTCTGAAATTACTCCTGCGGGAGTATTTTGGGACTGGAGGATTAAGCACAAGGCTGGAGTACACCCTGCCGCAACGTCCACGACATGGAGCCCCATTAAGTCAAAAGAACATGGGGAGCCCAGATGTCACAGACGGGGAGGAGGTCCTCATCCCTTAAGGCAAACGGTCCACTGATTTCCAAAGCAAGCCTCCCTACCGCAGAAAGAGGTAGCCTTCAGTATATAGATAAATTGCAGAACTACCGTCCTTCTGATGCGGGAGTTTAGATCACGTAAAGACATGAGGGCCCGCTATGCCCAAGGGACATACTATCCTTGGTATCTCCAGTCCACTTGTTTGGATAAGAGGGCCCACACTGCAATCCGAACAAGAGAGTGGTTAAAAACATGAAGGATCACACTGCGATTCGGACAGGGACAGGCCCCATGGTCCCGAACGGAAAGCTCACAATGCGACTGAACCACTGCATTTCGAAGGAGAGAGCCACCCGAATATGTATAAATAGGAAGTTTACTCTGTAATCAAAACAGGAGAGCCCACACTGCAAGTCGAACAGGAGAGCTCCAGAGGAATACAAGCCCTGCGGGGCTAGGTAAGCGGAAAGATGCAAAATAGTAGGGAGAAGTGGTCCAGACTCAGAAAGTTTCTAGTGTTTGGTGTGCTTGGTTATATAATGTAGATCTGATCAAAAATATGTTTTGAAGGCATGGGACGGCCATCGACCTGGCATTTTGGTGTTCTTTGGTGTGATTTGGTGTTCGGATAGGCCCCTCTGCGCTGCTGTGGTGGCTGCCCCTATGCGGAAGGAATGGGAAGAGAAATGTTTGGTTGGGATGCCGGAACTGTTGAGAATGGATTTGAGGTTCTTTTGAAACCAATGTCTGGAAGCAGGGAGGTTTTTATCAATGATAACAAGAGGGTTGAGAGGAGAGGTAAGGGTTGAATTTTAAGTTGGTGAATTTTGAGACTCTGAGGAAGCCAAAGAAAGCCAAATTGAACAAATTGATGGGTTCTTGTTTTGTTGGGGGAAAATACTGCTACGTGCTTAACATGCTAAGAATGTTGATGGTTAAAGGTTGTCTGGAGTCTGGACAAAGGGAATTGTTTTTGTAAACCTTTGATGAGGAGGGAGAATTTGAAATGATGGTCGTGGATGAGCTTGAAAAAGAAATTAATGCCGGTGAGGTAGACTTTGATTGGTACGTGGTACGAGGTACGTGATGAAGGAGGATACTGAGAGGAGGGAAAACTTGGGAAAAACCATGTTGTGAGCTCTGTGGAAGTTTCAGAAGGAACTCCAAGCTGTCCAGTAGGTTTGGAGTGTTCTGAGGGGGTGGTCTAGAGGAATATGAGTATATTATCTGTCTATATTATATGTCTACAGTATCTGTCTGTCTGTCTACAGTAACTGAAGTGAGCAGAGAAGGAAGATCAATATCTGCACCTGATAGAATTAGGGAACGGAGGTGGGCTGAGACTGGAGGTGGTTTCATGGCGACTTCGTTAGGAGGAGCTGGAAGATGGACTGCTGTGGCGAGAGAATGAGCTGGCAAGTGGATTGGACCTGAAGAACAAGTTTTAACAACAAGAAAGAAATAGAAGTGGATGAGGACTGAGTCCTAGCTTTAGTGAGATTTTGAAGTGTTTGGAATGCTGGATTTGTTAGAACTAATGAAGAGATCGTAGAGTTGAGCTTTTGATGATCTGAGGGAGAAATGGACTCCAGAGCTGGAGAGGACTTGAGGTAGATACCATTTTGAAATAGGTGGAATTGGTGGATTAGCAGCGGTAGAATGAAGAGATGAAGTCTGTGAAGAAGATGGACTAGATATAGTTTAAAAGATGTATAGCTTGAAAGATTAGATGGGCTTGCTCCTCCCTAACTTACATTTAGGAACTTAATTTCATCTCAAGTTAGTGACACAAAGTGCACTATATAGTGGATAGTGAATTATTCAAACAGTGTAAATATGCTTTCCATTGGGGCAAATGATTTGACTGGTTTCAAGTTAGTGAAAACGTTAGCTCCGGTCTATGGAATTAATTTTGTTCCAATAATAATGAACGTAACTTTTCAAGAAACTAATTCAAATATAAATTGAAACTGAATAAAATATCTTTGAAACTGAAAAAGAATAAATCGCAGGCAAATTTTTTGACTTCGTTTTTAATACACTGCATGTTTTGCTAACTATTTCTCATATTGCGTTCGCTGATCTGAACTTACAAATGCGCTTCCAGAGTTTTCATTTACGCTTTTGAAGTTTTCGCTTACGCTTCTGAAGTTTTCGTTTACGCTCCCAGAGTTTTCGTTTGCTGTTCTGGGGTGCGTTTCCCGAAAGCATCGTTGGCCAACTATGGTCGCAAGTTCATCGCAATGTCCATTGAACTCTATTGGTAACGACGGAACTTGCGACCATAGTTGGCCAACGATGCTTTCGGGAAACGCACCCCTGACACATTTCTCTCGTGGGGGCGGGGCTAGTAGCAGTGCGTTCTCATTGGCTACTGAGGTTTTTATTGACAGCTTCTTGACCAGGAAGTGAAGACGTCAGTGCTGTGTTTATGTGTGGATTTGAGCGTCTTAAGCACAGCTTTCTATTTCATTTTAATGATATTAAGTTAGGTTTGTTTTTTAATTTTATCTGTATTTACCTGCTGCTGCTACTACTTTGTCGACAGAAGCTTTTAGGAGCACAAGAGATCTATTCAGTCTATTCAGGTGTAATTGTACATTAAAGTACTGTATAATACTTAAAATATTGTATAGTGTCCAATGTTTTCGGAGAATATTTGTTTATTCCTGATGATTCTTTTGCATGTTAGGCTCTGATTAGTTTGAGCTGTTACAATTTAAAGAGAATACTAGCAAACGTGTGTGATATATTCAGCCGTCAAGAAAGTCAAACTTCAACCAGGTAATCAAGGTTGGCAACCATGGCCATCACACTACTCACTGTTAGCATGATATACATTTACACCATCAAAATTAATTGTCACTTAAATAAGAGGAATTTAAACAATATGAAAATTACAATCGTGGCCTGCTGTCAGATGATACAGACCTCAAAGGGCATTTCATTACATATGTCACAGAAAGAATGTTCTTGTTGCCATTTTTTTTTTTAAATTGATAATTGTATTTAGTTATTTCATTTAATTAATACTATCTTCTAAGATTTAAAATTGTAAATATATTTTAACAATCATCAACCATTTCAATTGTGACTTATACAACCAGTTAAATTAATGTAATTGAAAATATGAATTCAATTAAATTTACATTCTTTATTGTCACTAAAGCATACACACAAGTATCAGAGTGAAGGTCTTGGATGCAATTATGTTGTGACAGGAAAGACCAGAATTCACAAAACATTAACTGCATAATATACATGTAATGCACAGTATTCTCATGATACATTACTATACAAAATGAAAAATTACAAATACTGAATACATTTAAAAAATTCATATACATTTTAAATGTTGCAATGATTCTTTGAACAGTTCCTGTTGCAGTTCAAGTAACAAAGCAGTGACTGGACACAAGCAGTACAAGGATAGTCCACCCAAAACATGAGAATTCTCTCATCATTTACTCTCCTTCATGCCATCCCAGGTGTATATGACTTTCTTCTTCACATAAACATAGACAAAGATTTTTAAGGAAATAATCCATCTCTGTGAGTCCATAATACAAGTGGATTGTAACCCATGTACGTAAGACAGTTGGTCGGAAGTGATTTTTCGCATGGATTACCGTCACGCTCACTGTGTGTGGTCGTCTTTAGGACTCGCAGAGATGGATTACTTTCCTTACAATCTAATGATATAATATCTGTAGAAAGAAAGTAGAATGCATCTGGGACAGCATGAGGGTGAGTAAAATAAGAGAGAATTTTATTTTTGGGTGAACTATCCCCTTAACATTCATTTGCTGTTGGTATGCTAATCCAAGATCAGCATAGACTAATAAGAATAAAGTGCAACCTCTTGTGAACTGTGTTTGTTTTAATCTAGAGGAAATTAAAATATTTGCTAGTTTATATTAAAATAAAATAAATCAGGTGTCTGAAGATCAAGATCCCAGTCATTCAAAGGTGATGTGTCTGAACAAAGTAAGATTATTGTCTGAAAGGGACAGTGGATCTCTGGTATTATCACTCCATCCCAGTGGCGGCTGGTGCTAAAAAAATTTGGGGGGGCACAACAAACTGAATTATTAATTCATGACTGAATGTTGGCTTATTGCTAATAACAATTTAACAGTGATAAAAATGTAGCTATCATTAGCCTAAAGTTTAGCTAAAACTTCAGCCGGTGTAGGGTTGGGAAATAGCCAATTGCCAAATAAATCTGAATTTTTGGGCTAAATGGCGATATAATCTGAGTATTTAATTATTATTTTTCTATTTGAATAAAAAAAACCTTGTATTTATTTTTTTTTTTAAATATTTAATATCCTGATCAATATTGTCCTACAAACAATATTCATATTGAAGGTTATAAAAACAAACAGTGTAACCTTGCTGTCTATCTGCAGTCTATCCAAAAAAGGGGTCAAATCACATTACATTCTAACATTGCCACATTACAATCTAAAAACAAAATAATGCTTTTTAAATAAGTAATTTGCTAAACTTAAAAAAAAAGAAGCTAATATCATAAAAGTACACATGTAGGTTTGAAATTCTCTAGCACATTTATGTTCACCAACAACAACAAATATTCAACAACAAATGTTTTAGCTAAATATATTTATAATTTAGTGCTAATGTATATTTTAGTCAGAATAATTGCGCTCCGTCTGTTCGGCGCGCATGCACGCCAGCACGCGGCGGCGCTCGTTCACGGAAGTATAGCTTGCAGAAAGCTCGCCCACTCATGACATCAAACTGGAAATATTGACTTTCTAACATTTATAGATGGAGAATATGTCCGTGAAATGTAAATTATGCACTGAGAAAATTATTGGATGTCACTTCAGCTTATGGCTAAATACTATTAGAGGTATATTTGTTTCCACCAATCGCTGCACAAGTTAAGGTTACGTATGATGACGAAAGCACGTTAGTGCGAGCCCTTCCGGAACCCATAGGGAATGCATTGCAGTGCCTGCAGTTCGAAAAAAAAAATCTTTGAATGTAAGTCTATGGGAAGACTCTGGGCGATTCTCAGCCAGAGTGAAATCGCCCAAAAAGAGGCGGTACTCCACAGAACGTGACTTGGCGCTGATTGGACTATATCCAGAGGCAGAACAACAGTGAGTGACTGCTAGCGTAACTCTGTGGTTGAATGAGATAGTGATTGAAAAAGTCCCTTTCACACTTTGGTGGTGCGTCGCCCGATCGCCCTAATGAAGAAACCGCCGCTGCTCCATCCTCTGTGTCAGCATCAGAATTTTGTTTATGGAAAAGTTGCTCCACTCCCTGGAAAATGAGAGAGGAAATGTATTATAATCTAACAATACAAACTACTTTGAACTCCCACATACAGTAACAAGTTGTAGATTTAAAATATTTTTTCCAAACAAATTATATAAATGTTTTAAGGGATTTTACAGTACTAGCTTAAATATTTACCTCGGGAGTCATGAAGCATTTATCATCTGTAATACTGTTGTGTAACCAGTAGATGGCTGTATAGCCCTATATATAAACATATATCCATGGCTGTGTATTCCCCAGTTGCTGGATGTTTTCAGTTATAATTACTTGCATGTATTAAGGTTTTAATTTGGACATATATTTATTATTAAAGACTATTACAGATTAAGCATTTTTCTCAGAAATGTTCATTTGAAGTGCAATTTTTGGCATTATTATTAGTCAAATATGGACACAGAAAAAGCATTTACTCATACTAGCTACATATAATAGCTTTATCTATCAGTCATCTTTATCACACAAAAGTAATCAGAATAAATAATTTCTAAATAATTAAATAATTTTCAAGATTCAAAATAATTGAGTGTTTATTATTATGAACAGAGACGTGTTCTGTGGTCAAGTCGTTTCTCTCCTCTTTCAAAAACTCTGCATCGCAAATTAATCAGCAATTGAGAAATTCAGGTTTAAATAGCTTTATTGGCATGGTTAAAAAAAAGGCTTTACATTGCCAAAGTTGAATCAGGCAGTGATTGACAGCGCTCTGGTCCTTGGGCATCGGTCATTGACTGATACAGTACTTTTTGTACTGTAGGCTACAGTACAGTCAGATACTGTACATTACTCTAGCCCAATGTTGGTTGGGGTGGCTGGGGGGAAATATGATCTAATCGAAGACTGTAACCGAATGTAGATAAACAAGTCATGTAATTATTGGACTAAGTTAAATCAAGACAACACAGCTGTATAATGTTATGGGCTCTCACTGAGCTCTAAAATGCCTCTCCACCTGAAAAAAGCCAGTAGGCTACTGTATTATAAATAGTATTAGTATAGTATTGATTAAAAATAAATAAATCTGACTCACCTCGAATAGGCTATCCAGTATCCTGATAGCGACGATGGCTAATGATAATGATAATGATTCGTCTGTAGGCTACTATTCCTTCTATAAGAAATCATCTCAACAATATAAAAATACAAAAAAATACAGATATAAACTTAATATCATTAAAATGAAATAGAAAGCTGCGCTTACAGACGCTCACATCCACACATAAACACAGCACTGACGTCTTCACTTCCAGGTGAAGAAGCTGTCAATCAAAAACGCAGTAGCCAATAAGAGCACACTGCTACTAGCCCCGCCCCCACGAGAGAAATGTGTCAGACCAGCAAACGAAAACTCTGGGAGCGTAAACGAAAACTTCAGAAGCGTAAGCGAAAACTTCAAAAGCGTAAATGAAAACTCTGGAAGCGCATTTGTAAGTTCAGATCAGCGAACGCAATATGAGAAATAGTTAGCAAAACATGCAGTGTATTAAAAACGAAGTCAAAAAATTTGCCTGCGATTTATTCTTTTTCAGTTTCAAAGATATTTTATTCAGTTTCAATTTATATTTTAATTAGTTTCTTGAAAAGTTACGTTCATTATTATTGGAACAAAATTAATTCCATACCGGTCCAGAGACACGACACACAGAGTGGATTATATGATCGAGTCGCCGCAGAACACAAAACACATCGGATCCTTTCAATTCTGCACAGAATTCTGTATTTTTAAAGCGACATGGAGGAAATTAAGAAGATAAACGGTTAAAGATTAGGAGGAAACTGCAGCTTTACCAAGCTGTGATATAAATGAAACGTTTTTGGCTATTTAAAAAAAGGGGAAGAGCTGTTTGATATGCCCCGCCCTGTCTTCCTGTTTAACACACGAATAACGCTGTGAGTTTCAAGGCACATCAGTGGGACTTTGAACTCTTTAAATTGCGCTTTTTTCTTCCCTATTGTGATGTATGTCCGAGTGAAACTTCTCAAACAAGAACAAATGTGGGCGGGGCTTGATTTTATCTGTGGGAAATTGATTGGATGGTTGTGGTTTGCTATTGGTGGATCTCATGTGAGTGACATGTTGCCCTGCCCTCGTCATCAGAGAAGAGAAGAGAAGAGATGAAGCGAAGTTATTCTGATTCAAGATTACCAGGAATACGATTTTAAAATGATCACAGATCACAGATCATCATTTAAAATAAACACTGCAATATTCCATTTTGATTTCATGGTGACCAACTTCAGGGGTTTGTTGTAACAGGACAGTGGACAAACGATGTGCAGATGTGTGTGTGTGGTCTTTTAAACACCTCCAGCATCAGCGTTAGATCGTCTCGTCTGTCTGTCTCTCTGTTAATCTGCCGTGTGTCTGTCAGCACTTTGCAGATGCAGACAGACGGATTGGACTTAAATCCCCCAGTATGACACAGATGGACAAACCACACAGACCTTGGAGAAGGTGAACACACACACACACACACACACACACACCAGTCTTCCAAAGCCATATATTCAGTGTAAATGGCTGTTATTGTGTATACGTGTGTGTCTGTGAGAGAGAGTGAGTGTGTCTGTGTCTGTGTGTGTGTTTGAGTGAGTGTGTCTGTAAGAGAGATTGTGTATGTGAGTGTGTGTGTGTGTGAGAGAGAGAGTGTGTGTGTGTGTGTGAGAGAGGTGTGGTCAGAGTGGGTGGAGCCTGTTTGTGGGTCAGTGAACCCAAAGCTCCTAACCATCTTTTTCACAACACAGAATTCATCTGACCTGAGATCAGCTGCAAAGAGTCGCGACTGCTGCACCTTCACTGGAACTGACAGAAGTTTGTACAATGGTGAACATTTTAGGACATCCTCAGACCTCACTCATATGACGAAAATGCGTCATGCCTCACACCATAAACTGTAAAAAAAGATGGACGACGCCGACGCCTCTTCACTCTCTTCCATTGGTGAAAAGTGAAGCCGACAAAGTCCTAATATGGCGCTGACATCTTGCGCAGATTTGGGACCTGCTTCTGGTGAGCAGGAAGTAGGGTGACCAGACGTCCCGAAAAATTCGGGACAGTCCCGAAATCTAAGCTGTTGTCCCGAATCCCGAATCCGGCCCTAATTGTCCCGAAAATTATACTAAAGCAAATTCTTGAGTAGTTATTGTCTGATAAAACATTAAAAACTGTCTGTGGAGGTTGAGTCGTCCTGCAGCCAGCCCCCGCCGGCTGCTCATTGGCTGCAGCATCTTTTTTTTCCTACTTTTTTTGAAGTTCTACAAAGATAGGCTACCGTAGGCGCGAATTAAAATGCATTGATAAGCGAGCGCGAGTTGTCGCAGCCGCGAGTACAGTGAATGTGCAGCAGGCAGCCAGTAAAGGAGTGATTGATTGGTCGCGGCACTGTGTGCAAAAAAAAACTTCGGCCTAATGTCTGATGTTGGGTTACACAAAGCAAATCATCTACACAGTTATTTAGTTTTCTTATTTAATGACCGACAATTTCGTCATAATAATAATTTTGGCATGCTTATTAGCGTTAGACACTAGCCAACATTGAATAAGCATTGTTTTTCCATCTGAATCATCATTATGGTTGATGTTGAAATTTCAATGCAAAATAAATGTTGAATCATCATTACCATATCGATGAAAACCTGATGTTATTAATGTTGATGGCAACAATATTGGAACAACATTGATCTATAGTTATCTTTATGATTGATTAAGCATTGATATTTGGTTTACCGGGCGATCGCTGAATGTGTTGAAAAGTCATTGATTTATAGTTGACCGGGAAACGACGCTGTTGTTGAAGAGTCATCGGCATTTAGTTGACCGGGAAATATGATTGAAAATGCATCGATATATAGTTGACCGGGAAATATGATTGAAAATCCATCGATTTTTGGATGACCGGGAGAGCAACACCAACGTACTGCACCGGACACAGCTCATTTCTGGACCTTGGCACAAGCGTACAGGTAAGCTTGCTTAATGTTCGATATGAATGAATTGTACCAAATCAAATACTGTTAGGTTGATCGTTAACATGATGGTTAATGTAGTAACCGACGCAGTGCTGCAGTCACTGAAATAGATTTTTGTTTTACCAATGTGTCAAAATCTGCCAAAAGTACTTTGTGGTTCTCTTCTAGGTTATAAAGTTAGCAAAACCTCATTGGTCCAGTCTATTTTTGTGACTGCTAGCTCAAAAGTCTGTACCCATTGCTAGTGTCGTGAAATATATTAACACAGCACCGCTATTTCTTCTGACCGCCGGAGAACACCGGCGGAACCAATGCTAGCATAGTGCTATACCCCCAGCAAGCAATTTTGCGTCTAATAGACGTCTAATAGCCGTCAAAACACAGCCCAGAATAGACGTCTAAACATAGCCCAAGAATAGACAGCTATTGAATGACTACATATATACGTCAAATAGACGTCTAACCATAGCCCAAGAATAGACAATTAGACAGCTATCGAATGACTATATTTATACGTCTAATAGACGTCTAACCATAGCCCAAAAATAGACCAGTCATCAATTAGACAGCTATTAAACGACTACATATATACGTCTAATAGACAGGCAATATGGATCTAGGCTAAAACAAGGCTGATTTTGGGCTGTCAGTGAAAATCTAATAGACGTCTAACCATAGCCCAAGAATAGACTAGTCATCAATTCCACTACATATACATGTAATAGACAACAAAATGAGGCATAAGGATTCTTTTCACTCAAATATAACAGGTTCTCATAAATGAAAATCCATCCAAACTAATTGATTATTAAGGGATTTATTTAGAACAATTATATTAACAACTTCAAACATAAAAATGAACAAATAAAATATTGGAAAATATGTAAAACAACTTAAAGATACTAAAAATTTTAAGAATTAATGGTTAGCTTTATATCCATAACCACCACCCCCTGCTCTCCCTGGTGCTTGTTTAAAATTACCAGAAATTGCATTTTTTATTTCCCATTCAGTCGCCGAAGGAAAGTTGGTCAATACTGCATCTGCCAAATGAGAAAAAGAAAAAAATTATTGCTCAAGAAAAGCATTGATGACAATCATTTTGAACTAATTACAGTCATTCACTTTTGCTAGGATGCACACTAGAGCTGGTCAATATAGAGTTAACGGAATATAGATTGAGACTATATAATTTATATAGACAATAATTTATATCAATATTATTAATAAATTAATAACAATAATTGAAAATTTTTGCCTGCATAATGGTGATGCACTAATTATATATATATACACATACACATGTACAGTGCGTGCAGAATTATTAGGCACGTTGATTTTCTGATCATATTTTATTTCCAGGAACATTTTGCCAATTCCAAACCATATTAATCTTAATAACTACTATTAATTTTGTATTTAATCATTTATAAGTGACATATAATTGTTCATGAAGGCTGGAAATTAAAAATGTCTTATTTTCAGGTGTGCAGAATTATTAGGCAAGTTTTCTATTACAGATAAAATAAGCCAAAAAAGAGATTAAACAAAGACTGAAAAGTCAAAAATTATTAAATGCCCATGAGAAGGATACAATACTAATGTAATACTAAAGATTGCAGTTAAGGCATGACCATTGGACAGTGAAATGCTCATTGGGTCAGCAGGGTCAGACAAAAACAGGTAGAGAAGAAAAGACACATATTAACTGCAAAATAATGAAGAATTATGGTGAAGAATTAAGTGTGAAACCATCAGGAACCCTTTAGTCTTCAGCACCACCATTTTCCAGAACTGCAACCAACCTGGAGTCTCCAGAAGAGCAAGGTGTCAGGGGCTCAGAGACTTGGGTTAGGTAAAGAATCCTAAAAAATGACCCCCTCTTAATAAGAATCACAAGCTGAAATGTTGTGAAATACATGAAGACTGTTTTTTTATAGGCTTTATAGACAGACAGATTGAGAGTGACTCTTGAAGGACCAGCACCATAGCCTCTTCTACCACTATTTGAAGAATTCATCTTCTAGAATACGTTTTAATAAGTTTTGGGAGTTCATTTTTAGTCCATCTCTGCAAAACGGACTTCAGGGTAGGAGATGGACTAAAAATAAACTCACAAAACGTATTAAAACGTATTCTAGAAGATGAAAGCGTTCGAATATGCGTACTTTCCTACTATATAGTAGGCGAAAACAGTACGTGAAGGAAGCAGTACGTTCGAAACATCAGTATTCATAAAAGAGTAGGCGAGAAGTTCCCGGATGACTTACTGCTTCAGCGCAGATTTTCGAGTGCTCAACCGATGGATACTCTTCTATCCCAGGAGGCCACGCGAGAGGATACGTCATTATCAATCATCGCAGAGATCAGCGACGCGGGTGCTTTCAAATGTGAGTAAACACGTTCCTTTTGTTAAAATCGCATGTGTTGAACTACTGTAAACTGTTGAATTGTTGAAGGTGTAAAGACGTTACACAGTATAGTATAGTTGTGATTTTGCTGTAAAAACACGTTTTATATTATGTGTAACGTTAGCTAACAGGGGAGCTCCAGTAAGGACACGTAAGTTAGGTCTCTAAAGTGGATTTACATAAATCATACACCTTAAAGACGCTCATTTTAAATGTCTATTTACATCTGACAGGAAAATCGTCAATAAGTATTGCAGAAGAGCACATCACAACATGAAATAGACATCTGAGTGATGAATGTGTGCTATTATGTAGAACAAATCTATAAAGTAATAAACATAAGTTATCTATTTTATTTGTCCATTAGTAGTTGATAAATTGGGGAACATTTATGTTGGATAAAAAGATAAAACAACCTCAACATGTAAATGTAGTGTTGAGCTCATAAATCACAGAGGTAATGTGAGTCTTGGATGTTACAGGGACAGATGAACAGATGTGTGTTTATCCGGTGGAGAGTGGCTCATGAAGCTGAATGCTGCCATCAAAGGCTTTGAGTGAGTATACTACAGAAATTAATAACAACTATTTCAATATTAAGTTGTAGTTTATTTAAATTATTGTAATTTCAAACAGAGCTATTACATCACTTTTCTGATTCTTGATTTCTGTGCATTTGCTGCAGATATTTTGAGCTGGAGCAGGACCTGCAAGGAAAGATGATGGCGGCATTTGTGAAAAAAGCGTTTTTGTCTTCTAAATAATACTGAAATCAAATGACATTGTGCGGTTGAAATGACTGCTTTTGTGTTATGTTTGTGCATTTTTGTAGGATCTGAAGTGTCAGCAGACTGATGTGAGCACTGAGGATCAAGACCCCAGAGCTGAATCCTGGAAATGGTGCCATGGATGAGTCCCTCCATCACTCCACCTGCCCTTATGAGACCCTCCATCACTCCACCTGCCCTTACGAGTCCCTCCATCACTCCACCTGCCCTTACGAGACCCTCCATCACTCCACCTGCTCTAACCCTCCATCACTACACCTGCCCTTATTGCCTCAGATTGTGAAGCACAACACATCACACAACAACCTCCAGCACGAAGGAACGGCTCACCTCTGGCGGTCAGCTGATTCATCAGAATAAAGCCGCAGAATGGGAACCGCTGTGTTGAGACGCCGGATTTGGAAAGATTTGGGGTTCAGCACCTGTAGCCTACATACATACATGAATGTAGTTTGAATAAAGCTTTGTTTCATGTGTTGACTTGTATACCGGTATGCATTTGTTTATTGTCCGATGGTGACTTTCATTCATTCTTTTACTAATTTATTAATATTTCTCATTGTTGTCAGTAAATAAAATATAATTATTTAATGTTTTATTTCATTGTTTGAAAGAAAATGTAGATATGTTCATTATATACACATCTAGAGTGTATTCATGCATAGCTATGTCATATGACATACATTACATTTTGTTTGTTTTATTGAATTATATCATTTTCAGTAAAAAGTAATATAATTAAGTATTGGTCAGCATTTATCATTGTTATTATTGTATGTTTTGGGGTGGGATAGCAATGCAATTCATTCTGAGGTAATATTAATTTTAATATTAATGATACTTAAATTTTTCGAGTACAAAATCAACAGTTTTCTCCAAAGGCGAATCTTCGCACAGCTGCCCTTTGTGCAGACATTACAAACGCTGAGGAAAACCATTCTAGGTAGGGCTGTCGAGTTACTGATGTTATGAGGTATATATATATATATATTATGGGTTTGCATACATAATATGAGATTTTTTACACAGGAAAAAAGAACCTACAAGGTTGAATATCTTAATATATATTTTATTAAATAATTCATTATAATACATTTTTTAAAATTATTATTTTTTTTGTTATTTATAGGCCTAGGCCTGAGGAATGAAACGAGAGTTAAATTCAACAAGAAAAAGAGGAAAACAAAAAGCAGCCACTTTTGCTTGTGGATGAAAATGTTTGGATATAAAATAAAATTAAATTAACAACATATTCAAGAGATGACAATTTTGGGATTTCGTAATAAAAATAAATAATATCGTTAAGGATAAAACGGTGGGTCAAATTAGTAGGTTTAAATATAAGAACTTAAATAAACCCTAAATGTATTCACAAAATAAATGGGCAGCAGTTTCTTCAAAAAGACCACAAAATGAGCAAGTTTAATCAATATCAATTATTTACAGATAGATGAATTAAACGTGTCGTTCAAATCTTTTAAGTTGTTGCGCGTGTGATAACGCGTCGTAGGTCACATGATCATCAGGTGTCAAGTCTCATACAATTAGGCATAGGACAAAACAGACTCAGACTAAAAGATGCATTTATGTCTGATGCCTTTTTGTCTCAGGCTGTTTCGTCCGATGGCTTGGGGAAAGAGTTGAACTTGGCATGACAATTTTGCAAATGGAGCTTGAGAAAATAAGTTTTAAGGTTTAGTGTCATGTCGCGTTGATCAATACGCCAATTCATGTTGCAGTTTTATTGTCTAGTCAGTAGATGTAGGTCGTAGCAGCAACACACTGTGAGATGATCATGACACTCTGTAATGATCACAGGCTATCTATGTTTAAAGACCGTTTAGGAGCCACGACCACAGAAATCACCACAATTGTTTCACGATGCTCATCTTTCGTCTGGAACAGCCCAAAATCGTACATTGTGTACCGGCATTAGATACAATAAACCTTTTTGTATGAGACTTTGAGCTTTGTAAGTTTGCAGATCTTTTACATGCTCAAACAGCAACATAACCCACTAAAGAAAAAGGAAAACATGAAAACGCATCATATGACCCCTTTAATAAATTAATACAAATCTATTAAAACTATTATTAAAATCATGTATACACTCAAGCTTCCATTGTTTGTTTTCCAAAAGTGAGCTTGAACTTTTTTCCCCCTCATAATTATGAAAACTAAATCTTTCATTAGTCTTTGTCTCCCTCTGCTGGTACAACACAAACACAAACACATTCAGGCTCTATATTTACTCTAACAAAACTCAAAGCTTTTTGAGTTTATACAGATAAAATGGTCTATGAATGAGAAACTGTAATTTGCTGCTGTGAAATAAAAGGTGTTTCACTGCCACCTTATCAGGTCTGTCAGAGGATTGTTGAAATCTAAATGAAGTCTTAAAAGGTAACTAAACCCTAAACCAACTTTTTTTAGTTAATGATCTGTAAGAATGGGGCTTTATTAGTGCTGTTCATTGATTCGAGTAACTTTTTTGACATTTGGGTATAAAGTGTTTTAATTCTACAATATATGGTGTAAAAACGTCTGAGTGCTGCCCTCTTCAGGTTGAACGGCGGCTACTGCAGTTGAATTGGATGTTTGCGGTACTATGTGACGTAAGCAGGTTCCAGCTCACCACGCCCTCCCTTGGTACGAGCTACCACGCATAGTTTTGCATCAGTTAGGATAGCTTCAAGTTAGCGTAGATTTATCTGTATTTAGTACAATGGTCAGGAGGGTACGTAGGTGTAGTGTTGCTGGTTGCAACAGCACTGCTGGACCGATGGCTTTCCAGCAGACTTGGAAATTAGGCACCAGTGGAGCTCAAGTGTGCAAACTGCATTTTACGCGGGATTGCTTCTCCAAAGCAATAGAGGTGGAAATGGGCTTCTCCACACAGCTCGCACTGAAAAGCGACGCAGTGCCAAACGCTGCTCCTCCTGCATGGACTCCACCACCGCAGTGGCGTCTTGATGTGAGTGATCATATATATAATCACAATTTATGGCTAGGCTAAAGTTAATCCTCTGCGGTCGACAAACGCGCCGCCGCATTTTGCAGGATTTTTTCCACATAGCAGCAAAATATGAATATGCCTACAGAGAGCGCGCGCTATTGACATCAACTCGATAAAACTCATCAGATGCATGTACTTTACATCGTCTTGCGACCCTGTGAGTCACTCTCCATTTTAGAGTCTGACAGCAGCTGTCATTTAATCCGTCACTGCGGGTCTCAGGTGCACGCCCCCCCGCTCAGCCCCGCCCTCGGTTCGTCCCCTCTATCTACGCTGGGCTCTGCCCACTTTTCCAGCATTTTTCAAATATTGCCAGTGGGTGGAGTCAGGCTCTGACCAGGGGTTTAGTTACCCTTTAATTTATAACAGTGAAGTCACTTTATCTTCAGTCTCTGTTGACTGTGAGTCTCTGTAGTGGATCCTTATTCACCATCAGATGATCATCAGAAGATCAGACTGTCATCTATACCTAAAATAAAACACACAAACAGTCACATATGCAGTATGAGACATTATGTATGTCACATCGTTTCATGAGAAAACTAAGATAAGCTATATATGGAAGTAAAATAATGACAAATGTTTTTGTAACAAAAAAGCGTGTTGAATTGCACTACTTAAAAAAATATGCATTGCATTAAAGCCACAGTAGGTAAGAATTCCGTTTTGGTCAAACAACGACCCCTAGAGTCGCTGTGGACTACTTGTATTTAACGTTACTGTCGTAAATACCACTCACGCAGAGCAGTCTCTTCACTCACGGCCTGATCCCCTCCCCCCTGTATACCGGTCCCTGTTCAGTCGGATGGAAGCTGTAACGAGTGGCAATAAGGTGTGTCCCCTTTAACCCCCTGAGGTCGGCTATCGCGCCGGCGCGATAGGCTCGTTTTTTTCCTTATCAGTGAAAACAAAAAAATAAAATAAAATATTACTTTTTATCTTATATGCTTGTGTTATACATCAATCGATCCTGTTAAGTGTGTATTATTTTTGTGTATACTCACAATAAAAACAAAGTGTTGTGCTTTTCGCCAAATAAAGAAAAATAAACATGATGCGAGTTCTGCCTTCTCTCTGTCAGTGTAGTCCATTCTGAAACGCGTCCGAAAATGAACCATAACTCAGCGAATACTCAGTCAAACAGACATACAGACACACAGGCATGAAGCTTGAATTCTCTTCTTTTAAATGAAGTAATTTATATAAAAAACAAATATTCCCATCTTGTGAAATCTGCATTAAAAGAGAGCGATTCCAGTCGAGCTAATTAGAGCTCATTCAGATGTAATGTGACCCCGCCCACGGAGAGCGCGCGCTATTCAAACGCAAATGTCTGAGGCAATCCACGCAAACTGTGAACGCCCACATCAGCTCGAGAAAACACATCAGATCATTGTACTTGTTTACACAGTCTCGCAGCACTGTGAGGAATAATACTATAATGGAAAATTTACCTCAGAAGTACGAGGAGAAACAGATCCGAGGCTATGGAATAATGTAGTAAGTTTTTTTTTCATTCTCAAATGCGGCGCGTATCTGTGCATGAATGAATGAATGAACGGCAGAGATGCCGCTGTTTACCACAACTGGCAAAAGACGGTTTAAATTTGAATCGTTTCTGTCTGTGAATGTTTCGCTTTTAGCAAACTGTATTGCTATAAGCTACTGAGTAAAAATCGAGTGAAATATGTTGAAATAAAATGTATTTGTATAAGCAACGTATTAAACTGCAAATTAACATTTATATTTCTTATAATAAAAACGAAAGTTACTATGTTACAGACATATGAAAGACAACATTTCATTGATTAGTTTTGGATAGATTATACATTTTTACTGTAAAATATCTGCCACCTCAAATAAGCTTTTGTTTGCCAATTTTTGCTCATATGTTAAATATAGTATGTTTTGTCAAAAATAATCAAATAATATGTTATAGTGTTTATTCCAATGTAGCCTAGGCTATATTCAAGTAATGAATCCTTAACTTTGAAATATGTATGATAAAATGTATACTTTAGTTTTTACAAAGAAAGATTACACTTGAATTGTTGTTGTAATTGTAACCTTAATAAAAAAAAAAAAAAACAAGGTAGATGTAAACAAACTAATAAAAGGTAAATATAAGCCTTTTCTTTAAAATAATTTTTTATTGTGTTTTATTAGTGACAAATTTGGGGAGAGGATAAATATTCCAAAACTGAAAATACAGGATGAGAATTAACTGCACAATTACTAGACATGTTTTCCTTTTGATATTATAGGCCAATTTGCAAGCACAATTTGTGGAAAAATAAAAAAAAATTGAGATGCTTCCAACTGTTGCTCTTGCATTCTTTCTTGTGACACACCTGAATGAATGGCTCATTAAGTATGTGGGCCCCATTGTCTCCAGGTGCGAACCACTAAATATGCATGATCGTTGACGCCCACTCCGCATATTGCCTTTCCAGACAGAAAGTGTTTTGCAAAATTTAAATCAATGCATTATGTTATGTGAATAATAAGGCAGGAAAATTTTCACATCATTTTGAAGAAAAAACTCTAGGCGATGACATCCATTAGTCAAAAGTCTTATTGGCACATATTTAGAATGTGTTTTATCGCCTTATTTCAGAAACTTTAGTTTTTAGTTTTTTCAATAACCATGCATAAACATTATTCTCTCAAAAATACAAACATGTACATGCATGGTGCTCACATATGATGGTAGCCCTGTTTGTGCTATATAGAGTGAATTTACACCTTTGCCATTAATATGTTTATAAGCAACTGAAAAAAGCAAAAATGTCAGGGCATGTCAGAACATCTCAAGGACCCCAAAAACACCTTAGACCCCAGAGGGTTAAGAGCTGCGCGCGCCCTGTTTAACTGACTCGGCACAGTCTGTATTGTATGTGCGCCTCGAACACCCCGTAAGCGGGTTGTTTCTGTTTGATGCTCATTCTTGTCCTATTTTTGTCTATCAAGTAATGCTGTGGACGGTAAAACGTGTGACAGACAGTTACACGAGTTCGATTGGGGAATGGCGTTTCAAATCGTCGGACATCGAACATCGAGCTATAGCCTCCGAAGATGTCTAAGTTACTAATCCATCAACAAGAACGCCAGGTGCTTTTTAGCTCACACCAACGAGTGAAAGCTTGTCCGAGTGATATACAATATAAGCAATATACTTACAAGTCCAACAGCATGTGAGGACGTGTTGGGGGAAGTGAGGTAGCCTATGCCGTAAAGCAGTCGAATTTTGTAGTTCTTTTTGTGCGCGGGTGTTACTACCCGAACCCCGAAGTTTAAAAGTACGATTAAAAGCGATACAGACCCCGTCAGGCTATGGCAGACATGTCATTCAACCTATTGTAAGTCGATGTACCATCACAAGAGTCTTGGAAATATATTATGAAGGTTGAAAAGTGCTTTAACCCTGCATGCATTTTAATGCATTGTATTTTTAGGGCTTGCATTTTTATGGGCTGAAATTCAACATGGTTGTATATTTAAGCTGTGAATATTTCAATTCAAAACATTTCACAGTCGTTTATTATTAAAAATTAAAAAATTCACCTTTCAGATTTCACTTCCAAAATATTCATTCTGTTTATGAATACAACCTATAATATGTGACAGGCAATTTTCGGTCCATTTTATTTCGCTTCCACAAATTCAGTGGTTCAAATTCAACAGAAAATTCAACATTTAACATTCGGGAACGGCAGGAAAATCAGTAGATTGCAGATTGATAATCTCAATAGCTGTTAGTCGACCTCACCAGCAGGGGGTGGAAGTGCAGCTGTTGACCTCAGCTGTTGACAAAGAAAACTATAAAGCAACGAGTAGAGAGCTTCATTCATTCATAAAAACGGATTTACAGAAATGGAGCAAGCGGTAAGTAGGCTATTTGTGATGATTATCAGGGCCAGTATATAGATTTTGAAAAAGCTGATAAAGACACAAAAGCTGTGTTAAAATGTAAGTTTTCAAGGTTACTTTTGTATGTGTAGCTTTCTCTACCGTGAACGAGATTATAATGTTATTCCCCGATGCTGATGTAGCCTACAGGATCAAACGCTAAATCTGAGGTAGTAGACATATATTTCTCTCAGTTGTTTAGTTTTCTTAACTTTATATCGCAGCTCTGTGCTTCAGAACCGGGGATTCCCTCAATATCTCATTCTCCAGGACTCCCCTGCGGTCAGGACACTTAACGCTTAATGGACTAATACAGTGATATAAAAGACCTTATTGGGGATGTAGACTATACTAGATATATAAACAGGCAAGTGGACTCAGAATAAGAACATAACATGCAAAGTTTCACGCTAAGCGAGTCCCAGTGTAATAGTGTTGTCACGATACTAGAATTTCTTACTTCGATACGATACCTTGAAAAATATCGATATTCGATACCATTTTCGATACCACGGAGAAAAATACTGCCACAATATTAAGGGGGTATTTTTTTTTTATTTAAAGCTAAATATAACAAGTCTAGAACATGACAATGAGGTATATTTTACATGAACAAAAATGTCCTGAGGTAGTGCACTTGTTCAAAAGCATAAATGCTGGTTAATATATTAACGCTATTTGATGAACAGATTAAAACGCAAACGTGCGTGCATCACATGCGAAAACAATGCTCACTGGATCGACATGAAGTCAAGTCAAGTCACCTTTATATATAGTGCTTTTAACAATACAGATTGTGTCAAAGCACTTAACAGTATCAAATTGGAGGATAGAGTGTCAGTAATGTAAGATTAAACATTCAATTTTCAGTTAAAGGCATTTCATTATTGTATTCAGAGATGTCATTGTCTAGCTCAGTTTAGTTTAATTAATATCTGTGTAAACAAATTGATGATAATCACTAATGAAGGCAAATTGCAGAATTAAATAATATTTTTTTTAATAAAGTTAAATAAGCACAAGTTAATTTACATTTGACCATAGTTAAAATATTTACTTATCTAAGATTCATAAGTCAGATTAAATTAACTTTAAGAATTACGGTGAAAAAACGAGACAACACACACTCATATCAACAACAATACTAGGCCATCTTGGTTAATGTTTCAGAAATGTTAAAATGAGAAGAGTTACCAACCTCTCGAAATTATTTATATAGATCTGGGTGTCGGTCTTTCAGGTGTTTTACTATATTAGGCCCCGATCACACCTAACACGTTTTTCAGGTTCAAAAACGCGAGACACACAGCACTCATCACACAGAACGAGCAGTGGGCACTTTTTCCGCTCGGAGTTGCTTTTTTTTCAACTTCAAAAACGCGACGCGCAGCAGGCGGTAAAATGCGAGGCGCAGCAGGCGCATAAACAGCGCGCAGAACGCTCGCTGCCATAGGAAACCAATTGAAAACAGGCGCCTCTCACTGCAGAAAACGTGTGATTGGCCCCATTCACTTCACTTTTGCTATTTAACCTGAGCAAATGAGACGAGTGCGTGTATGGTGTTTGTCAACGCGCCTTTGGAGAGAAGTAAAAGTGACAGCTCTGCTATAGTATCGGTGTATCGATACTTCGGGAAATTAGTATTGGTACCGTTCAGATATTTCAGTATCGATATTTATTGAAATATCGATATTTTTGACAACACTACAGTGTAATACTGGCATAAAATTGGCTTGACACTGCATATTTGATATTCGCACATTTAGGGACCGTCTCTAAAGTTACATACGACATTGCTACGCATGTTTCTAACTTCAATAGCATTTGAAGAGAATGACTTACAGTCATAAAACCAACTGTAAAGTGTTCATGTAGGTCCCAGGCATGATGCACACCTTTTAGATTTTTGATATTTAATAAAATAAACCGTTAAATGATGTGTAAATATTGCTATTTTTTTCAGTAGACCTACCGCATGATCTCGTATGTTTTTTAATATCAACTATCTAAAACGTTCTGCAGCACAGCACCGCACTATAAAGTTAAGAAAACTAAAACACTGAGAGAAATATAAGTCTACTACATCAGATTTAACGTTGATCTGTACATCAGGATCGGGAATAACATTATAATCTCATTCACGGTAGAGAAAGCTACACGTACAAAAGTAACTGTGAAGACTTAAATTTAAACACAGCTTTTGTCTCTTTATCAGCTTTTCCATATCTATATACTAGCCAACAGCTGAGGTCAACAGCCGCTTGCACCCCCTGCTGGTGAGGTTGACTAACAACTATGGAGATTATCAATCGGCAATCTACTGATATTCCTGCCGTTCCTGGATGTCAAATGTTGAATTTTCTGTTGAATTTGAACAACTGAATTTGTGGAAGTGAATTTGTAAAGCGATATAAAATGGACCGAAAAATTGCCTGTCGAATAGTATAGGTTGTATTTTTAAACAGAATTAATATTTTGGAGGTGAAATCTGAAAGGTGAATATGGATTATTGAATTTTAATAATGAAAACGTGTGTGAAATGTTTTGAATCAAAATATTCACAGCTTAAATATACAACAATGTTGAATTTCAGCCCATAAAAATGCAAGCCCTAAAAATACAATGCATTAAAATGCAAGCAGGGTTAATGCAATGCATATTTTTCTAAGTAGAGCAATTTAACAAGCTTTTTTGTTTCAAAAACATTTGTCATTATTTTACTTCCATAGCTATATTAATTCATTCTCAAACATGATAATATAACTTCTATCTGATGCTAAATATCACTTTACAAAATAAAAAGCACATGAAAGGTCACTTTCACACAACGGACAGCTGATACAAAACCAGCAGAAATTATCATTACACTCACTACAAATTTTATATCCGTTATTAACAAACAACCCTAATCTCAGATTATCACACACATAGAGACAGTTAAAGGGGGAAAGCTGAAATTAACATTAATATTATTTTCACAATCAGTCATTACACTATAAGCAGAATTGAACTCATAAAAAACACAGTTTAAAGGGGGGGTGAAATGCTCATTTTCACTCAATCTCCTGTTGATCTTGAGTACCTATAGAGTAGTATTGCATCCTTCATATCTCCAAAAAATCTTTAGTTTTATTATATTTATAAAAGACAGATAAGCTGTACAGAGTCTTTCCGGAAAAAAACGAGCGTCTGGAGGCGGGCCGTGTGGGCTGTGTGTGGGTGATGCTAACGCTGTGCTGACGCGCTGATAGCTAACAACAACACACAGAGACATTTGAAGAAGTTTTACTCACCGCCTGCGACCGCAAACCTTTATCATTGTGACTGCTCGATCCTTAAGCATTAGACGATCTGCAAATCCGTCGATCTGGGCTTTGTTTATAAAACATTCATCGTCGAAATGCAGGGAACAAACAGTCTACACAACTCGTTTTTGCCCCGGAAAAACAATCTGCATCAACTGTTCCTAACGCTGGGTTCTTTGGGAAGATGAACATTGTAAGCTTTCCCTCACATCCAAAAACACACTTTGGAGACACTATGCAGCGCTGCCGATGATTTCCTGTTGAAGCGCGTTGATGTGCGCGGTCTCGCTCTACTCTGGTCGACGTGTGCGCGGGCGAGCTTTTTCCCGGGAGAAATGCTCATATAAGGAGTTCCACTCTGGTCTACGTCATTAGATCCACGATCGAAAAAAAACAGCCGAAACTTGTACCAACCCGGAAGTAAGATTTTCGGCACAGAAATTCCAAAATATTTTTTAAAAACTTTGGCCATGTTAAGCATGAGAATCCATCTCTTTAACATTGTAAACAACTCTGAATACATGAAACACCATTGTACCCCCCCTTTAAAGTTCAGAGACCTATAGAAACTGAAGCTGAATTTAAGACTCATTATGTGATGATCTCAGACAAAATATTCAAACACACACCTGGTTTTACTGAACCTGAACCTTTACTTTCAGTTTTAGTGAGTAAATCAGCCATTTGAAATTTAAATGAAAATATGATGATGAAAATCATTAAAAACTATTCTTACCATAGTGTCTCCAGTTTATAATGTGGATCATCCTTCAGATCCTTCAGCAGCTTCACTCCTGAGTCTCCTAGTTTATTCCCAGACAGATCCAGATTTCTCAGGTGTGAGGGGTTTGATCTCAGAGCTGAAGCCAGAGCAGCACAACCTTCATCTGTGACACCACAATCACTCAACCTGTAGAGAATAATGACACACATTAAGCCTATATCCAAAGATAAACATAACACTTAAAAAATAAATAACAATGTCAATATGAAATATATACAAATACTCATTAGTTCATGTTGTTAAAATACATCAGTTAGGATTAGTGGATTGAATATACAGTTTGTACAGTATAAAAATCATTATTTCTATGGAAAGTCCCCATAAAACATGGAAACCTGTGTGTGTGCTTAATGTATTTGTAAATATTTTAAGGAACGTGTGTGTTAGGGCTGGGAGAAAAAAATTGATTCACCTAACTATCACAATCTTATTGTTATCTATGAGTGTTGTAATATCCATTTAAAGTGAAAGCGTGGAAGCGACGTGAGACTGAAGTTCTGGGATAAAAGTTTAAAGTTCTAATATAAACACTGATGTCTATAGGCCTGTCGCGATAGTCAATAAATCAATTAATCGCACGATAAAAAAAATTTGCTTGATAATTTTTCCGGCCACGATAATTACATTTGCATGCTTGTCTGTTTTCCTCATCTCTCTCTCTCTCTACCAAAGAGACTGGATGACCACTCGCGGTTCCTTAGCGTATAGGAGTGAACCCTCTTGTCAGTTGCATGGTCTTTGTGTGGGGAAGGCGGCGCAGCGGGCGCGGCGCTTGTCAGTCACATGGTCTTTGTATGGGAAAGCGGGGCAGAATGCGGCGACTGCCGGGAGAGAGGAGCCCGATCTCATGAAAATGCGTATCTATACCACGAATGTTATTTCTCGCGCCATTTATACGCCAAAAATAGTTTTTGCGTGCAAATGATACGCACTTTATGCATGCAATACGCACGCACTCATCACCCCTAATCCTAACCAAGTATTTTCAGTGCGTAGCATATACACGCAATAAAGTGCGTCTCCGTCTTCCCGACAGTGCACAATCACTCGGGCGTTTAGTCGACAAAGTAACAGGAGAACAGTGCAAAATGTTGTGATATGGCCTGTTGAGGCTTTTTTTTATTTGTTTACAAAGGTCCTACCTGGCAGTTTTGCCTGTTATGGAATGTATCACTATTTATGTCTGAGCCTAATGTTTCCATTTTATTTATTGTTTTTGGTATTTATTCAAGTGAATTCTTTTTGTTAACAGACACTGAGATTGCTTTTATTGTTTTTGGTTGTTTTGTTCATTTTTGTGGATATTTAAAATGTTTTCCGTTTTCAATGTTTAATATTCTTTAGAAATAAAAGTTTATAGATCTTTGAAAAGGTGTACCTGCATTATTATGCCATTATCATTATATTAGATGAAAATGGTCTCAGAACGACAATATTATCGTTTATCGCAATAATTTCTTGGACAATTTATTGTCCAGCAAAATTTGTTATCGTGACAGGCCTAGATGTCTACAGTAGCGATCAAAATAAGAGTTGATCAGCTTTTGATAGAAACAATCGCAAATCGCAATTCTTAAAAATCGCAATACATATCGTATCGGCACCCAAGTATGAAAATGTCGAATCGGTGCATCATCCCAGCCCTAGTGTGTGTGTCTGTGTGCGAGTGTGTGTGTGTGTGTGTGTGTGTGTGTTTGTGTGTGTGTGAGCTTAAAGGAGAACTCCGGTCAATTTTAACATTGAGCTCATTTTTTTGTAAATTTGGAGTGCTGTCAATACAGAGAACAATGACAAAAATCGGTGTTGCCTACACTGTGTTATCCTCTTTTTAAAATTTGCACCCTGTTGACTTCAATGGGGCAATATTTGATTGCCGAGTTCACGCGCGTGATCATAGGTAACTAAAATTGACCGGAGTTCTCCTTTAAGGTATTTGTAAACATATTAAGGAACTCCTAATACGAATGTAATTAATGTCCAATAAAGGCTGTATTAAAGCACTTAATGACATTTTCTGATTTTCCATGACCTAATCTAAAGTGAGAACTATTTATGGTTAATATGTTGTTAAGAAAAGCATTATCTAAATTTTTACATAAGAGCTAATTAAACAATAACACTTTGTTAATTACAGTGACGATGAATGAAGAACTCACTATTTGTATATAGTCTCTTAATATATTAACTACAGCTTACACACCATTATATACTATTCATTAACTATAAACTAAGAGTTTGCAAATTATTTATAAGAGCTTTATTACTGTATACTAGGGGTGGAACGGTACACAGAAGTCACGGTTCGGTTCATACCTCGGTTCAGACACGGTTCGGTACGAGTTCGGTACAATGGAGGGAAAAGCAAAACAAAAATGCAGAAGGCTTGTGCATGTCTCAGGCTGTACCACCAAAGGAAAATAAATTACTTAAGCCTTGTATTTTTTGAATAAGTTTTATTAATAAAGTAAAGGCATAGAACCAGTTTATTTGTAGTGCAATAGCAATAGTTTTATATAATTAGTTTAGTAATTAAATTAATAAAAAGACAAAAATACCTTGAGATATAGGTAATTGTACCTGAATTAATTGAAAATTAATTTGCTACATTTCAGATTAATATATTTGTTTTCCTTAAAATATTAATTAACAGTAACTTAAACACTTTGCAGTTTGAATCATGTATAAACAAAATGACGGAGTATGTTTTTATGTTTCCACTGTTCTCGCCCGCGCCTCACACACACACACACACACACACACACACACACACACACACACACACAAATATAAGTAAACACTTTGCGACTTTTCGATCGCGCCCGCGCCTCTCTCTCTCTCTCTCTCTCTCTCTCTCACACACACACAACATATTCCAGCATTGCAATCATTACATCGCAGCCTGCTTCAGAGCAAAAGCGGGGCTACAGATTAGGTGTCCCTAAAGAACCCGCGTATCTAACAGTAGTTCCGCATTACATTAATTAATTTGCACGCGAGTTTTATTTATTTTTATACCGTGTATTCTCAGTGTATATTCATGCACTATTCTATTTCAAACTGGTCGTCATTAAGTGTAATTGTTCCTTTTGTATGCGATGGTGTGATTCTTTTTTTTTTAAATAACACAAAACAGAGTAAAGATGAAGTTGACTGATAGCATTATTTTTTTTTCAAGATTTCTATAGATATGGCGATATATTGTTATCTTGAGTTATTTCGTCCTATGCCTTTTGGCCATGAAAATCATGTAGTGATAAATCTGATATGGTGACAGTCCTGGTTCAGGTGAAACACACACCACTTCCCAATTTTCAGCTGCACACACACATTTTGAGGCAATGCTCACACTTTTGCAAGGGTCTGTTTGCACAAGCATTACAAGGCAAGTTGATTTACACAAAACATTTGTGATTTAAAAAACCTCTTCACTGTAACCTGCATCTGTTTTCTGGTTTGTAGTTTGTCCGGTTTATTTAACTGTTAGTTTTACTTTCTTTAGGGGGATAATAATATATTAAGATGTAAATGTTCCTCTACAGGGAGACGACTCACCGCTGCCTTCTACCGCCGGAAGGATCTGACGGTACAAGCAGAAATCTGTCGCTGAACCACCGGATGGGGCTTACGCCAAAGATATATTGAATACACTATCTACATATTAATCCTTATTCACTCCGAGTCTTTATGGTAGAGATGATCTTACCACAGTTCCTCCAATTTACAGTGAGGATTCTCCAGTCCAGCAGAGAACAGCTTCACTCCTGAGTCTCTTAGTTTATTATATGACAGATCCAGTTGTCTTAGGTGTGAGGGGTTTGATCTCAGAGCTGAAGCCAGAGCAGCACAACCTTCATCTGTGACACCACAATCATCCAACCTGTAGAGAACAATGACACACATTAAGCCTATATCCAAAGCTAAACATAACACTTAAAAAATAGATAACATAATGCTGTCAATATGAAATATATACAAATAGTCATTAGTTTACGTTGTTAAAATACATAATTTAGGATTAGGGGATAGAATATACATTTTGTACAGTATAAAAATCATTATTTCTATGGAATGTCCCCATAAAACATAGAAACACAACGCGTGTGTGTGCTTAACCCTCTGAGGTCGGCAAACACGCCAGCGCGTTTTGCTGGATTTTCTTCACATTGTAGCACAATAAACTTAAATTACTCCGTCATTTATGGTCATACAGAAAAAAGAAATATAAAAAAAGAATCTGTGAGATGTCTACTTGTGTATGTGTCCACTTACAATCAAATCAAAACATTGTGCTTTTGTAAAATAAAGAAAATAAACAGGGTGTGCTTTCTGCCTCTCCGTCTCAGTGAACTTTTTTTCTTGAGCACATCTATAAACTGAAACAAAACTCAGCAAATACTTGTCACACATTTATGAGCCACATATCTTTATAAACATTTAAATGTGTACTTTTAAATGATCAGATTCAAACTGAAAACAAATATTCTCTGCTTAAGTAATTTGTATAAAACCAACAAGATGTCCAGTTTCTCAAACCCTTGCTCATTATTTTTAATTTGACCACGCCCACACGCGCAAAAGAGATTGACATGCAAATCGTCCACGCGTCACACGAACGCGCTTGTTACCTCAAAAACAAAGCACCAAACTTCATAAGTCTCTGCTTTTCGTCGAGTTTGGAAGACTCGCTGTGAGCTTACATTGGATTTACCTCAGAAGAAGAAGAATTCGATTTGAAGACAAGAAAGATGTAAGGTAAGAAATTCTTAATTATATTAGGTAATGTTATTGTTGCATAAACTTCACATTGCAGTTGAACTGTTGCTAGATATATGGTGAATAGCTATTATAATATTTAGACCCGTGTTTACTGTTAAATACTGTGTTTGTGGATATCTGCTCAAACGTAGATATGTATAATATGGTAACCATAATGTTTCTTATTTTGGAGCGTGCTGTGCGTTTGAAAAGCAAAACACACCAAACATTAGGCTTCATGTTTTACTCCAATCTCATTTCATAACATCATAACGAATGGAAACATTTTTTTTTTTTTTTTTTAAACACATTTTATTGTTTTTAGACATACAGAATACAGAAACAAGACGCCCCCTCCCCCCCATCAGACAGCACATGGCAGAGTTACAAACTAATACAAATGGAGGAAAAAACAAACAAAACAAAAACACACACATACACCAGTCATCAGCATTCTATCATATTCTATGTTTCATAATTTGAAGGTTTCAGGGAAGATGCCTTCTTCCAATCAGAAAACTGTCTGCCCATCAGTAGTAGATTTTTCAGATCTGCAGGTATATAAACTAAGAACGGAGACCAAACTTTTAAAAATAATTCGTCCTTACCCTTTACAACCGCATGCAATCTTTCATGAGGGAGGATATTAAAGATCTCCCTGTACCAAAGGGTGATACTAGGTGGGGAAGTTTTGATCCAGTTTTGAAGTATGCACTTTCGAGCAATTAAAAGGAGTTTATCAAGGAGTTTATGATGTAGTGCATTGAGATGCAAGTCTCTAGAGGGAAGGCCTAAGAGAAAAACCCCAGGGTTTTTCTTAATTTTCGTTTTAAATATCCCACTGACCACCTTTGAAATAAGTGTCCAGAATCTGGAAATAAGTTTACATTCCCAAAAATAATGATAATATGTCCCTCTTTCTAAGTTGCACTTTGTACATAAAGGGGAAATGGAGACATCAATTTTGTTTAAAATAACGGGAGTAATATGCAGCCTATGAAGTATTTTGTACTGAGTTTCTCTCAGCCGGTTACAGGTAAAAGTAAACGAATGGAAACATTTGAAGTAACATATGATAATCAATTTATTTTTCTCTAGCGTAGTTGTTACTGAAGTGTTCCTTTTTAACGATATATAGACTGCTATATGTTATTGTTTTTATTATTATTTTATGCAGCACTGTGCGTAGCCTATGCCTACAAGTCACAACAAACCTGGTGTTTATTATATATTGTTGGAAACATTTGTGTGTGTGTGTATTCTGTGAATTTTAAAAAGCAATTTTAACATTAAAAATCTAAAATGTATTACCAAAATCGTGCAGCCCTAGAGTTTCTCTTGATATCAGCATGGTCAATTTTTATTTTTTTATTTTTTTATTTTTTTACAGGGATCAGATCCCACTGATGAGTCCTGCTGACTTCAACATTCACATGAGTCTCTGTACATGAACATGGTAAAGTGGAAATCAAACACCTTGAAAATGAAAGGTATGTACAATGTTTTTAGCAATGGCACAAAGTTCCCTGTCTTTGGATCATTGTTTTCAATAATGTGCTTTTTTGTCATTTGCTGTGTATCTTTGGATTATGTTGTGTTGTGTTGTAAATAAATCCAAACAATCAAAAAGCCATTATTTTTTAAATCTCCTCATTCTTTGTGCAAGGTTGCACAGAATGACAGGGCCTGATAGCTCCTAATAGGGCCATTAGGGGAGGGCCTTTGTCTTTCTCAGGTGTGAAAACCATACATATTCAGGATTACGCTTTCTCACACAAAACACGTCTTACAAATTTTAAATCAAAATATTGTCTTATCTGAATGAGCAGTCAGGATGATTTTCACATAGTTTTGAAGCAAATATTCTAGGCTACGTGATACAATTTTCAAAAGTCTTGTGAAGAAATAATCAATATGGGTTTCATGACCTTATTTCAGTGACAATTGTTTTTGTTTTTTTCACAAACCACGCATAAATGTCAATATCTCAAAACTACAAAATTTTACATACATGCTGCTGACATATTATTGTAGCAGAGTTTGTGCTAAATACAGGGTAATCACACTTTAGCCATGAAAATGTCACAAGTAACAGAAATAAGCACAAATGTCAGAGCATGTCAGAACACCTACAGGGCCCAGAAAACACCTCAGACCCCAGATGGTTAATGTATTTGTAAACATTTTAAGGAACATTTGTGTGTGTTAGGGCTGAGAGAAAAAAAATCGATTCACATAACTATCGCTATTTTTTTTAAACAATTTTAAAATAGATTTTTTTTTATTCCAGAATCGATATTCGTACAAATTAAATTGCTTTATTTCTGTCCTTGCTTACAGAGGTTGACAGAAGTTAAACATTTTTGTTTCAATAGAGGATGAAATGAGTCGTTATCTATGAGTGTTGAGTGATGTAATATCCCTTTCAAGTGGACGTGTGGAAGCGACGTGAGACTGAATGCACTGAAAAGCCCTCGCGCTACTAATATGCTGAGAGAGAGATAAAACAGTAGAGCTGCGTGATTAATCTCTAAAATACTGTGATCTCCATTCAAACACCCACACTTCTTCCTTCTTCCCACACTTCTCCACTTCTTCTTCCAATTTGTCTGTCTAATAAACCTTTGACAAAATCATATCGCAACATTCAAATCTGTGTTGCCGCTGCCACTGGCCCAGAGAGAATTGTCATGAAACAGCTTCACAAAAGGTCTTTTAAACCTCATAATAGTATCATTATTTATGTGATACAATAGTTCAAATTATCATAGAAGTACTGGGATAAAGGTTTAAAGTTAAAAAATATACACTTGTGTCTACGGTAGTAGAGTAAATCAGCTTTTGATAGAAACTTGGCACTTAAAAGAACGCATTTATCGATTACATTGTTTCGCCACTAAGTGGCGACAAGTAACTGTTAAAAAATGTATTTGTTATTGAATTATTTATTCAAGAGAATGTATTACTGTATGATGCTTCTGAAATAAAGAAAGATCTCAGAAAGATGTGAATTTTTATAAATATGACTCATCTTATACATTATTGACAGTCTGTATAGGTGTATGATTTAACTTTTCCCCAAGGTCTAGGTGTATCGTCCCAGCCCTAGTGTGTGTGTCTGTGTTTGTGTGTGAGTGAGTGAGTGTGTGTGTGTGTGTGTGTGTGTGTGTCTGTGTGTGTGCTTTTGTGTATATGTGTGCGTGTGTATGTTTGTTCTAAATGTTTTTGTAAACATTTTAAGGAACTCTTAAAGGGGTGGTTGATTATGATTTCACTTTAGTTAGTGTGTAATGTTGCTGTTTGAGCATAAAGAACATCTGCAAAGTTACAACACTCAAAGTATAAAGCAAAGGAAGATATTTTCTTTTAAAGAAATTGCTTTTCAAGGACTACAACAAACAGCTGGTAGGGACTAAACGACATTCCTCCCGGGTTAGTGACATCACCAACCCTAAAATTTACATACAATTTACATCCCCTGGAACACGAATTATAGATTATCAAGACAGAATATGCTAATCAGTGACTAGAAGATAACTACACATAAGCTACCTAAATTCATTAACTAACCAATCAGAAATGTCCTGTTGCATTCTATATGTTGTCACTTATTCACTCTGAGTCTTTATGGTAGAGATGAACTTACCACAGCATCTCCAGTTTACAGTGAGGATTCTCCAGTCCAGCAGAGAACAGCTTCACTCCTGAGTCTCGTAGATTATTCCCAGACAGACTCAGTTTTCTCAGGTGTGAGGGGTTTGATCTCAGAGCTGAAGCCAGAGCAGCACAACCTTCATCTTTGACACCACAATTATCCAACCTATAGAGAACAATGACACACTCTTCACTCTCTTAGATCAAAACAGAACTTTTTATTTATTTATTGTTTATAATTTGTGCAATATCTCTTTTTTAAACAATTAATTCAATATGTCAGTGAGTTTTCTAAGAGACTGTTTTTCCGAAAGATCATATCTCTATGTGAGAGAGAGATCATATCTCTAAGTGTCAGAGAACGGAGAGAGGACCCAAACGCAAGTGGTGCAGGTTAACAGAGTTTATTCAGTCACAAAACAACTTGGACAGTCTGCCGTTCAATAAGGAAAATAAGGGCTTGATCGTGGACGCTGAACTTGTGAAGAAATCAGGAAGAAACAGTATGGAAACTCAGGAACAGTCCTCAGTAGTGATGTTACATATGACACTGAAGCTTCAAAGCATGTATCGAGTTCGCAACACAATTTCTCATGAAGCTTTCTTGCCAGAGTGCATATTCTTTTCAGAGAAACACGTGATCAACGAAAAACTAAGCCTCACTTTTTTTCCAGTCACATGAATGCTTCACTTTGCGTGTCGGAATGTTTGAACCCAGACCACTACTCTAGAGGTTTTTGGAAGTTTAAGTCCATTTACTAATTTTTTTTATTTTTATAAATAAGCCTATAGCCTATATTACATGATCATATATTCTGCAATATAAACAGCATAGAAACCATAAAATAATTAGACCACCATTTACTTGCATCAAGCAACCCTGTTGGTATTTTTATAATTAGTATTAACATAGTTGTTACATTTAATTTATTTGTCACGATCACAGACTCCGTAACCTCCCTCTGGCCATCAGAGGGTGCACTCACCCGAATATTGACTCTTCCCTGTGCACACTACATTTCCCAACAGACCCAGTTCTGACTCCGATCACTTTGCCCAGCTGTAGCTTATCTACCATGCACGCAGCTCTCAGTGCGAAGTCTTGTTTTGCTACTGTGAACATTACTAAGCGTTTATTCCTGTGATTGCCTGATCGTTTGTGTGTCTGCTGGTTTTGACCCTTGCCTGTTTGACTACTCTGCTCAATAAATTAAGCTGCAAATGGATCTCTCTGACTCAGATGATTCACAACACTTGGGTCCTAAATCCAGACTGAAAAATATGTATTATGTTATTTACAATCAAAAAGTCTGTAAGTTGATTATGGACAACTTTCTCTAAGATCCTATTTGTAAAATGTATTTTCAGAATAGGTCTGAATTTTAAAAAAACATGTGAATCCAAATAAATTTTCCAGTTCCATAAAATAAACTACTATTGATAATCAATAATATAATATTTTTTTTTTACTTTTTGACATCTCATTTTAAAAGGCGCAACATAATCCAAGATCTCCAAGCAAACATGATTAAAATAATTTACCAATTCATCAGGTCCCACAACGGGCAATGCTGTAGGCTCAGTATGAAGGGCTAATTCAGTAAAAACAGTTGAGAATGCACTAGGTGTAGAAGTAGTGATAACCCTAGACAAGAATGATGGAGGCTGATAACAGAGTCCATTTGTTGCAGAAGTAAAATTAAACCTAATAGACTTCCGGTGGTAATCCGAAGTGTATGGCCGCATAATCCCGCACTCCCGCTCGGTCGGAGTTTATTCCCCAATTTGAATATAACTACGATTTTTTTTTTTAATAACTAGGGATGGAAGGGGAAAAGTACAGGAAAGGCAAGGGAAAGCAGTCTGGGAAAGCGGAGAAGGGTGAGAAAATAACGACTGAGGGCGTCGTGGCCGAGGAACAAGGAGAGAGTGATGGCGCGCATGGACAAAATTCTAAATTAACAGCGGTGGATATGGAAGTTAGCATCACTGCCATCCGCACAGATATAAAGATGATGTCAACGGAGATGAAGACTGAACTGAGTAACTTTCGAGATCGAATCAGAGACGATTTAAAAAAGGAACTAGCGGACATCCGAGAGGAAATTCACCAGAAGTTTAACGAGGTTGCAACCGATCTAAAAACGACTACTGACAGAGTGAGTGAGGCCGAGGCTCGGATAGCCGAAGCTGAAGAGTGGTCCGTGGACTTTAGAGAGGCTCTGAGCCAGTCACTACAAGCTCAGGAAAGTTTGCAGTTAAAGCTAACAGACTTGGAAGCACGCTCAAGGCGTAACAATGTTCGCATCTATGGGATCCCGGAGGGAACTGAGGGAAACAATATCTTACAATTCATAGAGAACTTTATTAAAAAAGAGCTGGAACCCCTTGCTGATGTTGACCTTGGAATACAACGATGCCACAGAGCGCTCGGCCCCAAACCGCCCAGAGAGGCACAAGCCAGATCGGTGATTGTCTACTTCCAGCAGTTTAAAATTAAAGAGATGGTTCTGCATGGAAGAAAAAGGAGATTTACCACAGCGACAGGAGGATCTACTTCGATCATGACTATCCTGCAGAAACGCTAGCAAAAGGAAAGCGTATACGCAGATCAGGAGGGTTCTCAGAGAAAAAGGAATACGGTTTCAAACACCGCCGCCAGCGAAACTGCGAGTCTTTTTCGACAGTGGGCCGATTACTTATGGAAACGCAGCGGAAGCAGCAGAGGACCTGAAGAAGAGGGGATTCCCGATTGAGTGTGAGAAAACGGCTGAGGCTGAGGCTGCGGAAAAAGCACGGAAGGTCGCCTGGCAGCGATCAATGAGCGCGAGCATGGCAAATCGGCAGACCCACCAGGAATGGATCAAGGAAAAGCTGCGGAATTTTCACCGCCCAAGATAGATCTACCGTTAAAGCCATTAAGGTAATGGATTCGGGACACAACATACCGTTAAGTGACTGCATTATACGACTTAAAAATATCGAGCAAACGAGGCAGTTGTCTGGTTATGGACACTAATGCTTTAATGACATTAGCACCAAGGGACAAGTTTTAATGCCCTCATTGTGGGAGTAAAGACTAGGTTAAGTTACCTATGGTCTTTTAAGTTGTTCGTAACATTCCCACAAGTCTGTTATTCTTTATTCATTATATTTTTCCTATTGAATCTATTGCTGATCCTTCAGTTCTGTTGGAGATTAAATATCCAATTTAACTGAATAGAATCACCCTTAGCCTTTAATGAGAATATAGCTGACCGACAAGTACGGGTAATACATCTGTTTTTGACTTTTCTAAGTGCATATATTGTACAGTCCTTGAGTGTACTATAGGTTGCACTGAAGGGGGGCTCTGGTGTTTAGCTGCTGGACTATTCCCCCCATATCACGAAGTGGTTATTACTTCACATTGGAGGTCTACCTGTGTTTTTTGATTTGTTGGTCTATTTTTTGTTTTGTCTGTTGTGATGTTCTGATTTTGTTATATAGTTCTAATATAGTTCAGGTTTGGTCACCAATAATGTGGTTTACAAACAGTGTATTTTTGTGGTTTAAATGCAATGTCAGGAATATAGGGTGATTACCCTTAACGTAAATGGTTTACACAATCCAATTAAGAGAAGTAAGGCTATTGCAAAGATGAAAAAGGAAAAGTTACATATCATATTTTGGCAGGAGACTCACTTCAACAATGCAGAGCACGAAAAATTAAAAAAAACTAGGGTTTAAGAATGTATTTTACTCATCTTATAAGAAAGGAAAAAGAAGAGGGGTAGCAATACTAATTTCTAATAGTGTAAATTTTCAAGTGGTTTCTGAATTTACTGATAAAGAGGGCCGTTATGTTATAGTTAAGGGACTTCTAGATCAGAAAGAAGTTACACTAGTTAACGTATACATAGCCCCTGAGCAGGATAATTCCTGTATTAAAGATATTTTTCAGTTAATTGCCTCTGTCTCCTCTGGGGTTTTAATATGTGGAGGGGATTGGAATACCCAAATACAGCCTAAACTCGATTCTTCTAATGCACTAAAGAGGTTAACTTCTAGAGCTAGTATAACGAAAAAATTTATGATGGAGATGGGACTGATTGATGTGTGGAGGGATCTCCACCCAACAGACAAACAATTCACATTCTACTCTGCAAGTCAAGATGTTTACTCAAGAATTGATTATTTTTTTATTTGTAAATCAGACAGGCACAGAATTACAGATTGCAAGATAGGAGTCAGAGATATCTCTGACCACTCAGCTGTCTACTTGACCCTGCATTTAGATAATAAAAAGAAGGATATGCTGTGGCGACTTAATACAAGCATTTTGAATGATAATGCATGTAAGGAATATGTCCAAAAAGAACTGGGGGATTATATGGATAACAACGATAACGGGGAAGTATCACCAAGTGTCCTGTGGGATGCCTTAAAATCAGTGATCAGGGGAAAATGACTCATGAAAGTGAAAGTGAAAGTGACACGTGACGGCCAAGTATGGTAACCCATACTTGGAATTTGACCTCTGCATTTAACCCATCCAAGTTAATGCACACACATTAGGAGCAGAGTAGTGAGTAGTTAACACACACACACTGCAAACGTGGATACACACCCAGAGCAGCGGGCAGCCTTTGTGTGGCGACCGGGGAGCGATTAGGGGTTAGGTGCCTCGCTCAAGGGCACCTCAGTCATTTCCCACCAGTTCTGGAATCGAACCAGCAACCTTTGGGTTACCAGTCCAACTCCCTAACCACTAGGCCATGACTGCCCCATAGCTCTCACATCGTATAGAAAAAAGGAAAGAAATAGAAGGCTGCTTGAACTACAAGAAAATCTGAGCCTCTTAGAGAGAGAACATGTTGAGAAGAAGAAACCATATATATTAACCCTTGTGCATTGTTCAAATTTAATACCTTTCGTTATGTTCGTGGCTGAAAACAGCCACTACTTTAAACTGCTGTAAAAATGTATCAGATAAATATTTTTTTCAATTTTTTTTGCATAAATCTATTAATCAACCTCAGTCCTGCTCAAAAATACTAAATGTTTAAAAAAAATTCAGGATTTTAACTCTTTAATTGCCAAATTCGTAAATGATGTCACTGATTTGGGGAAAAAAACACACAAAATTACTCATTTTCAATATAAAATGTGATTGTGGACTGGATTTTTTTTTACCTTTTATCACAGTCTTGGACATGTCAAAGTTTAGAAACAACATTGGTTTTGATGCATTGTTAGTTTTTGTGCAGCATCAGATTTTAACTTTTTCTCCCTCATTTACTGTTCGTGGCTGTTTTTGCCCCATTGACTTCCATTATAACCACATTTTTTGATTGCAAAGCCATGACACCATATAATCATGCATTTTTGATTGTTGGTGGTTTTCCCTGTTGGGAAGAGGTAAAATTTGTAATTTTTACTGTTGATAACCAGGTGGAACCATTAACCCTTTAGATAGGCCTGTGCAAAAAAAAGCTTAGTTTCTGGCTTTTACATGGAGTTATATGGAGTTTATAAGGAGTATAATAGCATAATAAAGTGTGTGTGTGTGTGTGTGTGTGTGTGTGTGTGTGTGTGTGTGTGTGTGTGAACTCACCTTGATGCGTCTAAGAAAATCAAAATATGCACCTCAGCTCTCAGAACTACATGGAGTAAACAAAAACAAAGTAAGTGTATTTATGCATCTGCTGCCTTTTGATGGTGAGAAATGCAGACTAAACAAAAACAAAGCAAGTGGATTTAAACGCGTGCATGCAAGCCTGCTGGTCATATGATGGTGAGAAGAGCAGCAAGCAACATGAGAAAGGGCTTGACTTGTAGTGAAGTTTTAGAGATTATTATGCAGCCTGACCCCTCCAGCGAGCTGCAGGATGTATCGTCTTCTCCCTCTGACACCACAGACTCAGGAGAGTCAGATCCTGATTTGGATGTGGCACCCTCATCATCCTCTCTAGCTTCCACTGAAGGCGAGGAGGATTCGGAGGATCCTGGACCTGGGTGGATTGGGAGAAACGGCGAAGTGTGGTTTTCCACTAACGCGGAGACAACTCCCTTTCTTCAGCCTGCCAGAGGCGTGACTCCAGGGCCGACGCGCTATGCCATCATAAGGCATAGTCATACATGTTTGTATGACTGTACAAACATGTATGTGCTGACGCAAGTCATGCTGACAATGAGGTCAATCATCTCCTCCGTAAACACAGATTGAACACGGAATCCATGTTCTGGACCCTTGCGATGGCATAGCGCGTCGGCCCTGGAGTCACGCCTCTGGCAGGCTGAAGAAAGGGAGTTGTCTCCGTGTTGGTGGAAAACCACACTTCGCCGTTTCTCCCAATCCACCCAGATCCAGGATCCTCCGAATCCTCCTCGCCTTCAGTGGAAGCTAGAGAGGATGATGAGGGTGCCACATCCAAATCAGGATCTGACTCTCCTGAGTCTGTGGTGTCAGAGGGAGAAGACGATACATCCTGCAGCTCGCTGGAAGGGTCAGGCTGCATAATCATCTCTAAAACTTCACTACAAGTCAAGCCCTTTCTCATGTTGCTTGCTGCTCTTCTCACCATCAAATGACCAGCAGGCTTGCATGTACGCGTTTAAATCCACTTGCTTTGTTTTTGTTTAGTCTGCATTTCTCACCATCAAAAGGCAGCAGATGCATAAATACACTTACTTTGTTTTTGTTTACTCCATGTAGTTCTGAGAGCTGAGGTGCATATTTTGATTTTCTCAGACGCATCAAGGTGAGTTCACACACACACACACACACACACACACACACACACACACACACACACACACACACACACACAAACACACACTTTATTATGCTATTATACTCCATATAACTCCATGTAAAAGCCAGAAACTAAGCTTTTTTTTGCACAGGCCTATCTAAAGGGTTAATGGTGCCACCTGGTTATCAACAGTAAAAATTACAAATTTTACCTCTTCCCAACAGGGAAAACCACCAACAATCAAAAATGCATGATTATATGGTGTCATGACTCTGCAATCAAAAAATGTGGTTATAATGGAAGTCAATGGGGCAAAAACAGCCACGAACAGTAAATGAGGGAGAAAAAGTTTAAATCTGATGCTGCACAAAAACTAACAATGCATCAAAACCAATGTTGTTTCTAATCTTTGACATGTCCAAGACTGTGATAAAAGGTTAAAAAAAATCACACAATCACATTTTATATTGAAAATGAGTAATTTTGTGTGTGTTTTTTCCAAAATCAGTGACATCATTTACGAATTTGGCAATTAAAGAGTTAAAATCCTGAATTTTTTTTAAACATTTAGTATTTTTGAGCAGGACTGAGGTTGATTAATAGATTTATGCAAAAAAAGTTGAAAAAAATATTTATCTGATACATTTTTACAGCAGTTTAAAGTAGTGGCTGTTTTCAGCCACGAACATAACGAAAGGGTAGTAAATTTGCCCACAGTGTACTGTTGAGTTTTTGAAAAATTTCAAAGTATTTTCCCAAAATATGTGTCAAAATAAGATTTGTCACCAAAAATCATTCCATTTGCTGAAACACAGAAAAAGTTATGGCCAAATTTAGACTCAAAAATACCCCATAGTGGATGAAAACATCCCCAACAGCACATAAGGGTTAAATCATATAAACAATGTTAAAAAGGAAATAAATAAATTATATGAGGAAGAATTAGAGAAAAAAGCTAAATTCATTAGACAGAGATATTATGAAAATGGCCCTAAGGCTTTGAAGCTGTTGGCATGGAGGTTAAGGAAGCAACAGGCTGAGAATACAATATATGAAATTAGGGATCCCAAAACGAAAAAAATTTGCCATAAGCAAGAAGATATTCACAACATTTTTGAAAACTACTATAAAAAACTATACAAGGAACCAAATACAACCAGCTCACAGGAAATACATTTATTCTTAGAATCACTTGATTTACCTTCCATAGGTGAAGTACAAAATAAAGCCCTAATGACAGAGATCACAAAGGAAGAAATAGCGAAAGCAATTTCTAGATTAAAAGTTAATAAAGCGCCGGGAGCAGATGGCTTTCCATCCGAGTGGTATAAGGCTTTTAAAGATCAATTAGTCCCTATACTTTTTGATTGCTTTAACTATACACTTAAAGGAGGTGAACCACCAAGAACATGGAGTGAGGCAATAATTTCAGTTATTCCTAAAGAGGGTAAAGACAAAAAGGAGTGTAGTGCATTTAGGCCAATTTCTGTACTAAACGTGGATTATAAATTATATGCATCGATATTAGCTAAAAGATTGGAAGATATAATACCAGAATTAGTGGACTCAGACCAGACAGGATTTGTACGTGACAGACAGACACAAGATAATATTAGGCGGGTGCTGCACGTAATTGATCACGTCACTAAAGAAAACATCAGAGCAGTAGTAATTAGTTTAGATGCCGAGAAGGCATTTGATTCGGTTCGCTGGGAGTACCTGTATTTGGCATTGAGAAGATTTGGTTTTAAAGATGAGTTTATTAGATGTATCAAAACGTTGTATTCATCACCAAAGGCTAGAAAATAAGGATCAACGGGCATCTCACTCAGAGTATTAGCCTGGAAAGAGGCTGCCGCCAGGGATGCCCTCTCAGCCCCGCCCTTTTCGCTTTATTTATTGAGCTCATAGCACAGTTAGTTAGAGACGAACAGGAGATAAAAGGTATTACAATTCGAGGTTTCGAACAAAAGATTTGTCTGTACGCAGATGATGTTTTGTTGTTTGTTACTGCACCAGAGGTTAGTATCCCTAGGTTGATGTCCATCTTAAAAAAAATCGGCACTTACTCGGGATATAAATTAAATGTTCAAAAAACACAAATCTTAAGTTATAACTACACCCCTCATAATGACATACTGAGTATATTTAGATTTAATTGGAATTCATCAAGTATAAAATACCTGGGGATTATAATAACAAAGGATATTTCTAAATTGTTTGATAGCAATTATGGTCCTATAAGTAAGAACATTAAATCAGATATAGATAGGTGGTCCCAACTGCCCTTAGAGATGCATAACAGGATAGATACAGTAAAAATGAACATGCTCCCCCGACTCTTATACTTTTTCCAATCCTTACCAGTCGAAGTCCCTTTAAAACAATTTAATGAGTGGGATAAATGGACTTCTAGATTCGTATGGGGGGGTAGGAGGCCGAGAATTCAATTTAAAACACTGCAGCTACCGAAAGAGAAAGGGGGTAGATCACTGCCATGTTTATCAGATTATTTCAAAGCTGCCCAACTAAGGCCTTTAGCATGCTGTTGTAAACCAGAGTATTCAGCAAAGTGGAAGGACTTGGAGATCTCACAGCTGAATGTACCATTGCAATCGGTGCTGGGTAGCAAACCTTTATATGAACAGTATTCTAAAAGTTTAAATCAATGGAGTATGGTTCCTTTGAGAATCTGGTTTAAAGAATGCAAATCGCCGTTACTTGAAAGACAATCTAGACTATTAAGATGGGTTGCTTTCGACCCCAACTTTAAACCAGCAAGGGCTGATGGGAGGTTTCAGTTCTGGTATAGGCTTGGCATCACCTCTTTTAGCTCAATTTCATCAAAGGGAGAATTAGATAGCTTTCAGGAGATTTCTGATAAATATGGTTTGGGAAAACCTGATTTTTTTAGGTACTTACAAACTAGAACTTATTTTAATAAAGAGATACGATACATGGAGAAGCATGACACCAATTTAATTGATTTATTTATCGACATGTATAAAAATAAAGATAATAGGAAACTTGTCTCAAAGTTATATCTAGCCATTCAATCCATAAAGAAACAATCAACAAATAAGGTTAGGTTAAAATGGGAAAAATAATCTGGTCTAGTTATTTCAGAGGAAGACTGGCTGAATATTTGTTCTGTACAGGCAACTTCTACCAGCTCAGGTCTGTGGAGAGAATTCTGTTGGTGGAATCTTATTAGATACTTTGTAACCCCCAAGTTAAAATCTATTCAGTCTTGCGGGAAGGGAAGTGGTCTATGTTGGAGGAAATGTGGGGAACAGCTGGCAGACCATTTTCATGTATTCTGGAGCTGCCCAGCCATTCAGTCATATTGGCAGGAGGTAATACAATTAATACATTTTATTTTCGGTGATGGAATTGACTGTTCATTTTCTATAATTTACTTGGGCAACTTAGCAACTCATTTGATGGTGAAAGACAAGTACCTTATAAAGGTATTATTAGCAGCCAGCAAGAAAGCTGTAACACGAAAGTGGCTACAATTTGATCCCCCAACAAAGGCTGAATGGCTGGACATTATAACCAGTGACCAAAACATGGAGAGGATGACTTTTGATTAAAACCTACAGATGGATAAGTATTTGCAGTATTGGGAAAAATGAATTGTGTTTACGACTTTATAACATTTTTATTGACCAATGTATCATCTGACATATATACTTTCATCAATTTTGTTTCATGTAAGAATGTATGAGTGACCAAACGATTGTTTTGTTTTGTTTAGATGTGATTGTATGTTGTTATGGCTATTTTGTTTTTGTTTTGTTGTTGTTGTCTTTGTTTTGAGCATTTTCAAAAAGGAAAAAGAATAAAAATAAAGTAAAAAAAAAAAAAAAAAAAAAAAATTAAACCTAATAGGCATATGGTCCGAGATGGCCATTTCTTCAACACAAATATTTTCTATCATTATCCCCAAAGAAAACACCAAGTCAAATGTGTGCCCATGATCGTGTGTTGGTCCAGAGACATATTGGGATATTGTTAAAGGAATCTACTAAATTAAAAAATTCTTTGGTCATGGGTTTACCAGGATAACAGACATGAATATTAAAATCACCCATAATCAAAATCCTGTCAGTAGATGGAACAACCACAGATAAAAACTCATAAAATTCATCAAGAAAATTCTTATTATAACCAGGAGGCCTATATATCTTCATTTTGGGCTTCAAAGCTCTTGGAACTTTCAACAGACAGTAACTTGCACTTCATCATGTTATTAAAAATAACACCCAAGCCTCCACCCCGACGATTACTCCTCGAAGTACTTAAATAGCTACATCCCCTTGGTAAAAGCTCAGCAAGAGGGCTCGTATCAGCGTCATTTAACCAAGTTTCACTAATAAAAAGAAAGTCCAGCCCATATGTTACATAATAGTCATTCAGGATGAATGTTTTGTTGACAACTGAGTGTGCGTTTATCAAAGCCATAAGCACTGTGGTTGACTCAACGGAGCGATTAGAGGAAGAAACAGCACTTAGCTTCGTTGCCTCAGCTCGTCTCACAGAGCGCAAATTTGAATGCACCACGACTCTGCATCTCGTCTCTCTCTCTGTGTAGTCCAACGCAATTGTGTTGATGTGGCAGGCAGAACATGTATCAAATAGGAAGGCCGTGACTCCGCCATCGGTCTAACTCCACTGTTTAGGATCCTCAGTTTCTTAAGTTTCACCAAGACTCCAGCCCGTATGCCTCGTCTCCAGAACACACACATCTAGTTACCTGACAAACTTTCATCGGCGGCTGGAGCATGCATGGCTGTTCAGCGAACAATTTCAAGTTCAAATCACGGCTGCACATATCCAAAGCCATAGATCGAAGGCTTAGCAACGAAAGGCGATCATAGATCAACTGTGAGCAATCAAAATGATTGATAAAACATAAAAGTAAAACAAACAAACAAAAGACAGACATCCTAAGTGTGGAGCGACAGCAAGCCAACACACAACCTGGCGCCATCTTGGACGTAATCTTAATAACGTTTGTCACCTCTCACGGCACTCAAATGTATTAACATTTAAATTAAATTAAAATTAATATATAAAAAAGTCTAAATATAAATGTTTACATACATACATTAAAAATGCATATATTTGAAACTAAATATCTCACACAAATATCATAAAAACTGTTAAGTAGATCACAAATCAGGTCAGATAGGTGGAGGGTTTAAAAGCTGAAGTGTGACACTCATATTATTTGTTAAACCATTCGTTTATAATGTTTAAGTAAGAAATGTTATAATGTTTTAATAATGATGATTGTTCTCAGTGTTACTTACCGAGCTGATCTAGTTGCTGTAACCACAGGCAGCAGCTTCTGAAGAACTTCATCTCCAATGTTTTGTGTGACACTAATTGAAAATAAAAAATAAATAAGTTAACTATTAATGTTAATAATAATGTTAATAATAATAATTAATATCATAAGTAAATAATACATTACATACCTTACTAAATAACCTCACTTTTTTTTATTAAACACTGCTTTATAAAGGTGATTAAAAAGTGTAGAAGCTACTAATCGTATTTAGTCAACACAGATTTGTTTTTTTCTTTTTCTTGACAATGTCGCTGTGGCAGGTCTATTATTCTGCATTAACACTACAACACTATTTTGACACATCAGATTTTTTTGTCCAGTCTGTTGCTCTGGTTTTGTACCTGCATCAACAAATTATTCACAGAAATTTTAAGCACGGGAGTGTGTAGGGTTGTAACTTGTTTATTTACCTACTTGTTTAATAAATAATTTATTTAATAATTTACCTAATTTTATTATCACGGGAAATCAAGCGCATGAAATGTGAATCATTGTGAAAAAGAAAAATGCCACAAAATTTAAAATATTTCCATTTTAAACAATGAAGCTGAGCCATTGTATAACATATCACACAAGTCACGTGCAAACTTTGTGAGAGTTATGCTGGTGAAGAAGTCTCAAACGCCAGTCAATTATTCACTACAGAAACTGACAGTAAAAACTAACAGAGCTTTTGGCATCTGAAGCTGCATTAACAGCACATATTCTCTTAGAGACGGTGAGACATTAATCTCATTTATTTTCTTAATACTTCTCTTGTGGCCAATAGTGAAAAAGTTATTTTTTAAATGAGAAGTAAGTTAATCTTTATCCTCACAGCGTGTCAGTTACTGTATGTGGTTATGTGCTATGAAATTATTGTAGGACAAATTAATTGTAATATTAATATAATGATATAATGATAAAAGTATTGTTACAACCCCTTGGCTCAAGGAGCAGCAACATGAATGGAGAGTCCATACAACATAATCAAATTTGTACAAATAGGTATTTTAATTAGAAAACAAACATAACTGCATTAAAGTAAAAGATAAAATCTAAAGATACAAAAACAACAACATCAAGCCTTGGACTGGAGTGTGTGAGAAAGTCAGCATGTCCACCAAGCAGCGAGACCAGCAAAGACCAAGCCCCAATCTTTTCACCTCCCAGGGTGAGAAAGCCAGCATCTTAAAAGCAGCATGGTTAATCGCAACCAATTCTCCACACCTGCGACACAGCAATTAACCTGGAGACACAAAAAGTGTTACCCAGAGACACCTGCTGGACAAAATAACGTAACACAGCCCCTTGGATCGTCACAGTATCCTAATAATAATAACAACAATTTAATATGCTCCGTCCGCTATGCCACTGTGAAGAGCTAAACGGCCACCAGGAACGGCATCAAGGCGATTAACTGTTTTATCAAGTTTACTTTGGCCGTCCGCGTGACGTAATTTTCATCATCAGGAGGATCCGCTTGCAGCCCAATTGTTGGGATCGCGCAGACGGTGCGCTCACAACGGTCAAATGAGTTTACTTATGATTTAACTTTGAAAGGCTCGCGCACTCAACTGGAAAATGAAGTTACACGGGTCCTTCTGAGGCTTGTAGACTCGAGTCCTCAGCATGTTCCCGCCCCACGGTCACGCCACAAAAATACTATTAAAACTTAATTTAGGAAAAATACTTTCTATTAAATATCTTTATATTAACTGGCTTTTTTATTCATGCAATACAGTAAATGACAGCCGTCTGTGTCTCCCAGTGTCTTACATTATTGTCAGTTTAGTGTTCAGTGATTCATTTACACAGAAACATAAGATAACACGTATGCCTTCATCTCCGAATACATTATTTGTGTCTTATATTTCATAATGAACTTTCCATTAGTTCTTTTACATGAACTGGAATGTGTGCAAAGGATTGTGGGAGATTGAAGAACACGAAGGATACACTTGATGCTTCCTTCAAAATGAGCAGAATTAAAGACACAAAATGAAGTCTGTCTTCAAAAGATCCTTCAAACTGAGACGGCCTTCAGAGGCGCTTGATGACGTGGCAGTCGAGATATGCAGTCTTACTAGGACACAGCCACGGTTTGAGAAACACCTGCAAATTATGTACAATATCCCAGAAATCAATCTGTGCCCCGTGATTTAAACACCTCTGATCTCTGAGTTTCTCTTTGTTCATAATGTTTTAGACTGTAATGATTGCACTCAGTGTTACTTACTTATCATTTCTGTATCCAATTAAGTTGCTCAGGTTAAACTCCTGCAGTGTCTTCTCTGAGGACAACAACACAAACACTAAAGCTGACCACTGAGACGAGGAGAGTTTCACATCACGTAATCCTCTAGAGCTCATATGAGGTTCAGCTTCGTTCACTAGAGAAAGATCACCCAGTTCATTCAGACAGTGAAACAGATTGATGTATTTATCTGGAGAGAGATTCTCACTGATCTTTTCTTTAATATAGTCAACTGTTTTCTCATTGTTGTGAGAGCTGTTTGTTGTCTGTGTCTTTAGTTCTTGTAAGAGACTCTGATTAGACTTCACTGACAGACCCAGAAGGAAACGAAGGAAAAGGTCCAGATGCCCATTTTTACTGTCTAAAGCCTCATCCACAGCTCTCTGATGGAGATCAGATAGGGAAACTTTGTCTCCATTAGTTGGTTTGGTAATCTGGTCAAACACATTGATGTTATTGTTGATAAAGGAGAGATGCACATATAGAGCTGCTAGATGTTCCTGAATGCTCAGATGAACAAAGCAGAAGACTTTCCTCAGATACAAGCCCAACTCCTCTCTGAAGATCTGAGTGCACAATCCTGAGTAAACTGATGCTTCTGTCTCATCAATGCCACAATCGCTCAGGTCTTCCTCATAGAAGATCAGGTTGCCTTTCACAAGCTGCTGATAAGCCAGTTTCCCCAGTTTGACAATCATGTCTTCATCTTTCACTTTCTTCTCATAGTCCTTCTCATGTTTGATGTTGGTCTGAATGAGCAGGAAGTGTGTGTACATTTGAGTAATGGTCTTGGGAATCTCTCCTCTCTCTGCTTCACTCAACATCTTCTCTAAAACAGTGGCTGAGATCCAGCAGAACACTGGGATGTGGCACATAATAAAGAGGCTCCTTGAGGACTTTAGGTGTGAGATGATCCTGGCGGCCAGACTCTGATCACTGATTCTCTTCCTGAAGTATTCCTCCTTCTGTGTGTCACTGAAGCCTCGTACCTCTGTCACTCGATGGACACACTCAGAGGGGACGAGATCCGCTGCTGCTGGTCTGGAGGTGATCCAGATGAGAGCAGAGGGAAGCAGATTCCCCACAATGAGGTTCGTCAGCAGCTCGTCCACTGAGGCTGATTCAGTCACATCACACAACCTCACATCGCTCTGAAAATCCAGAGACAGACGACACTCATCCAGACCATCAAAGATGAACAACACTTTATACTCATCACTGGATATTTCCATTTCTTTTGTTTGAGGGAAAAAGACATGAAGAAGATCTGAAAGACTGAGTGTTTTGTCCTTCATCAAGTTGAGCTCTCTGAAAGGAAGTGGAAATATGAGCTGGACGTCCTGATTCTCTTTCCCTTCAGCCCAGTCCAGGATGAACTTCTGCACAGAGACTGTTTTTCCAATGCCAGCGACTCCCTTTGTCAGCACAGTTCTGATGGGTTTGTCTTGTCCAGGTAAAGGTCTAAAGATGTCACTGCATTTGATCGGTGTGTCCTCTGTTTCTGCTCTCCTGGACTGTGTCTCAATCTGTCTCACCTCATGCTCATTATTGATCTCTCCACTTCCACTCTCTGTGATGTAGAGCTCAGTGTAGATCTCATTCAGGAGTGTTGGGTTTCCCTGCTTTGATATTCCCTCATACAAACACTCAAACTTCTTTCTCAGATTTGATCTCAATGTGTTGAGGACTTCAGCAGGATTAGAGTCACGGCTGTAAGATTAAAATACAACATTATTACACAAGTCAGAGAAGTAAATAACCATAAATTACAAAATTATTTGTTTGCTGTATTATGGGACACAGAACATCATTAGGTTTCTGAAATGTTTCAATCATTAATCATGTGTTTAAAGGGATAGTTCGCCCAAAAATGATATTTAAGCCATGATTTACACACCCTCAAGCCGTTCGAGATGCATATGTCAATCTTTTTTCAGACGAACACATTTTCAGTTATTTTAGAAAATGTCTTAGATCTTTCAGTGGTTATAATGTGAAGCCATGGGGGTCCATGGGGAAGCAATGCTTACCCTCAGAAGGCCTTCGTTTATCCCCCTGGAGCCGGATAGATTATTTTTGAGAAGGATGCATGCACAATTTGCGACTTGAAGCAGGTGGACCCCATGGCTTCACATTATAACCACTGAAAGATCGAAGACATTTTCTAAATTAACTGAAAATGTGTTTGTCTGAAAAAAGATTGACATATGCATCTCGAACGGCTTGAGGGTGAGTAAATCATGGCTTAAATATCATTTTTGGGCGAACTATCCCTTTAAGTGATGTGTGATGTGAATTGCAACACCTTAAATTAAACAACAACAGCAAAAAGTCCTGCATTTTACCTGAAACCAGGATACATGCTTTCATTAAAGTCTTGTGGTTGAATCACAGGCTTGAACACAGTTTTGTTTTTAACGGGTCTGGATTGAAGATTTGACCTTAAATCAGAATGAAGAGGGTAAAGAATCAGACACACTGATATTGATGTAATTGTGTCATTAACTGAGTAACAGACCAACAGCTTTTACAGTGTGTGAATGTATTAAAGGGGTCATATAATGGTACATGCTCTTTTACAAGTTGATTGTACTGAAATGTGTGTTGGCAGTGCCTGTACACAACCATCATAAAATGATAGAAATCCATCAAGTGTTTTTTTTTTAAATCTTCTTATATGTTTCCCCTCATCTCAAATCAAGCTGTTCGAATTTTTGACGTCACAAAATCGACGCCCCTCCCACGATTGTTGATTGACAGTTAGCGTTTCATCACAGCCCCGCCCTCGCTCGTGAGCGAACTGTCAATCATAGCCCGCGCGGACCGGCGCGTCATTGTTGTGATAGCTGGAGCACTGCAGAATGGCGTCTAAGCGATTGTGGTGTTCTGTTCTTGGGTGCAATAAGGAACACTGCAGTCATGTTGATGTTCCTAAAACCGTATAGCTGAAGACGCAGTGGCTGAGTTTGTTTTCGAAGGGAATATTCCCCACGATCAACGTCAATGCTTTCATGTGCGTGAATCATTTCACCAGACTCGAGACTGCTTTACAAACAAGGTCAGTATAAAGCTGTTTTTGCTAAGAAGCTGCTCCTGTATTGTCTGTACCAACTATTTGTGTTCCTGCTGAACCTACAGAAGAACTGAAGTGAGTGTAACGTTTTTTTAACCTTTAGGCCTATATTAATCTTTGCAAATTGCTTGCTGGCACGCTTCACGATGAATGCAGCTATTTTTACACTCAGGGTACATTACGGCATGTTTTCTATGTATGATGTTCTCAATATAATTCATAATCCCACGTTTATAATGAACAACGCGTTATGGTTATTGTGTTACAAACGGTGTACGCACAGAATAGAGGGGCGTGGTGAGCAAAGCTCATTATCATTTAAAGACACATTCACTTAAACGGCGTGCTGAAAACAGCTGTTTTTGACCAGGTAAAATTAGTTTTTTCTTACAATTCTAATGAGAATTTTTAATTAAAGTATATTACAAACTTTTAATTTAGACCCTAAAGAATCATATTAGCTTGTACAAAAATGGCATTATATGACCCCTTTAACAATACAATACATAGAGCTTTACACAAGAGCACAATGATGATCATTAATAGACTGAAACTAGCAGGATTGTAATTTATTACACTGCTGTATATTAATAAAAATTTCATAAAAATCAAATACTATGAGCATAACTTTTATAGAAATGATATACCTGAGATTAGACTGTGTGTCTCCACTCTTAAACTCTATTAGATGATCCATAGACTGGTTACTCTTCACAGACACACAGCTGGACTCTGGGTTTGAGCTCTTCTGCTGGATTGAACAGGTTTTAAAACTAAGAAAAATAAAAAGCATACAGACTTATGTTTACTGGAATCTTCTGTCTTAGGAAACACCAGGGAGTGTTGTTACACATTTGCTTTAACATCCATAACTCAGTGTGTTTTGCAAATGTTTTGTCTTGGTGTGAAACAGCACTGTGTAGCTTTCAACAAACCAAACAAACTTAAACACACTTTCTGAACCAGCAGTTAGAATAATCTGCTTAATTGTACACCTACTCCATTATATAAAGGTGGAGAAAATCTCAGCTTACATTTACTTGATGTCATTGCTACTATTAGACTGACTGACTGATAAATGTTGCTTTTAACTATAACTTTTATAGAAATGATAGGGGAGAGTGGGGAACAACCTTTTTTCAGTTAGTGTAAATCCACTTGTGGTTCAGAGTATTTATTTCTAGTGTATATAATTATTCTTAATTCGGATATTAATTCAGTGTATACTTTTTTCTTTATTAACCCTGAAAGAATGGAAGTGAAATGTGACAACATGCCCCATAGCTGGGCACATCATAACATGACCATATGACAGATTAAAATGTTATCTGATCTAATAAAAAAATATATATACAAGACAAACTAAAATATTTTTTCAATAAAATACAATTATTAACTTTTTCATATAAAATAATGGTTCCTGTATATTAATAATTTCATAAAATATCAAATACTATAAGCATAACATAGAAATGATATACCTGAGATCAGGCTGTTTGTCTCCACTCTTAAACACTTCTGGCTGATCCATAGAGCGGTTACTCTTCACAGACACACAGCTGGACTCTGGGTTTGAGCTCTTCTGCTGGACTGAACTGGAACAGAGAACAGATTCAGTTTAATCCTTTAAATTAAGGAGTTCATTCTTTATTAGAGGAACCATATTAATATAATCATTCATCTTTCATTCATCATGTTAGTTTTAAAACAAAAGACAAACTTATCTTTTTCTGTCATGTAACACAATATTTAACAGTGTTTGATGAAAGTACCTGCGTCCTGGAGAAAAATCTCTGGATCCTTGTGAATCAGCCATGATGAAGCTGCAGGAGAATCTGATGAGTTTGATCTCCTCCACTGCCTCTGAATGAAGAAACATTCACACACTAAATTAAATGATTAAAATAAACAACATTCATAATTTAGCTGAACATCTGGAGTGTGGGAGAAAAAGGATCACGTGACTGCGTTAACTCAGACAAGCACGTTTACACATATGCTGTTAAACTCCTGAAGAATCACAGACATCATGAAACACAAAAGAAACATTGAAGTGAAATAAACGTCTTATTAAAGGTTTCATATCACTTAAATCACTTAAAATGTCCTCCAGAGATTCATATTAATACGAGGAAGTCACACACGAACACTCACCTCGATCAAACTTTTACAAGATACAGGATCTCAAATCCTCCAGCTTTAAGATTATAAACATGGAAATTCCTGCGTTAACGTTCCTATTAAACATTGCTCTAATTTTCCGTATCGTTTTACCTGCTTAAAATGGCGACAGGTGAACTCTAACTTACTTTCACTTTAGTTGAGTAGACTGTTAATGGAGGTACACCTTTCATGTTTTTTGTTCAAATAAAATATATACTGAACAAGTGCATCATAAATCAATCATCCAACCTGTGTTTTTGTATAATCATGAATCACTACTGTAATGTATTGATGACAGGTATACCTGCGTGACTCGTCATAGACATTTTACAGAAACAAGACGCAGCAGTAGTAAAGTAGATCCAGCGACAATGTTCTTCCGCAAGACGCAGCAGTTTGTTTATTAACCGCTAGAGCGCCAAAAGTTACATACCGGTAGTTTAATTAATGCCTTTAAAAATATCTTCATTTGTGTTCCGAAGATAAACGAATTTCTTACGGGTTTGGAACGATATTTGGATGAATGTTTAACGGCTTAAATGTCATTTTTGGGTGAACTAACACTTAAAACCAGTTAACTTTCCTTGAAGCATTGAAGATGCTTTCCTTTTTTTTTTTTTTTTTTTTTTGAAATAAATGACTCAAAAACATTGATTCCAGCAACTCAGCATACATCAACAATGCTTCACAAGACAAATATCACACCTTTAGACAAATTGACAAGGCATCACAATTTTCCTTATTAGACATTCAATATTCATATAATTTAGTAAACATAATGGGGACATTACAGTATCAAGAATTTCTCCATAAATTTTTACAAAATTTCATTCTTTTAATTAATTTTAACGATTTCTTTAGCGATTCCATCTCGATTAAGAATAAATTACATTTAGGTATGCATTTTGCAAATTTTGTTTATTCAGTTTTTTTTAGATCCAGTGCATTACACTCACACAGTCACATGTCAATGGATTTATAATGTCCGTATTACTAAATTTATGTCCATTATTATTTTTTTATTCATATTTTATCGTGGATGTTTTGTTTTCTTAAACTCACAACATTAAACAGGCAGTTATCAAATAATAGACACTCTCAGAGAATGTTAAGTCTATGTTAAATATACTGTATAATTTAATAATCTAACAGCCAAGTCATATTTAATTTCACTCATTCACTTCACCTTGAAAGCAAATATGATCCATGTGTCCCAGTGCACTGAAAGATTTCATGACAGTACATACTGCCTTAAAGTTTGTTATCCGTTAATGTATCATGTTTTCTCCTTGAACAGTATGAAAAACGTCTCGGTTACATATGGTAACCCTCATTCCCTGAAGGAGGGAACGGAGACGCCACATTGAGACCGACGAATAGGATTCTCGCTAGAGAAGCCAATCTACTTCGCGTGAAACTAAAACAAGCCAATCCACCTTGGTGTGCAATCATTTGCATCAGCTGTTCAGCCTCGCAGCGTAAGGTTTTTTGCTGAGGAGCCAAGCCTGAAAAGCTGTTTGAACGAGGGTTACCATATGTAACCGAGACCTTCCTCTTCAGTCGATCAGTCAACGCCACGTCGAGACCGATGATTAGGAATCCCTACCAAAGGGCCACAGCTGCTGCACCCCATCCAGCGCCCTGTGCACGCCTCAACCCCTTCTTGCCTGGAAGGACGATAGGAGGAGGCTTAACACAGAGTGTATCTGTCACTGTTGTTCCGTGATAACCCATAAAGTGAGACTATTGGATAACACTGGGAAAGCATGCCCTTTCTGTAAGGAAGGAAAACACTGCGGAAGCCACTTTCTTCAAAGAGTTATGTGGGAAATAGTCAAGTCAAGTCATCTTCATTTATATAGCGCTTTTAACAATGTAGATTGTCTCAAAGCAGCTTTACAGAGATAAATGTATAATTTAACGTAAGATTGTTTTGGCTTTATAGCGGTTCTTTAATAAAGTTATTTTCCAGCTAAAGTTGGTTTTGATTGATTCGCTTCCGTCGCAACGATCATTTGTTATTAAATTAGGGGCCGCCAAGACGACATCATTCTCTCTACACAAACTTTAAACGCGATCCTGTGAGAAACGCTGATGGCGTTCAGATGCGCATTAAGAACGGGTTCAATAGTTATGTGCATTTGAATATATGTGTGCAGGTTTGGAATTCCCTACAAACCAAGCCTACACACTTATAATCACACTTATAATGAAATACATATGGACTAGCCCGAAGGTTGTACTACATATGAAATAGTGGGTTACTTAGCCCAAGGGAAAGACACGGGCTTCTGATAGGAGCAGCCGTGGAGAATATACACATATGGGATCCCCGTAGGATCACACATATAGGACCCAGCCTAGACCTGGTTCTCAAGGTTTCAGCGGATAAAGGCCTGGCGCCAGACGCTCCACCAAGTCTGGGCCGAGGGTGTTGGAGTACTCAAAAGGTTTTTCACTCTGGATCAATAAGGGAGCACAATTGGGAGTTGGGCCTCTCAGTGCTTCTACCCGTTTAGGGTGAGAACACGGGAGGAGACCGGCTCTACATGTAGGCTATAATATCTAGCGAACGTGTTATGTGTCACCCAGTCTGCAGCTCTACAGATATCTGTTAGCGAGGAGCCACGTGCCAGCGCCCAGGAGGATGCAACGCCTTTCGTGCAGTGTTGTTTTCGTCAACAATGACGATAACGAAATGATTTCGTTGACGCACCTTTTTTTATGACGATAACGCGACGATGACTAGATAAAAATGGCTCTAAGGTGACTAAAACATGACGAGACGTTTTCGAGTTTTCGTTGACGAGACGAGACGGAACGAAAATGATTATAAGTCTGACATTCAATTAGGGTTGCCAACCGTTGCCAACCGTTCCGTATAATACGGAATCGTCCCGTATTTGACACAATAAAGTCTTGTTCCGTATTGAACTGATACGGAACGCACTTTGTTCCGTATTTTTGAGAATCACTTCTGTGCAAATCCATGACAGACACATAGCTTCTAATATGTCAGACTATGAACAAAGACATTTGTAGGCTATGAGAAAAAAAACCTGACGGTGCGGTAGATACTAATTTCTCCCCATTTGTCTATGATCAGCGTAGTGTTTTTAACATCTTGGAACATCATCAGAGAATGCCCTTTTAATTAGTCGTTTCAGTCATTGTGAGTCACGTATCGTAGCAACGATGACGACAAGTGACAACAGTGGGAAATGTAAAAAAGAAAATGTAAAAAAGAAAAGAGCACAGAAATGTTAAATTGAATGGGAAAATGACTACCCGTGGCTGGAATGCGTGAGGGACAATGAATACAAGGCCAACTGTACCATATGCCGTCACGTTTTTTCGGTTTGTCACGGCGGAGTGTGTGATATTCAGCAGCACGCATCAGGAGATAATCTAATAATTCTATTGAATAAGTTCGCACACAAGGCTACAGAAAACATAAAACGTATTATAAACTAAACAAATCCATGGTTCATTGTTGGCAAAATGATCATGATAGCCTTTATATTTCACATCTATGTGGTTTAGTCTTGTATATTGATTAGGCCTACTTTGCTATTCTATAAATATATAGGCCTAATACATTGTATTATAATATGCTATAAGGTATGAAATATATTTATCTAAATGTATCAATTAGTTTCCACAATATTCACCAGAAGTCATCATTTCAGGGGTTATTTAAAAAAAAAAAATTATGAATTGCAACACTTGCTACAACCTGTCAAACCTAAGCCCATTTCCAATACTTTTTAACCTAAATTAATTTGTTAAAGACTACTTTTTTTATTTTACTAAAATTGACTAAAACTTGACTAAAACCTTTTTGCGTTTTCGTCGACTAAAACTTGACTAAAACTATCAAGTTTATAAGTGACTAAAATGTGACTAAAACTAAAAAGCATTTTCGTCCAAAAGACTAAGACTAAGACTAAAACTAAAAAGGCTGCCAAAAACAACACTGCTCTCTTGGAGTGTGCATGCAACCTTTGCAGGAACGAGAGTCTCAACCGCAGCTCCGAGATGGTCATCTTCCCACAATGGGTACATCACTCATCCACGAAAGGTGCCTCAGCGCGTTCAATGCCCAGACACACGAGGCAGCGATCGTGACCATCCCGCGATCCCAGGTAACGACTGCATCCAGAAACACACAGATAGAACGTCATCTTTAAAAGATGCGCTCTATCTGTGTAAGCTCTTTTAGGGACTGCTCTCACTGTTGCTGAAGCACGCAGGGGAACGGTCACTGCGAACACAGACAGGAATCTGCACCTGTCTGTGCGCTGTTTCTCTCTCGCTGGTCTTACCAACTGTGAAAACGGCGGTTGTGCGCTCTCACTGCGCACCTTACCAGCTGTGACAACAGCTTTTTTGTTTTGCTCAAGTCAAAAAACAAAAAAAAGAGAGAAGAAAAGACCGCTCTCGTTGCTGTGCTGTCACACCCGCACCAGGGTGGAGAGGCTGGTTGAAGTTTTCACAATCTCCTGAGAGTTTGTAGAGAGCATCGAAGTGCTTGGCTCCGAAGCAAAAAGCTGAAGTGCAATAACACCTGATGCTCATTATATACCTACTCTGACTGGAGAGAGAAAATAAATCACAGAACAGCATCAGTCACTGAAAATCACATGAATCCTGCGGAAAAATTCGTATTCATGTTTTCAAATCAAAACATACAGAGTATATGTAAAATATTAAAAATCATACCCTGTAAAATACAGGGTAAGATTGAGTGAGATCCCCAGGAGTAAAGCCCTATTCGCACTGGATTAGTATTATCTGGGGACCTTGTGTGATTTAGAAATTACCCACCCACATCTGAATTTCGTGTGGCACATTCACACGGGATAAGGTAACATCCCGTGCAAAATTCCTGTGAATGCCTGTAATATCCCGTGCGAATGCCTTTGCATGCCTGTAATATCCCGTGCGAATGCCTTTGCATGCCTGTAATATCCCGTGCGAATGCGAAGCCTGTGATTTTATTCGAAATTACTGACTTATCTCCTGGAAGGAAATTAGTCAGTAGGAAATTGCTTGGAAATGTCTTGTCGTTATTACAGGTCTAGCTGTATGATATATCATAAACAGAAGAATGTTCCTCACCACATGCTGCTATACATGTCATCCATCTCCATCTCATTCTTTGTGTTTTTGCTCTTCTGATGGTTTTCAGCTTTTGTATCATATGGTGTATAGCGATATGACCCAGCACCCAAAATACTATCAAAACACTCCAATGCAGCCTCCATTCTTCGCGAAAGATGGATAAAAAAGCGCACAGGAAACAAAAACCTTGAAAATATTATAAACGCCCCTGCCAAATCATTCATATTAATCAACTAATATTATAACAGGACCTCGGTGTTCGGCGAAATATGGTATGTCATTTGAGGTGGAATTTTTACTTTACAAATTACAGACATGGCCGATTCGCACGGGATTAAGATCACAGACAACCTCCGCAATTATAACAAATGACTAGAGGTCACCAGGCAATACTTATCCCGTGCGAATAAGGCTTTAGACAGGCTTTTTATCACGCCACTAAAACATGACGCACCTCCATGATTGAGCCACACAGGTGTGCTCAATGTCATGTGAAAGTCTTGTAAATTACTTTGCAATTCATTTTTCCTTCAGCCTATTGCTACTTTAACTTAATCTACATCTGTTGTTTTTTTGTGATTAAAACACATGACAACACACTAACACACACAATATGATACAGTAATGTTGAGAAGAATTTTTTTGTGCACTGACAAGTCTGTTCATCCAATTAAACCCATGTTAACATAGATGTGGTTTCTGAGCTTGACACTAAAGTATGTTAAACTTCATTGAATTTGCGTCAAATACTCAGGAATATACACTGCAAAATCAAAGTGCTTTATTAATGCATGATGCATTATATTATTTTGTATTATGCAGAGTAGGAGATCCAGGTTGACACATAAAGGTGAGCGAGCCTTCTCAGTACTGGTCCTAATCTCTGGAAGAGTCTACCGGCTCATATAAGAACAGCTCGGACTGATGACATGTTTAAGTCGTTGCTTAAGACCCTCCTGTGTTCCTTAGCTTTCCTTTCCAGTGGAGTTTTGTTATTGTGACATTCTCTACTGTGTGTGTTCTTTGTGTATTTGTTTATTTGTGTGCATCTTGACATTGTTAAGCACTTTGGTCAACTGTGGTTGTGTTTAAATGTGCTATACAAATACATTTTGCTGCGTTGTGCTGGTTTGAACAGTCTGAATGGTTTAATTTACCTGCAAACACTTTTTTAGGAATTGCTAATACACCCGATATCGTTAACATCTCTCAGAATGGAAAAAAAGTTACACTATTTAAGGTGTCATGTGCATTTGACTTGTTAATGGAGGACTCTGTTCTAAGATTCTAAAATATCAGTCATTGATATCGATCATTGAGAATCTTGGGTACAAATGCTGGCTTATTGTGCTGGTGTTTGGTAGTCTAGGTCATGTACACAGGCTGGCGATCCGAGGACTTTGCATTGGGGGGATTCCAAAACAAGGGCCAAACAGTTGGCAAAGTACTGTTCAATCTCAGCAACTATAGGAAGCATGTTTGTTTGTAAAAGGAGTGTGTGAGAGGTGTGGTCAGAGTGGGTGGAGCCTGTTTGTGGGTCAGTGAACCCAAAGTTCTTAACACAGAACTGATCTGACCTGAGATCAGCTGCAGAGAGTAGCGACTGCTGCACCTTTACTGGAACTACAGTGAACATTCTAGGATATCCTCAGACCTCACTCATATGAGGATAAGGTGTCATGCCTCAGACTGAAAAGCTTCAGTTCTCAGGAAAAACAGCATCAGGTGTCAAGTCTCATTCAATTATGGATCGGATGAAACAGCCAGATTAAAAGATTAATTTATGTCTGATGCCTTTTTATCTCAGGCTGTTTCGTCTGATGGCTTGGTAAAATAGGTGAACTTGAATCCTTTTTAAAGTAGAGAAACACCTCTCGGACTCAGCTGTTGTCATGGGTGTGGTGATTGTATTATTTAGAAAAAATGACCAGAGTCTCAGATCAGTTTTACACATGCGGGTCTCCCTTTTTATTCTTCCTTGAACCCCCAAACCCACAGCTTCACATACCACTCTCTTCACCCACTGCCCCCTAGAGCATATATTAAGGAACTCCAAAAAACATATATGGAATTACAAGTCTTTATTCAAACTTGAATATTACAGTGATGAGGATCTTGAGAAGACTGACAGTCTCTGTAAAAGTGCTCTGAAGGTTGTTCTCCATGAGAAACTTCACCACTACAAGCCTTGAACTCATCGTTCTCTAAAGTTCTCTATTACTAAAGGTTTTAACACCATTATTCATAATTGCACTTTACAGTATGTTTACTTCTCCTCACTAACTCCCTATTGGTTTTCATTAAAAAACAAGGTTTAATTTCAATATATAAACCACATATTTTCTGTCACATGTGAGGATTCCTTACGCACTGAATTTCTTTACAATTAAAACTGCTATTATTTTGCCATAAACCTTGAATCTACTGAGCTAACAAGAACATGGATGCAAATATAAATTGCAGACCACCTGCTCCATCAATCGACCAGTCAGATGTGGCAATTCAAATATGCCATTCTTCAGGTTTTTTATTTTTTTATTACGTGGCTACATACCACCACAGGCATAAAAAATATGTGTAAAGGAAACACTGACAGTTACGTCTCACACAGTTCCCTCTGTAGCCAGCCTCAGTTGTTCTCCTGGTCCCAGTATCCTCTGGTCCGATATACCGTCCCCACACAGAGAGGGAATAGAGGCCCTGCTCCAAAAATAAAGTTTAAGCTGCTAACTTGTCATCAGATTTCTTAACTCCCACATGTGCACATCCACTGACTCATATACACACATAAGGACTATGTCTAGCAGCTAGTGAACAGTGAGGTACATATTTAAATTTGATATCTATTATCTTTTATCTATTATATTTATGAGCTGGATGCATTCTGATGTGCATTTTTCCTGTGTAAATTACCTATAGTCTAAATGACAATAAAGTGAATTTTTAATAATAACTAGGCCTCTTCAAGAAATTGACCTGGTGGACACCTGAATAAGCCTGTTGTTAGAAATTGTGTTTGATAACTATTTTACCTGCATTGTTATCCAAATCTAATGGTCTCTTTGCTTTTAAAATACTAAAAAATATATATAATTGTAATGGGCTCTATGATAATCATCCACTTGGATGACTAGGCACATTTAGACACAGCTGGAAATAAACAAATCACTTTCTGACAACAAAATCTTTATCAGCCAACAGTACATAGGCTATAGTTATTTACCTGATCGTTTGCATGCTGTCTGCGAACCTCTGGACAAGTGCTTTAATGAAGACAGGGTGGATGTTCTTTTTCTGCAGCTGGTTGAACAGCATGTCCACATGGGGCATGATCTTGTGGAACAGTGGCAGAAAAAAAAACAGATAGCCTCGTCTTCAAGCATCCCCACAAAGCCCCCAGCCTCTCTGACAGTTAGGGGATCAAAGTTTCCATTGTCTCTGGTGGTCTGAAATCACTTTCGGAGGTCATCCCTTTGCTCGTTACCTGTGTTCACAGAGCGACTGTGGAAGTTCCAGCATGTTGTAGAGGCTCTGGGAAGTCTATGGGCAACCACTTGGTCAAGCATGGCGGTTCACTTGGGTGACCTGGAGAAGAAAGCAGAAAATCCTGCAAGATTGGGAAAAAAGTGCTGATTTTGGGTATATGTGACATTGCCTGCTGCATGATGAGATTCAGCTGTTGCGCATAACTGTGGACGTAGTGAGCATTTTCATGGACATCGATTACCTTGCGCTGCACTCCGCCGGTGGCTCCCCTCATTACATTAGCTCTGTCATAAGCTTGGCCAATATGTTTGGCTTTTTGTCCATCAGGGAGTATGATGCTTAGCCTCTCTGAGAAGCACTGTATCGATGATGTATGCGGTGGCATTCTGGATCGTAATGAACTCGAAAAAACGCTCTTGGATGTTGTTGTTGCCGTCGATGTAACGTAGCACAAGCACCAGCTGGCAGTGGGTGGAAATGTCAGTCGTCTCATCAGCTTGTATGGCCATGAAATCTGCGCGCTTCACTTCCTCCAGAATGTTCTTCAGCACTGACAGCATGCAGTCTAACAGCTCGTTTTGTTTGGTCTTTGACATACCTTTAAAAACGGTGGCTGTGTTAAGGTGCTCCTCCAGCACACTGTCGAGTGAGGCAACAAAGTCCACCAGTCCCCTGAAAATGCCGGGATTGTTCAAGGTGTCAGTCTGGTCAGGCCCACGCAAGACCAGCTCAAAAGCCCCACAAAACTTCACACAGTCGATTATTTTGGATAAGATGTGCCGGTTTTTATCCACCTACGCGTTGTGTTTCCTCACCGCAACCCTGTGGCCTTCGACAAGCTGCGTAGTGATGCTAACTCTTCCCAGTATAGCTATCTTAACGGAATTATCCATGTGTACCTTGGTGTTCTCGTGTTTCATTACTTTCTCAGACAGGTGCTTCATATCACTCACTCCGGTTACTGTCCATGCTGGATCTGTCCCCATTGTTTTAAAAAGTAAGCACGGAAAGCAAAATAAGTCATTTGCATGACCACATCTAGCTAGCCAGGCCTTTCTAGTGTAACGTTACCAGCTACGAGAAAAGCCTCGCACACACTGCTTCCCTTTATCACTAGCCTGCTGTCTGATAGATATGTCAGGTTGATCTGGGCCCAGCTCTTTCACAAGGAGTTTATTTGGCAAAGTTCTCTTCTCAAATGGATCTTGGAGGAGAGACTTTACCGAGTTAGGGTTGGGTCTTGTGGGAGTAATTTCGTTCCCCATTGTCATACAGTAAAAATGGCGCCCTACGACTCGTCCTGACTTTAGTAGTGGGCGCTTGTGGTGATAAAATAATCGCCCATAGCCGACTAGATTTGAGCTCGCTGATTAGCTACAGTTTATGTCAAACATTAATTTCTTAAAACAGCAATTGGCTAAGCTGCTCCACAGACCTGCCTCCATTCTCCCTAGCGCCCTCTATTGGCCAGCCAACCCTGTGGTAATTGTTGGTTTCTAATAAATAGGGATGACTGACGCGAAACTGACGTTCCGAAGCTTTTCGAGATCCCGAAACGCAGATGTTTCGAAACACTGATCCAAGGCGTGATTCAAAACACCCATGTCACGTGACTACGGCTAAATGAAGCTTCGTAGTGTTTCACAAGTGTTTCGACAGGTGGCTTGATCCGCTGAATCAGCGTTTGATTGACAGGGTCGGGAACAGACCACACAATCACACATCTGTATAAAAGTGAAGTCAACGCATCTTGACCTCGTGGGTTTTTGTGAGAGGAGTTTGATTTATAGATAGCGGATTTTTGGTGATATAGTGACATTTATAGTGCGACTTGTTTAGTTAAATTTAGCTTTACATTTAAATTTACACTGACTGATAGGCTAGAGACAGAGTATACATATAGTGACACATTAATAGATGCACAGATATAAAATATATATAGACAGATATATTAATAGATAGACACATATATATATATACATAGATAGATTAATAGATAGATAGATACATATATAGATTAATAGATAGATAGATAGATGGTACCTAGGCCTGCTATGTCAGTCTATGTTATGTTATGTAATCTGATTCATGTAATTTATACTTCAAATATGCCGTCAGTTTAGGATCTGTTACTAATTGCTGTTTTCATTTTCATTCAGAGCCACACATGTCAACATCAGGCCCATCATCATCATAATCATCAACATCAACACCAGTAGAAACACAGGACAGTTCATGGGAACTTTTTGATTATTGTATCCGTGAAACCCAGATGATACACAATGCTACTGCTGATGCCACAGTGGAAGTGAATAAATACCTCAACGATGCGTTTTTGTCCAGAACTCATAATCCCCTAACTTACTGGAAAGAGAGAGCATGTTAGAAATGTCCTTGCTAAAAAATATATTTGCATGCCAGCAACAAGTGTCCCTTGTGAGAGGATTTTTTCAAGTCCTTCCAAAGCAGAGAAATTAATATTTTTGAATAAAAATCTATAAAAAAGTGAGACATTGTGGCTTGATTTCTCTTATTAATATTCATTTTTCATGACCAAAATAACATTATGCACAGTGAGGAGCCTACAGGTTACAAGCTTTACATATTAGAAAAATACAATAAAAAAAACAATTTTTTTAATGGCTCGTTGTCAAGGTTGTTTCAGATCAACACCTGCAAGTGACCACTAGGTGTCACCATTGACACAGGTGTCGGATTGTTTCGAAGCCTCGACACAATATGGCACATTTGCTTCAACTGTTTCATTGTTTCACGAAGCCTCGATCTGCCCACCACTAATAAAACCATAAACAAAATAGAAACAATTAATGTAATACAAACACATTAGCATGTTTTAAATCATACATCTGAAATCAGCTTTAACAAATTAAATAAATATGTAGGATCAAAGAAACTAAAACTAGAATTCAGTGTAAGCCTATTCAAAATGTTAAACTAGAAGTCAAACAAACAAGCAAAAGGAACTGTAGCGTGTAACACGTGTCAGGTCTGATGTGTCACACTTGTATAGGGTTCCATATGGGCCAACTGATCAGAAGGTAAGGAGCGGCTACTGGAGAGAGGGAAGCAACACAGCAGGTAGGTGAAAACCAAGAGTTTGGTTTACTGGTTAGAATCTTGCATTCATTGCAGAATTTCTTAATTGCAATTTGTCTGGAGTATGTAAATCTCAATACTGTCATTTAACAACATACAATGTAGGACAATGCTTATAATCGTTGGACTCTGGACTCATCAACTCAAACAAATCAACTCAATTGAAAACAATCGTCATATACTTTGTACAAAAATGAAATAATAAAATAAAACTTATTGGAAAACTCAACAGACTCAGTTTGTTTATAACCCAATAAAATTGAAGGAAACAATAAACAATGTTTTCAAAACAAAATATTACAACTCAATTCAAATCACTCTTTCCCTTCAAAATGTAACAGTCTTTTCAGCCAAATGAATCAAATATTCAAGATTCACTGAATTGATTCAGTTAATGTCAGTTCAGAATCAAATTACTCAGATCAAAAGATTTGTTGACTCTTTAGAATCGTTCAGTTCAGAATCAATGTCTCTCCGTTCAAAGCTCAAGGAAAAATATGCAAAAACAAAGTCTCAGTCCTGTTTGTCCAAAAACAAAAAGGAAAAGATTTCTCATACCAGTTTCGATGAACTCAAGATCAAAGTTCAACAATCAAATTGTCTCCTTGGGTGGCTCGCCTTTTACATACGCTCATATGCGTCTCACGTGTCCAGGATGGTGATCACAATTTCTCAGAAGAAACACACAGAAGGAAAAAAAAAAAAACCCAGCCTTGCAAAACACAAGGCAGAACAATAATTCATCTTCCATTCAAACACTTTTATCAACAAATATCATGTATACACTTCAAACAACATATTACAGTTTTTCTCGATTGCTTAAACACATTTCTTGAAACTATGCCTCGTATTCTCAAAACTGTAAACACAAATCCATAACGTCTCACCCAATTCTCCAAACATCCTATTTTCAGGTCAAAATGAAGCTCTACACTCAAAACCATTCACTCTTGCTGAAAAACCAAACTTTGCCCTCAGACAGGACACACAAGCCCTCAAAATCACACACACTACAACATAGTCAATAAATTCAAAACAACATTTCCAAAACTGGTAAGTTATGTTGCTTGTGGTTCCTCCCATCACAAACCTTTTCACATGATGAACACAAAAGACACAACCAATGGATACATTGCACATTTTTATTCATACTACACAGTACAACACACACACACACACACACACACACACACACACACAAATATATATATATATTTTTTACTCTCTCCTCTAATTTTTTTTAATTTACTTACAGTAAGATGTGTGTGACCATCATATCACAGTAAAAGAGCACACACAAACCTTATTCTAATATGGAATTGTACTGGAATGGTAAAGAGTGTTGGGACGTGACAGGAGGGCCTACACTCAAGAAGACAATATGATGGACACGTCTAAGAATGTTCCACATATGGTTGAAATACCATCATTGGCCTAGAAAGATAACATTCTGGGAGTCAAGACTATAAAGGAGAAAGGATGCCCTCCCTTCACTGTCACACTATATAAACACTCTGTGTGACTGTACGACTGCTGGCCTTTTCTTGCAAGAAAATACACCTCATCAAAGACTATTGGAAATGTTTGTCTCTTATTCAGTGATAGAATTTTGTTTGTCACCACACCTCCATGAAGGTTCTCGAGGCGATAGTAAAGCGACTAAAATTTGGCCTTACTCGTAGCCCAGCCTCCCTCATAAGCCGCTTTCCGACCAAGTAGTTCTAGGAACTTAGTTCTAGGAACTGTCCACTTCTAAACAGTTCTAAGAACTACTCTCCCCCAAACTCGGTTTTGCTGTTTGCGTTCGCACTGGTCAAGTGGCCATAGGAACTGGTAGGAGGGGTAAGGGAGTGACGCAAGCACGGTGACTTTTATTTTGACGGCGCGACGGTCCGACGGACCTTTATTTTGGAGGCGCTGAGAACGCCAGAGCAAACAATGCTCGCATTCTCTGTGTTTATTAGTTAGCGATCTGTCTAACAGTACTGTTTAATATCTTATTAGATAGAACTGTTATAGAAAGTAGACAGTATATGAAAAAGGTTATTAGCCTATGCCGTGTGGTTGATGTCCAGTGTTGCTAGCTGGGCAGATAAACAATCATGTTTGGCTTGGTCCCCTCAAAGTTGCGTTGGATTTTCTCTTCAGCATAAAGGTTTAGAGACCCATCTATCACTGTTTTCCATGTTTGTATAGTTAGTTTATGGAGTAAATATATAGGCTATAATCTGTGTGTTTACATATAGCTGTTTTAAAAATGGCGGGTGCTGGTGTTCCGCGTGCGTTCGGTCAATCAGCGTGAGCGTACACTAAACGTCACGGATAGTTCCTATAGTGCTGGTTTAGACCCTACTCTGAAGTAGGACCTAAATTAGTTCCTACAAATGGAGTTCCTAGAACTAAAATCGTTCCTAGTTCCTGCGGTGCGAACACGCCGACATCCGGGTACTTTAGCCAATAGTTCTAGAAACTGTGAAAAGGTTCCTCCGGTCGGAAAGCGGCTATAGTCATACCATTGACTAAGACATGGGCAACTAGAGTGGCTTGAATTTCATCTGAGACTGCTTGTCTTCTTGCCCTTCCTCCTCCTCCTCCTCCTCCTCCTCCTTATCCTTCCTCCATCTCTTCCTTCATGTCTTTCTGGATCCATTGTTCCAAAACTCAATAAACTGATTTGGGCCCTTTTATATATCTTTTGAAGGATCTGATTGTCTGTTCAATTTAGACTCTTAGTGTTTCCACTTGGGTAATTGTGTGCTAACTGAGCTGAAGCTGTGCTGACTTGAGTGAACAATGTTGAATGCTAGTGCTTTCTAAATGACAACATGGTCTAGGCAATGAGAAATGAAGGGATTTGTGTGTAGAGTTTTGCAGTGACAGTTCAACAAATCTGACTCGTGTGTCAAAACAGGGAATAGTGTTTATAGTGTAGTGAAATGGGTGTGCTTTTTGATAAATGGCATTATGGTTTTGAAATTTTAGTTCAAAAGCCTGGTTATAGTGTTTAAGCAATCGAGAAAAACTGTAACTCAATATCTTGACACTTATACACAACATTGTTACTCTTCATTGACTCGTTTGCATCTTCACATGTGATTAGCTTTAGCCCAACGTGCAAATTAGCACGAGCTCACACACCATGCATAAGCGGCCTATATGAACACGAATATCACATTACTGATTTACCGCTGAGTCTTCAACAGTTCTCTTGTAAAATGTCAAGTCAATATAAAAAAAACAACTCACCAAGGCAAGAATTTCGCATCTTATTCAAAAAGTAGATAATTTGCGGTGCTTTGGTGCTCCGTGTATCAACATCGGCCTTTATTCTCGATTCTCTGCCTCGTCGTCTTCTCACTTCGACATCAGCTCTTCTAAATTCACTCAAAAATGTAATCTTTTGATTGCATTCAAGTTTCTTTTTCTCAATATCTATTTTTTGATGCGGAGGATCTGGAAATCACTCAGTGTGCATATGCTTCGTCTGACTTGCTCGCTCGCTCGCTCTCTCTCAATGTCTCTGACAGCGGTAGTGTCGCTTGTACCATTGGCTCGTTGGAGTGTCAATCAATGCAGCACGATCAATGATTGGACGAAACACTTTCTCTTCTAAAGCACTCGTTCTTCCTCTCTTATTCACTTTTTCTTAATTTACCCATCTTTTTACATAACTTTCAACTCTTTTAATCCCTTTAATACATTAATACAAATGTAATACAACTATCATTAAAAACATGATGTATACACTCAAGCTTCCATTGATTGTTTTCCAAAAGTGAGCTGGAACTGTTTTTTCCTCCTCATAATTATTAAAAATGAATCTTTCATTAGTCTTTGTCTCCCTCTGCTAGTTCAACACAAACACATTCAGGCTCTATATTTACTCTGTAACAAAACTCTAACCTTTTTGAGCTTATACTATGTGTTTATACAAATAAACTGGTTAATAAATGAATGAGAAACTGTAATTTGCTGCTGTGAAATAACTTAATTTATAACAGTGAAGTCACTGTATCTTCAGTCTCTGTTGATTCTGTTGACTGTGAGTCTCTGTAGTAGATCCTTATTCACCATCAGATGATCCTCAGAAGACTGTTTTCTGATACCTAAAATAAAACACAGTCACATTTGCAGTATAAGATATTACGTCTGTCACATTTTTTCATAAGAAAACTAACTAGATAAGCTATATTAATTCATTCTCAAACATAATGATTGTCACGGTCACCAGCCCTGTCACCTCAACTGCACTTAACTTCCCAGCATCCCTCCTGTTCCCCACCTGCACACCATCAGCCATCACCTAATTACACTCAGCACCTGCACATCATCTACACACACTATAAAGAGGCACTTCTCCACTTCATTGTCTGGTCTTGTCCTTACCTGATGTACAGATTCCTATACTCACCAGGAGATCACTTACCTGAACTTTCTCTTCAAATCGCCGATCGCCTGTCTTCTGTCTCAAATCATCAGTTTGTTGTATCCTGTCCCACCATCTGCCAACAGACATCAGTATTATCTTCCAGCTAAGTTCATCATCCTGTTCTGATTCTCCACTGCATACTCACCAGTTTCATCTGTTCCACACCGTGCCTCTGTTCAATAAAACATCTGTTTCATATTTACCTGTCTGCCTTTCTCTGTACCGTGACAGAAGACCAGACCACATGCAGAGCCCCATGGAGACTACAACAGTTTTTATTTTCCAAAATGGCAGAAGTCTGGAGGAGTATGTCATGGAGTTCGTCACCTTCATTCATCGAGCCACTTGCAGTGACCTCACCCTTATGGAGGGATTTTGGTGCAGGCTGGCTGATAAGATCCGCTTTGTGATGCTGCGAGGAGACCTCGTATGGATGCTTGAAAGTTACATCAACTTTGTACTCTGGATAGTTGGGTCCTTGTTCATTGTTGCCAGAGCAGATGAAGACACCACCACCACTCAACCACAGTCACCATCCGTCACCGCCCGTCCGGGGTCTCGTCCCACCCGAGACCACCCCTCTAGAGCTTCCTCACAACAGGCCTGCCCAGACTAAGCCTCTTCATATCAGGCCTGTCCAACCAGAGACTGTTCACGGCACGCCTGAGCCCTCGTCTCTGGCCAAGATGGCCACTGCAACACCTGAGCCCTTGTCTCCGGCCAAGATGGCCGGTGCCTCACCGCTTGAGCCCTCAGCCAAGATGGTCACTGCCTCGCCGCTTGAGCCCTCAACCAAGATGGCTGCCGCCTCACCGACTGAGCCCTCTGCCAGGATGGTCGCCGCCACGCCAAGACTCGAGTCTGTTCCCAACCTCCCTCACCCGCCGCCATCCTCATCTCCTCTGCCTCCTGTCAGCCCCATCACTCACCCTCTACATGCTAGTGGAATGGTGGGCTCGCTGAGGGGCTTCCAGTCCTCAGCACCATCATGGACTGTGGATGCCCTGGATCTGACTCCAGCCACTGCGTCCAAGATTCAACATCGGCCCATCAGTCCACTAGCTCACCCTTGGCTTCTACCTCCTTCATCTCCACCGTGGCCCATCTGTTCCACCAGGCTCCCTCGTCCCCCCGAATCCGCCTTGGTAACTCATCCACTTTCCATCACCTCTGAACTGCACTCCTCTGGCTTCGCCTCATCCCTTTGTTCCCCCGGCTCTGTTGGGCTCCTCACTCCCTCCAGCTCCTCCTTGGTCCTCAGTCCCTCTGTCTCCACCAGGCCCGGAGTGGGTAATCGGGAGAATCGGGAGAATTCCCGGTGGGCCGCTTCACTTTTGGGCCGGTCGAGGAAATGTTTTTTTTTTTTTTTTCACATTTCAATGTCACATTAGTTACATAGACTACAGACTTTTCGCATTCTGACACCGCAGTGCGCAGCCTCTGCATGGGTTGTACCATGTGAGGGAGTTCTCCCCTCCCCTCCTATAGAGTTGGTTGGGTCCATAGTCCGTCTTTTCCAAAACGTTTTCTCAGGTAGGCTACCGCGGCACCGCCGGCGCCTACCGATAGCTGGGCCGGCCCTACCGTAACGGTACATGTCAGGGAGGATGGATGGGAGGAAGGGGCCAGGAGGTATGGAAGCTTTGTTTCCGCCACAGAATAAAACATTTTAAAAGATAATTGCGACTTTTTAACCCACAATTGCGAGTTTACATCTCGCAATTCTGACTTTGTTTCTCAGAATTGTGAGATATAAAGTCAAAATTGCGTGAAATAAAGTCGCAATTGCGTGTTATAAAGTCAGAATTGCGAGATATAAAGTCAGAATTGCGTGTTATAAAGTCAGAATGAGAGATATAAAGTCAGAATTGTGTGAAATTAAGTCGCAATTGCTTCTTATAAAGTCAGAATTGTAAGATATAAAGTCAGAACTGCGTGAAATAAAGTCGCAATTGCTTATAAAGTCAGAACTGCAAGATATATAGTCAGAATTGTGTGATATAAAGTCGCAATTGTGTGTTATAAAGTCAGAATTGCGAGATATAAAGTCAGAATTGTGTGAAATAAAGTTGCTTGCTTATAAAGTCAGAACTGCAAGATATAGAGTCAGAATTGTGATATAAAGTCGCGTTATAAAGTCAGAATTGCGAAATATAAAGTCAGAATTGTGTGAAATAAAGTCGCAATTGCTTATAAAGTCTAAGTGAATTATTATTTAACCTTTACATTATTTGTTATTAATACAAACTACACAATAGTAAGAGCTGAACTGTTGCTTCATTTATCCAATTTAGAAAAAGTGCTAATTTGGAATTCCACCATGGAAAAAGTGGGCCGGTCTTGGGCCTGAAACTCCCGGGCTGAAAAGTGGCCCCACTCCGGCCCTGGTCTCCACCGCGCCTTTCTGTGTCCCTATGAACCCTCTGCTCCACCATGGCCCGTGGAACTTCCATCTCCTCCCTGTCATCCTCCACCATTGGTTCCACCTCTGTCCATCATCATCCTAAAACCTCCTGCCCTTCAGCCTCCTTGGCTCCTCCCTCCATCGGTTCCACCATGGGTCATCACCCTTCCTTCTGAACTTATCACCCCTCTGTCAAGCTCTTCTCCTGGTAATCTGCCTGCATTCTCTAGCCCTTCGCCCACTCCTGTTGCCAGCCCTCCGCCTGCTCCTCCTCCCAAACCACCACCTTCATCTTGTTCATTATGGCGCGAGGCCTTCCAGGAGGGGGCATACTGTCACGGTCACCAGCCCTGTCACCTCAACCGCACTTCACTTCCCAGCATCCCTCATGTTCCCCACCTGCACACCATCAGCCATCACCTAATTACACTTAGCAACTGCACATCTTTATACACTATAAAGAGGCACTTCTCCACTTCGTTGTCTGGTCTCATCCTTGCCTGACGTACCGACTCCTATACTCACCAGAGGATCACTTATCTGAATTTCCTCTTCGAATCTCCAATCGCCTGTCTTCTGTCTCCAGTCATCAGTGTGTCGTATGCTGCCATCTGCCAACAGACATCAGTATAATCTTCCAGCTAAGCTCATCATCCTGTTCTGATTCTCCACTGCATACTCACCAGTTTCATCTGCTGTTCCACTCCGTGCCTCTGTTCAATAAAACATCTGTTTCATATTTACCTGTCTCTCTGTACTATGACAATAATATAGCTTCTATCTGAATTTTACACAATTAAAAGGACATGAAAGGTCACTTTCACACAATGGACAGCTGATAAAGAACCAGCATAAATGATCATTACACTACGAATTTAATAGCAGTTATTAACTAACAAACCAAAATCTCAGATTATCACACACATAGAGACAGTTAAAGGGGGAAAGCTGAATATTTTCACAATCAGACACAACACAATAAGCAGAATTAAACTAATAAAATTAAAGTTTAAAGTTCAGAGACCCACTGAAGCTGAATTTAAGACATAATATCTGATGATCTCAGACAAAATATTTACACAAACACATGGTGCTACTGAACTTGGACATTTACTTTTATTTCTAGTGAATAAATCAGCCATTTGAAATTTAAATGAAAATATAATGAAAATTGTTAACTATTCTTACAACAGTGTCTCCAGTTTATAATGTGGATCATCCTTCAGATCCTTCAGTAGCTTCACTCCTGAGTCTCCTAGTTTATTCTTAATCAGATTCAGTTCTCTCAGGTGTGAGGGGTTTGATCTCAGAGCTGAAGCCAGAGCAGCACAACCTTCATCTGTGACACCACAATCACTCAACCTGTAGAGAAGAGTGTTACAGAGTGTTCATTTTGGCAGCCATTTTTGATTTAGTCTTAGTCTTCATCTTCAGATGAAAATGCTTATTGGTCTTAGTCACATTTTAGTAATTTTGTCTTTCATAGTTTTAGTTGATGAAAAGTCATTGCATTTTTTGTCAACTTTTAGTCATTACTTTTAGTCAAACTGCAGTTACCGACATAAATTTTGGTTGCTATTTATATGTAATCTTTAGACAAAAAAATGTCATTTATAATTTTCTAATTTTAAATTCTACATACCCCTTATCCTTATTTCATTGGTTCAGTGTTTTTTAGAGTGCCGTACCCACTCTCTTCCACTTAGACTGCAGTCACACCTTTTTCTATTAAGGGACAATATTTGCCCCCTTTAATCGATTTTTCCAGTTCAGTTTGTACCTATATAAGTACCTTTATAAAATAAATAATGATTTAAATTAAACAATGTTCAATAAATATGTAATGATGGTAATAACAAAGTGATACTTTTAAATATTAAATTAATATCGCCAGTAGGTGGCGGTAAGTCACTGTCTTTATGAGTGAGTGATGGATTCATTCATTCAGTAATGAAGCAAGTGGCTGTATTTATGAACAGGTCATTGAATCTCACGATTCGTTCAAAGCCACATATTCAATCACGAATCACCGCTTTGTGCTGCAGTTCTGCTATGGCTTTCGTTGCAAAATAGAGCAATAAGCCTATGACAATACTGTTTTAAATGTAGTACATCACTTAATGTTACCCTTCTGTGTGCTGAACTGTTGTATAAAAATCAGTGTCACATTTGAAATTGTGTGGATATTCAGGAAACATTGCATTCTTGCTCGTATAATATGATCAACATTAAAAACTGGATATCAGCCTGCATTTTGATCACAGATTTAGTCGCACAGATAGCGCAAGCAGCTCGTGGCAGAACACAGACCGACTGAATGACACTTTAATTTAAGTAGAAAATCTCAAATGAAGATCGCTGAACTCCAGCTTACTTGTCTGTGTTTTCAGATCATCCGCACTTCTTCAGCAGTGTAGATAGAGAGTGTGCTCGTGCATCGTTGCCAGATACTATTGAAAAGGCCGAGTAGAAAACGTGTTCTTTTAACAGACAGCTCTGACTGGGGGTTCAAATTATTAAAATCTGGCAACCGTATGCCTGAACGCTCGTAAAAACAGTCAATGTGTTGTCGTCTCCTTTATTTGACACATACAAGTGGTTTTGGTCAAGTTTAAAGAAAATGTAAACACATTTTAGTCTTGTCTTTTTTCGTCAACAATATTGCATGTGTTGATATAGTCACAGTTATTGTTTAATGGGTTTCGTCTCTCATCGTCTTGTCTTAGTCAGGGAAAAAAGGTTAATGAAATTAACACTGATCCAAAGATAAACATAACACTTAAAAAATAAAATAAAAACATAATGCTGTCAATATGTAATATATAAAATACTCAGTTCACATTGTTAAAATACATCAGTTATGATTAGGGGATAGAATATACAGTTTGTACAGTATAAAAATCATTATTTCTATAGAAAGTCCCCATAAAACAGGGAAACCTAACGTCTGTGTGTGCGCGCTTAATGTGTTTGTAAACATTTTAAGGAACGTGTGTGTGTGTATGTTAGGGCTGGGAGAAAAAAAAACTAATTCACCTAACTATGGTGTTTTTATTTTATTTACGATTTTAAAATAGATTTTTATTATTCCACAATCGATACTGATTCAAATTAAATTGCTTTATTTTTGTCCTTACTTATAGACGAGGTTGACAGAAGGTTGCCACTTTTGTTTTGAAAGTGTCGTTATCTATGAGTGTTGTAATATCTCTTTCAAGTGGAAAGCAACGTGAAACTGAATGCACTGAAAAGCCCTTATGCTACTCATATGCTGAGAGAGAGATAACACAGTAGAGCTGCATGATTAATCTTTAAAATACTGTGATCTCTATTCAAACACCCACACAATCTTCTTCCAATTCCTCTGTCTATTAACAGGCCGATAATCGGTTGACACCTAATAATCATGTAGTGATAAATTTGATATGGTGACAGTCCTGGTTCAGGTGAAACACACACTCTTTTCAGCTGCACACACACATTTTGAGGAAATGCTCACGCTTTTGCAAGGGTCTGTTTGCACAAGCATTACAAGGCAAGTTGATTTAGACCAAACCTTTGTGCTTTTAAAAACCCTCTTCACTGTATCCTGCAACTGTTGTCTGGTTTGTAGTTTGTCTGTTTTTTTGTATCTGTTAGTTTTACTTTCTTTTAGTGGATAATAACATATGAAGATGTAAATGTTCCTCTTCAGGGAGTCTCCTCATCGCTGCCTTCTACCGTCGGCAGGATCTGGCAGTTCAAGCAGGAATCTGTCGCTGAACCACCGGATGGGGCTTACGCCAAAGTTATATTGTATGCACTATCTACATATTAATCCTTATTCACTCCGAGTCTTTATGGTAGAGATGATCTTACCACAGTTTCTCCAGTTTACAGTGAGGATTCTCCAGTACAGCAGAAAACCGCTTCACTCCTGAGTCTCCTAGATTATTATCATGCAGTTTCAGTTCTCTCAGGTGTGAGGGGTTTGATCTCAAAGCTGAAGCCAGAGCAGCACAACCTTCATCTGTGAAACCACAATCCCACAACCTGTAGACAACAATGACACACATTAAGCCTATATCCAAAGATAAACATAACATTTAAAAAATAAATAACATAATGCTGTCAATATGAAATATATACAAATACTCATTAGTTCACTTTGTTAAAATACATCAGTTAGAATTAGGGGACAGAGTATAGTTTGTACACTATAAAAATCATTATTTCTATGGAAAGTACCACTAAAACATGGAAACCCAACATGTGTGTGTGTATGTTTGAAGGTGTGTGTGTATGTTTAATGTATTTGTAAACACTGTATTTGTATTTGTCACCTACCTATCGTGATTTTTTTTAAAAGATTTTTAAATTTCCAAAATAGATTTTTCTTATTCCAGAATCGATATTGATTCAAATTAAATTGCTTTATTTTTGTCCTTGCTTTTGTTCCAACAGAGGATGAAATGTGTCATTATCTATGAGTGACATAATATCCCTTCAAGTAGACGTGTGGAAGATTTACTTCACAGGGAGGAGATTTACAGACAGTGTGCCGCCAGTACAGACTTAAGTTCTTTATCTGTTTATTAGTACTTGAATGAATTATAGCGTGACAAAATACTATAGACCAGCCAATGGATGAAATAAAAAATCTGATGCTGTATTAATTAATTAATGAACACGTTAACGCATGCGTTTCATTTTTTTCAGTTAAATGCGTTAAAAATATTTAACACATTTAACTGAAAAAAATGAAATACATGCGTTAACGTGTTCATTTTGACAGCCCTAATTTTTGTATAATCAAACAGAAACATAATATGCATTTGTTATATTCCTTTGCTCACTTGGTTCCACCCTGTCCGCACCTGTGCTCTATCAGTTGTGTCTGAGGCTGTATGCTGGCTCGTTGGCTTGTAATTCCTGAATTCCTAATTGGCGCGTTTCACCATCAGTGTGCAATGTGCCCGATGTGTACGTTCGTTAATAAATAAACTGCAAGTGTCTTGCGGAAGAACATTGTAGCCGGAGCTACTTCTCTCCGTTAATGTCTATGGCGAGTCACGCAGGCACTGGGCAACTCCGCAGCCGAGCCGACCCCAGGATAAAATAGTCAGAATATAAACACTTATTATAGGCGTACCATAGTGATTCAGGATAAGAATGAATAAAAGAATAAAAATGAATTCATGATGTACTTGTTCATTTTGAACATAAGTTATGGACTGCAGCAGCTGCTGATACAACGGCGTTCTGTTGCACTCGCACAAATGCGACCACATAAAATTTGAACTCGCACATTCTCAAAAAATGGTTGCATATGCGAAAAGAAATGGTTGACCATTTTGGCCGCAGTCTGGAACCCTGATGTTGTCATGTTCCATGTAGAAAGGTTGTAAGAACTCATTTTCCTGCTAAAACAAAACGCACCCTGCAATAAAGCCATAAAATGCACCCTGGACAGCAGATAGCAAAGACAGAGCACAGGACATCGCCTGTCCAAACTGTCCTTCTTCCTTATCTCTGCATCCCCCTCTCCCTCCTCTTCTCCCTCCTCAAGTCACTGAAAGTTCATTAAGAATGTCTATATATCACATATGGTGTATCTTGTGAATGTTGTTTTTTCCTTTTCATGTTTGGTATCATTTTAAGTGTCTCAGTGTGATTGGTAAAATGGTCTTAATTTCATTGCAGTCATTGGTTTAATGAGAAAGATTGAGAATTTAGGAGAATCCTGTTTCTCCTCTCTGGGTGATATCTCTTTAAGATATCTCAAGAAACCAGGTGCTACCCCCTTGGGGTACATGGATTGGCCCAAACAACTCTAAACAACATTTGTATAACCTCTTTTGTTCTGGTCTGGTTATTTAAGGCGAGGGGACAGAGCAATCTTTGGGACTCTTTACCAGGAACCCCACATACAGTGATGATTCAGTGTTTTCCTGTTGGAAAGCCCTGACACACCACTGTGTGTCTTTGTCAGGAAAACATTGCTTACTTTTAGAGTCATCTTTGAGTAAATTATGTCAAGTATTTATTATTTCTGAATTGGCTTTTAATCATGGCATGATACAATTTTACCTGACAAATAAATGTTACATCTTGATTTATTCTGAAGTTTTCCGAAATCATTATTTTAATAGACTAAGAGGAGGCTGGTGCTACCGCAGCTCTGTGTCCAGGATAGGTAAAACTAAAGGAGCATATGAACGGAGCAGTAGGCACGTCATCTGAAGACCTTTTGATTTCTGTCTATCACTGACTTGGCAAGTTGTATGGAAATGGCTAAATAAGCTACACTTTTTTGTATGCGTGAGCAGTAGGCAACCGACTTAAGAGGTATTAGCAAACCCTGCACCCTCTGACCAAGATCAGACTGGCGAGGCTGTGTCCGTGAGATCCACGTAAACCCGGGGCGTGTGACTCTGTGCGGCATCAGGTCCCTTAATGAATTAATAACTGAAAGTATGGGATACTCAGAATAATCAAAGATCTAAATTAATTTACAATCAATATTTATGACTAGTTTCTAATAGGAAATACAATCTAAATTTAATTATCATTTGAAATTGGAGTCAGATTACGCATAGAGCTAAAATAATACTAAAACTAAATTCCAATAAATTAAGTGAACTTCACTGGAGCGCTGAAAAGACATACACGCATATCCCTTCGCCAGGCCGTTGGACTCCGTCATTGGGCCAATGGCTAGTCCTTACAAGGTTATTATGCTGTATGTATTGGCTAGCAGCTTAAGCTAGCGAGCTAGTTGAAGTTAGCCTGTCACCATCAGTGAAGGTTCTGTTCTCTCGTCTTCTTGTACGGACTGTAAACAGTTGTGTCAAGTGAACATCGGTATGTTTAAAGTGTAAGATGTAATGTCTATTAAGTCTCTCTGTACTTTGTATCATTTTTTTTGTATTGCCGGTGCTCTGTTCAGTATACATTTTGTTAGTCAGAGCCTGTCAATGTTCTATCGAAGCTACGCCGCCTTCAGTTAATGCGCGCGTGCCTGTAGACACACACGCAAACGACAGACCGATGCGTTGTGTTGGTGAATGATTATCACACAGTCACGTGAACAGTTTAAATCTTAATATAGTATTCTTGGCATTTGATCTATGAAAAGGTTGTTTGTATTGTAATGTATATAGAAGCACAGAAGATAGCCATGTAGCTTATGTCTACATACTTGAATATGCTATAGCAATTGTTTCACAATAAGTTATTAATGGGTTATGTAATGGGTTTGTATTTCATCTGATATTTACATATTGTTTTGTTTATTGTATTCAGTATAGTTATAGACCATTTCTAAATTATATGGTGCATGTAATGGCTAAAGTTACGGTTTATGATCTCATAGTATTATTGAGATATTTAACTCAAAAGAAGAAATAAACATCCAGCGCTTGAGAAAGACATAATTTCTGTATCTCCACTTCTTTCCAACCCACAGTGCTGTCCAGCCTGTGGCTTTGTACCTGCCCAGATTCCCCTAGGTCTGAGGCCAGTAACATATACTTGTAGTGAAGTGTTACTATTATCTTAAACTGGTCGCCATTAATTGGAATTGTTCCTTTTGTATGTGATGGTGTGATTCTATTTTTTTTTTCAAAAATAACACAAAATAAACAAAGTAAAGATGAATTTGACTGATAGCATTATTATTATTATTATTTAAAGATTTCCATAGATATTTCCATAGATATATTGTTGTCTTGTGTTATTTTGGCCATGATAATCATGTAGTGATAAATCTGATATGGTATGTTACGGCCCTTGGTCTGTTTCTGGTCTCTCTCCTGCCCCTCCTCCTCTTTTTCAGGCCTAATTGCTGGCACCTGGGAAGCTGGTGTTTAAATAGGAGCTCCTTTGCTGCATTGATCTCTTCCTGCTCTGGTCTGGTGGCTAAAGGCTCGAACACTGCTCTGTTGGCCTGTCAGGGTCCATGGCTCGCTGGGGGCGCCAGGACTTCACATAGATGCACATTTACGTTTATCTAAGTTTATGTCTTTTATTTTTACACTTAACACTTGTATCCACATACACACAACACATCCATGCACCTGCCCTACACAACTGACACAGACATTCACACCCCATTGTTGGTTCTGTTGTTTAAATTTGTGTTAGATACAAAAACTTATGTTTTGCACAGTTTGCTCGTGGCATGGTCTCCTAGCTATTGTTATGGCCCTGAGTCAGTCATAACAGGTGACAGTCCTGGGTCAGGTGAAACACACACCACTTTCCTCTTTTCAGCTGCAGATATGTATTTTGAGGCAATGCTCACGATTTTACAAGAGTCTGTTTGCACAAGCATTATAAGGCAAATTGATTTACACCAAATATTTGTGCTTTTAAAAAAACCTCTTCACTGTAACCTGCATCTGTTGTCCGGTTTGTAGTTTGTCCAGTTTATTTAACTGTTAGTTTTACTTTCATTTGGGGAATAATAATATATGAACATGTAAATGTTTCTCTTCAGGGAGACTCCTCACCACTGCTTTGATGCTGCCTCTGACAGTTCAAGCAGGAATCTGTCGCTGAACCACCGGATGGGGCTTACACCAAATACATATTGTATGAACCATCTACATATTAATCCTTATTCACACCGAGTCTTTATGGTAGAGATTATCTTACCCCAGTATCTCCAGTTTACAGTGAGGATTCGCCAGTACAGCAGAGAACAGCTTCACTCCTGAGTCTCCTAGTTTATTCGTAGACAGAAGCAGTTCTCTAAGGTGTGAGGGATTTGATCTCAGAGCTGAAGCCAGAGCGGCACAACCTTCATTTGTGACACCACAATCACTCAACCTGTAGAGAACAATGACACACATTAAGCCTATATCCACAGATAAACGTAACACTTAAAAAATAAATAACATAATGCTGTCAATATGAAATATACACAAATTTCACGTGAAAATACATCAGTTAGGATTAGGGGATTGAATATACTTTTTTTACAGTATAAAACTCATTATTTCTATACAAAGTACTGCTATGTAACTATGGGTTTTTTATTTATTTATGATTTTAAAATATCCATTCATCTTCTTCCGCTTATCCGGGGCTGGGTCGCGGGGGCAGCAGTCTAAGCAGAGACGCCAAGACTTCCCTCTTCCTAGACACTGCCTCCATCTCTCCCCAGGGAATACCGAGGCGCTCCCAGGCCAGCCGGGAGACATAATCCCTCCCCGTGAAGGTGTCCAGGAGGCATCCGGAACAGATGCCCGAACCACCTCAGCTGGCTCCTCTCGATGTGGAGGTGCAGTGGCTCTACTCTGAGCTCTTCCTGAGTGACCGAGCTCCTCACCCTATCTCTAAGGGATCGCCCAGCCACCCTGCGGAGAAAGCTCATTTTTGGCCGCCTGTATCCGGGATCTTTTGACCCACCGCTCATGACCATAGGTGAAAGTAGGAACGTAGATCGTCTGGTAAATCGAGAGCTTCAGATTGCAACTCTGACCGCATTACTGCAGAAGCTGCACCGATCTGTATGTCAGTCTCCCATTCCATCCTTCCCTCACTCGTGAACAAGACCCCAAAATACTTAAACTCCTCCACTTGAAGCAGGAGCTCTCCACCAATCTGAAGCGGGCAAGCCACACTTTTCTGACTGAGAACCATGGCCTCGGACTTGGAGGTGCTCATTCTCAGCCCAGCCACTTCACACTTGGCTGCAAACCGTCCCAGTGCATGCTGAAGGTCCTGGTCTGATGAGGCCAACATGACAACATCATCCGCAAAAAGCAGAGATGAAATCGTGTGGTCCCCAAACCAAACACCCTCCGGCCCCTGGCTGCGCCTATAAATTATGTCCAAAAAAATTATGAACAGAACCGGTGACAAAGGGCAGCCCTGCCGGAGTCCAACATGCACCTGGAACAAGTCTGACTTACAGTATGCAATACGAACCAAGCTCCTGCTCCGGTCACACAGGGACCAGAAGGCCCTTCGCAGAGGGCCCCGGACCCCATACTCCCAGAGCACCCTTCACAGGACACCACGAGGGACACAGTCGAATGCCTTCTCCAAATCCACAAACTCCCATTAACCTTCCAGCATCCTGGAGAGGGTATAGAGCTATTCCAGTGTTCCATGACCGGGATGAAAACCGAGCTGTTCCTCCTGAATCCAAGGTTCTACTATTGGCCGAATTCTCCTCTCCAGCACCCTGGCATAGACTTTTCCGGGGAGGCTGAGAAGTGTGACCCCCCTGTAGTTGGAACACACCATCCGGTCCCCCTTCTTGAAAAGAGGGACCACCAGCCTGGTGGTACTGTCCCCAACCGCCATGCGATGTTGCAGAGGTGTGTCAGCCAAGACTGCCCCACAACATCCAGAGACTTGAGGTACTCAGGGCAGATCTTATCTACCCCCGATGCCTTGCCACCGAGGAGCTTCTTGACTACCTCTGTGACTTCAACTTGGGTAAAGGACGAGTCCACCTCCGAGCCCTCTGCTTCCTCAATGGAAATCGTGTCAGTGTCATCTCTCTGACGGGACTCAGCCATACGTTCCCGGCCCCTACCCGAAATCATTTAACCCAACCCGACCATTACGGTTATATTTTGAGCCCGAACCCGATCTGAACCTGAGGTCTGTTTCTCACAGAAATACTTTTTTTTTTTTTGGCAATAAGCTATATTTTATGATTGCTTGCAGCTATATACATATATACATGTACAAACACTGTTTCACAAAGGCACAGCGGCCACCTCAGCAGTCAGCACACAAGAAAAAAAGAGAAAAAACACAGACTTAATAATTACGAAACTTTGATGTGGTTGAAGAGGTGAAACAGTCACAAATTCCTCTGGAACTCAAACATAAAACTTCAAAACAAAGTTTACGCAGTTGCACAACTATTTACAACAAATATATCCTTCTTAGTACGATTTATGAAGAAAGAGAACAGCATCGACAGTTGATGGTTTCAGCACATCCTCCTCTGATTATGGTGTTGTGACTGAAATAGTGCGCGCGGCCGCACATGCGCCAAACAGTTTTGTAAAATGATCTATGATAAAATAAAAATGATTCATACATAATTTTACAAAACGGTTTTGCGCATGAGCTCCCGCGTGCACTATTTCGGTCACAACACAGCAATCAGAGGAGAACGGTGGCACTGAAACTGCGCATATACTTTCTCTCTTGCATGCTCATATTTACGATCACAACATGACAAGCACACAGCACTCAGACTATATGTATAGCCTATATAATTTTTCCGCCAGCGAGGTGATGTTCCACGTTCCTAAAGCCAGTTTCCGTGTCCAGAGATGGGGTCGTCGAGGCCCCCGACTTCGATTTCCGCCCGATCCACTATGCACCGCCCCCTTATGGTCCCTCCTGCAGGTGGTGAGCCCACGCGTGGGTGGCCATGCCGATCGACATCTCGGCCCTTGATTTGATTTGCTTCATAATGGGCTTCTGAACTGCTCTTAGTCTCTCCCTAAGCTCCATAGGTATCTAACCCTAACCCTCCCTGACCCTAGGACCTCTTTGCCTTGGGAGACCCTACCAGGGGCATATAGCCCCCGGACAACATAGCTCCTAGGATCATTCAGGTATTCAAACCCCTCCACAACGATAAGGTGGCAATTCAAGGAGGAGTGATTTTTAAATACGTTTTTCTTATTCCACAATCGATATTGATTTAAATTAAATTGCTTTATTTTTGTCCTTGCTTATAGATGAGGATGACAGAAGTTAGCCACTTTTGTTCCAACAGAGGACGAAATGTGTCGTTATCTATGAGTGTTGAGTGATGTAATATCCTTTAAAGTGGACGCGTGGAAGCAACGTGAGACAGCTTGAAACAGCTTCACAAAAAGGTCTTTTCAACCTCATAAAAGTATCATTATTTCTGTGATACAATAGTTCAAATGATCATAGAAGTACTGGGATAAAAGTTTTAAGTTCAAATATAAACACTGATGTCTATGGTAGCGATCAAAATAGGGTAAATAAGCTTTTGGTAGACACTTGGTGCTTAAAAACGCATTTATCGATAATATTGTTCCGCCACTAGGTGGTGACAAGTGACTGTTAAAACATGTTTTTATAATTAATAAAATTTATAAATAGTTTGCAAATGATTTAAAAGCGCTGTGTTACAGTATACTTGTGATAAAGTGTTACCATTATTTCAAACTGGTCGCCATTAAGTGTAATTGTTCCTTTTGTATGTGATGGTGTGATTCTTCTTTTTCAAAAACAACACAAAATAAACAAAGTAAAGATGAATTGGACTGATAGCATTTTTTTTTTAAATTTAGATTTCCATAGATATATTTTGACCATGATAATCATGTAGTGATAAATCTGATATGGTGACAGTCGTGGGTCAGGTGAAACACACACCACTTCCCTCTTTTCAGCTACACATTTTGAGGAGTCGCTTTTACAAAGGTCTGTTTACACAAGCATTACAAGTCAAGTTGATTTATAACAAACATTTGTGATTTAAAAAACCCTCTTCACTATATCCTGCATCTGTAGTCTGGTTTGTAGTTTGTCCATTTTTTTAGCTGTTAGTTTTACTTTCTTTTGGGAGATAATAATATATGAAGATGTAAATGTTCCTCTTCAGGGAGACTCCTCACCGCTGCCTTCTACCGCCGGCAGGATCTGACAGTTCAAGCAGGAATCTGTCGCTGAACCACCGGATGGAGATTACACCAAAGATATATTGTATGCACTATCTACATATTAATCCTAATTCACTCCGAGTCTTTATGGTGAAGATGATCTTACCACAGTATCTCCAGTTTACAGAGAGGATTCTCCAGTCCAGCAGAGATCTGCTTCACCCCTGAGTCTCCAAGTTTATTCCCAGACAGATGCAGTTTTCTCAGGTATGAGGGGTTTGATCTCAGAGCTGAAGCCAGAGCAGCACAACCTTCATCTGTGACACCACAATCACTCAACCTGTAGAGAACAATGACACACATTAAGCCTATATCCAAAGATAACAACATAACATTTAAATAATAAATAACATAATGCTGTCAATATGAAATATATACAAATACTCATTAGTTCACTTTGTTAAAATACAGCAGTTAGGATAAGGGGATAGAAGATACAGTTTGTACAGTATAAAAATCATAATTTCTATGGAAAGTCCCTATAAAACATGGAAACCCAAAGTGTGTGTGTGTATGTGTGTGTGCTCAATGTATTTCTAAACATTTTAAGGAACATGTATATGTGTTAGGGCTGTAAGAAAAAAATCAATTCACCTAACTATCGTGATTTTTCTTATTCCAGAATTGATATTGATTCAAATTAAATTGTTTTATTTTTGTCCTTGCTTATAGACGAGGTTGACAGAAGTTAACCACTTTTGTTCCAACAGAGGATGACGTGTAGTTATGTATGAGTGTCGTAATATCCATTTCAAGTGGACGTGTGGAAGTGACGTGAGACTGAATGCACTGAAAGCCCTCGCACTACTCATATGCTGAGAGAGAAATAAGACAGTGGAGCTGCACGATTAATCTTTAAAATACTGTGATCACCATTCAAACACCCACACGATATTCTTCAAATTTGTCTGTCTATTAAACCTTCGACAAAATCATATTGCAACATTTTAAATCTGTGTTGGAGCTGCCGCTGACCCAGAGAGAGTTGTCATGAAACAGCTTCACAAAAGGTCTTTTAAACCTCATAATAGTATCATTATTTCTGTGATACAATAGTTCAAATTATCATAGTACTGGGATAAAAGTTTAAAGTTCAAATATAAACACTGATGTCTACAGGAGCGCTCAAAATAGAGTAAATCAGCTTTTGATAGAAAATTGGCATTTAAAATAGCGCATTTATCAATTACATTGTTTCGCCACTAGGTGGCGACAAGTGACTTAAATTATTTTATTTGTAATTGAATTATTTATTGAATAGAATGTAGTACTGTATGATGCTTAAAAAAAAAACTCAGAAAGATGTAATGCATTTTTGTAAATATGCCTAATTTTATACATCATGTACAGTCTGATGAGTGTATGATTTAACGTTTCCTCATGGTCTAGGTGTATTGTCCCAGCCCTAGTGTGTGTGAATGTGTGTGTGTGTGTGAGTGAGTGAGTGTGGGTCTGTGTGTGTGTGCTTCTCTGTATGTGCTTCTCTCTCTCTCTCTCTCGCTGTGTGTGTGTGTGTGTGTGTGTGTATGTTCTTAATGTATTTGTAAACATTTAAAGGAACTCTTAATACTAATGTAATTAATGTAGAATAAAGGCTGTTTTAAAGAACTTAATGACATTTTCTGAATTTCCGTGACCTAATCTAAACTGAGAACTATCTAGAGTTAATACGTTGTGAACAAAGCATTATCTAACTTTTTACATAAGAGCTAATTAAACAATAACACTTTGTTAATTACAGTGACAATGAATGAAGAACTCACTATTTGAATATTGTCTCTTAATATATTAACTACAGCTTATATACTATTAATTAACTATAAACTAATAGTTTGCAAATGATTTATAAGATCTGTGTTACTGTATACTTGTGATAAAGTGTGACCATTATTTCAAATTTGTATGTGATGGTGGGATTCTTCTTTTTCAAAAATAACAAAATAAAGTAAAGATGAATTTGACTGATAGCATTATTATTTATCTTTTCAAGATTTCCATTGACATGGCGATATATTGTTATTTGTGTGTTATTTTGGCCATGATAATCATATACTGATAAATCTGATATGGTGACAGTCCTGGTTCAGGTGAAACACACACCACTTCCCTCTTTTCAGCTGCACACACACATTTTGAGGAAATGCTCATGACAAGTTAATTTACACCAAACATTTGTGATTTAAAAGCCCTCTTCACTGTATCCTGCATCTGTTGTCTGGTTTGTAGTTCGTCCGTTGATTTAAATGTTAGTTTTACTTTCTTTTAGGAGATAATAATATATTAAGATGTAAATGTTCCTCTTCAGGGAGACTCCTCACCGCTGCCTTCTACCACCGGCAGGATCTGACGGTTTGAGCAGGAATCTGTTGCTGAACCACCGGATGGGATTTACTCCAAAGATATATTGTATGCACTATCTACATATTAATCCTTATTCACTCTGAGTCTTTATGGTAGAGATGATCTTACCACAGTTTCTCCAGTTTAGAGTGAGGATTCTCCAGTACAGCAGAGATCTGCTTCACCCCTGAGTCTCCGAATTTATTCTCAGCCACATCCAGATATCTCAGGTATGAGGGGTTTGATCTCAGAGCTGAAGCCAGAGCAGCACAACCTTCATCTGTGATACCACAATCCCACAACCTGTGGAGAACAATGATACACTCTCTTAGATCAAAACAAAACTTTTTTTTTCTTAATTGTGTTTATAGTTTGTGCAATATCTCTTTTTTTAAACAATGAATTCAATATGTCAGCGAGTTTTCTAACAGACTGTTATTCTAAAAGATTATGCCTCTATGGGAGAGAGAAAGTGTCAAAGGTGAGAGGACCCAAACGCAAGAGGTGCAGGTTAATGGAGTTTATTCAGTTACAAAAGAACTTAGGCAGTCTGCCGTTCAATAAGGAAAATAAGGGTTTTGATCATGCCAGTGGATTTGCAAGTGTAAACTCAGGAATAGTCCTCAGTCATGGACAGAGATCTCTCACTGGCAGCAGACAGATGATGAAAAGCGAACAGCCCCAGTCAATGCCCACAGCACCACAGATAGAGACCAGAGAGACAGCAGGGTAATAGAGCAGATTGCTCAGAAGAGAAACAACTCCACAGGCATGAAGCGGCTAGCAATAATCTGGCATAGAAGCCTGAAACAACTAGACACTAATTAGCAAGAGAGATCAGAACAAAGGAAAAGCAGGTGCAATCTCAATCCGCGACCGCGCTGATTACAGTTACGAACAGGTGGATAGGGTGCAGGAACGAATCAGGTGAGAGAGAGGGAGAGAGAGAAATAAGAGGAGGAAAACAAACCTACCTCATGGCAGAAAGATTATATAAAAATGATATAATGGAATACATTTAATACATTTGTATTTTTCTTAAATATAAATGTATTGACATTTTAATTAAATTAAAATGAATACATAAAAAAGTCTAAATATAAATGTTTATATACATTAAAAATATTAACATTAATCAGGTCATTGATAGGTGGAGGGTTTAAAAGCTGAAGTGTGACACTCATATTATTTGTTAAACCATTCATTTATAATATTTAAGTAAGAAATGTAATAATGTTTTAACAGTGATGCTTGTTCCCAGTGTTACTTACCGAGCGTGTCTAGTTGCAGTAACCACAGGCATCAGCTTCTGAAGAACTTCATCTCCAGTGTTTTGCATGACACTAATTGAAAATAAATAAATAAGTTAATTATTAATGCTAATAATAATAATAATAATAAAAATATTAATTCATATCACAAGTAAACAATACATTATACCTTCCTAAATACCCTTTAATTAAACACTGCTTTATAAAGGACGTGAAAAATTTGTTTTAGTATATACTATTTTGACATATCAGATTTTTTGTCCTGTCCGTTGCTATGGTTATCACCATGACGACATTTAACTCCCAAGTTGGGGGGGTTGCATCAAAAAGTTGCATCAGCAAATTATTAGCAGAATTTTTTTTAGCACACAAGATTGTTTGCTTGTTGTTTATTTACCTACTTGTTTATTTCGTAATTTACTTTAATAATATAGTTTTATTGTCACGGGAAATGACGTGCACGAAATTTGAATCATTGTCCAACATTTTGCAAGCAATTTGTGATAAAGAAAAATGATAATGAGACATTCATTTATTTTCTTAATACTCCTCTTGTGGCCCATAGTGAAAAAATGCATATATTCATGAATCAAGAAGTGTTTTGTGTTAACTAAGTTGTCTTTTAAATGAGAAGTAAGCTAATCTAATCTTATGTCCTCACAGCGCGTCAGTTATGCGATGATGTGCTATGAAATTATAGCAGGGCAAATTAACTGTAATATTAATTTAATGATAAAAGTAGCCTAATAATAATAACAACAATTAAAGCTGCTAGCAGCGATGAAAAGGGTCCTTGCACCCGTTACATTATTGTCCGTTTAGTGTTCAGTGATTAATTTGCACAGAAACAAAAGATAACATGTATGCCTTCATCTCCGAATACATTATTTGTGTCTTACATTTCATAATGAACTTTCCATCAGTTCTTTTACATGAATTGGAATGTATGCAAAGGATTGTGGGAGATTGAATGACACGAAGGATCAACTTGATGCTTCCTTCAAAATGAGCTGAATTAAGGACATGAATTAAAGTCTGTCTTCAAAAGATCCTTCAAACTGAGACGGCCTTCAGAGGCGCTTGATGACGTGGCAGTCGAGATATGCAGACTTACTAGGACACAGCCACGGTTTGAGAAACACCCGCAAATTATGTACAATATCCCAGAAATCAATCTGTGCCCCGTGATTTAAACACCTCTGATTTCTTAGTTTCTCTTTGTTCATAATGTTTTAGACTGTAATGATTGTACTCAGTGTTACTTACTGATCTTTTCTGTCTCTTACTAAGCTGTTCAGGTTAAACGCCTTCAGTGTCTCCTCTGAGGACAACAACACAAACACTAAAGCTGACCAATGAGATGAGGAGAGTTTCACATCACATAATCCTCCATACGTATGAGATTGAGCTTCGTTCACCAGAGAAAGTTCACCCAGTTCATTCAGACAGTGAAACAGATTGATGTATTTATCTGGAGAGGGATTCTCACTGATCTTTCCTTTAATATAGTCAACTGTTTCCTCATTGTTGTGAGAGCTGTTTGCTGTCTGTGTCTTTAGTTCTTGTAAGAGACTCTGATTAGACTCCACTGACAGACCCAGAAGGAAACGAAGGAAAAGGTCCAGATGCCCATTTTTACTGTCTAAAGCCTCATCCACAGCTCTCTGATGGAGATCACATAGTGAAACTTTGTCGCCATTAGTTGGTTTGGTAATCTGGTCAAACACATTGATGTTATTGTTGATAAAGGAGAGATGCACATATAGAGCTGCTAGATGTTCCTGAATGCTCAGATGAACAAAGCAGAAGACTTTCCCCTGATACAAGCCCAACTCCTCTCTGAAGATCTGAGTGCACAATCCTGAGTAAACTGATGCTTCTGTCTCATCAATGCCACACTCGCTCAGGTCTTCCTCATAGAAGATCAGGTTGCCTTTCACAAGCTGCTGATAAGCCAGTTTCCCCAGTTTGACAATCATGTCTTCATCTTTCACTTTCTTCTCATAGTCCTTCTCATGTTTGATGTTGGTCTGAATGAGCAGGAAGTGTGTGTACATCTGAGTGAGAGTCTTGGGAATCTCTCCTCTCTCTGCTTCACTCAACATCTTCTCTAAAACAGTGGCTGAGATCCAGCAGAACACTGGGATTTGACACATAATAAAGAGGCTCCTTGAGGATTTCAGGTGTGAGATGATCCTGTCGGCCAGACTCTGATCACTGATTCTCTTCCTGAAGTATTCCTCCTTCTGTGTGTCACTGAAGCCTCGTACCTCTGTCACTCGATGGACACACTCAGAGGGGACGAGATCCGCTGCTGCTGGTCTGGAGGTGATCCAGATGAGAGCAGAGTGAAGCAGGTTCCCCACAATGAGGTTCGTCAGCAGCTCGTCCACTGAGGCTGATTCAGTCACATCACACAGTTTCACATCGCTCTGAAAATCCAGAGACAGACGACACTCATCCAGACCATCAAAGATGAATGAAACCTTATACTCATCACTGGATATGTCCATTTCTTTTGTTTCAGGGAAAAAGCGATGAAGAAGATCTGAAAGACTGAGTGTTTTGTCCTTCATCAAGTTGAGATCTCTGAAAGCAAGTGGAAATATGAGCTGGACGTCCTGATTCTCTTTCCCTTCAGCCCAGTCCAGGATGAACTTCTGCACAGAGACTGTTTTTCCAATGCCAGCGACTCCCTTTGTCAGCACAGTTCTGATGGGTTTGTCTTGTCCAGGTAAAGGTCTAAAGATGTCACTGCATTTGATCGGTGTGTCCTCTGTTTCTGCTCTCCTGGACTGTCTCTCAATCTGTCTCACCTCATGCTCATTATTGATCTCTCCACTTTCACTCTCTGTGATGTAGAGCTCTGTGTAGATCTCGTTCAGGAGTATTGGGTTTACCTGCTTTGATATTCCCTCATACAAACACTCAAACTTCTTTCTCAGATTTGATCTCAATGTGTTGAGGACTTCAGCAGGTTTAGAGTCATGGCTGTAAGATTAAAATACCACATTATTACACAAGTTGGAGAAGTAAATAGCCATAAATTACAAAATAGATTATTTGTTTGCTGTATTATGGGACACAAAAAATTAAACAACATCAACAAAAGGCCTGTATTTTACCTGAAACCAGGATACATGCTTTCATTAAAGTCTTGTGGTTGAATCACAGGCTTGTACACAGTTTTGTTTTTAACTGGTCTGGATAGAAGATTTGACCTTAAATCTTTTTTGATACTATAAGCATAACTTTTATAGAAATCATATACCTGAGATTAGGCCGTTTGTCTCCACTCTTAAACTCTATTGGGCGATCCATAGACTGGTTACTCTTCATAGACACACAGCTGGACTCTGTTTTTTGTCTCTTCTGCTGGACTGAACTGGTTTTCAATCTAAGTAAAATAAAAAGCATACAGACTTATAAATGTTGTGCACTTTTACAGGAATCTTCTATCTTAGGAAAGACCAGGGAGTGTTGTAACACTTTTGCTTTAGCGTCTGTAACTCAGTGTGTTTTGCACTGTCTTATAAACTTGGATTATAATTATTTTGAAAAATTAAAACTGGTTTGCAAATGTTAAGCATGATTAAAAAAAATGCACTGAGAAAAACTGTAATATTAGGAATTCGAAACAAACAAATAAAAAAAACCCTTTAGAATTATAGAATAACTGCAACTCAAGTGAACATCAGCCACGATCACATGACCCTTTTCAAAGGCACAATGGAGGACGAAGGCTCAACCAACTTAAGGGACCAATGTTTAGCTGAGCTTTAAAGATAAACCACCTTACTGTACTCTTGCAACAGTACTCTTGCTGTGAAACATCACTGTTAAGCATAACTTTTATAGAATTGATATACCTGAGATTAGGCCGTTTGTCTCCACTCTTAAACTCTATTGGGCGATCCATAGACCAGTTACTCTTCATAGACACACAGCTGGACTCTGGGTTTGAGCTCTTCTGCTGGACTGAACTGGAACAGAGAACAGATTCAGTTTAATCCTTTAGATTAAACTTTAGATCAATGTCTTTATTCTTTATGATAGGAACCATATTAATATAAACATTCTTTCATCAAAAGAACTTTGAGATAACTTTATAATCTTTTTACTTAATATTTCATGTTTTATAGTTTTAAAACAAAAACAATAGGCAAAATTATATATTTTTTCTGTAAACTCTTTGTGTGTGTGTGTGTGTGTGTGTGTGTGTGTGTGTGGGGGGGGGGGGGGTCAACACTGATATTTTTCTGTGATTTAATACAATATTTAACAGTGTTTGTTGAAAGTACCTGCATCCTGGAGGAAAATCTCCATCTCTGGATCCTTGTGAATCAGCCATGATGAAGCTGCAGGAGAATCTGATGAGTTTGATCTACTCCACTGACTTTGAATGAAGAAACATTCACATGCTAAATTGAACATGTTCAGTCGGGCAAAAAAATAAAAATAAAATCCCGACCCACTAAACACAAAAGTCCTCCAACTTTAACACCAAAAAGATACATGGATATTCCTTCTTAAACGTTAATAAAAAAAAACTTTGATACTGTTTTTTCCCCATGTCGTATTCATATTTTTTCTGCTCAAAATGGCGGCAAGAGGACTTACATTCACTTTTTGTGTGTGACGAGAGTGAGAGAGTAATGATGTTCCAGATACGCTCCAGATCTCAGGGACCAAAACACACATTCACACTATCACACAGAACCGAGAGCACAAAAACATACACTTACCTCGGCCTGAAAATAACTCCAAATGGTAATTTTACTTTGCCTGTGAATGAACTCAAAGAGAAAGCTCAAAGGGCTTTCTATGCCATAAAAACATCAATCAAAATTGACATCCCAATCCAAATTTGGCTCAAACTTGTCAAATCAATAATTGAACCAATTGTTTTATATGGCAGTGAAGTGTGGGGTCCTTCTATAAAATTAGATTTTTTTAAATTGGGGAAAAACATCCGATTGAAACTCTACATTTAGATTTCTGTAAAAGACCTGAGCGTAACGAGGAGTCCTCTGTGTCAGCTGGTGCTGAGACTGACTGAACTCTCTCCAGCAGAGATCAGCAGAGATCAGCACACCTCAGCACACACACACACACACACACACACACACACACACACTCACACACATTCGGCCTGCACAAATTATCAACACAGAACAAGACGAGTACATCACCCAATGGACAAACACCATTAAAAAGCAACACAAACTGGAATGTTATTCGGCACTAAATCGAGAATACACTATTGCGAACTACCTGAGCACAGTGAGTGATGTGAAGCTCAGGAAAACACTGACCATGTACAGACTCAGTGAGCGCTGTCTGGCCATAGAGACGGGCCGGCAGAGTGTGTGTGTGGGTGTGTGTGTGTGAGAAAGAGACTCAGTGAGCACAGTCTGGCCATAGAGACGGGCCGGCAGAGTGTGTGTGTGGGTGTGTGTGTGTGAGAAAGAGACTCAGTGAGCACAGTCTGGCCATAGAGACGGGCCGGCAGAGTGTGTGTGTGTGTGTGTGTGTTTGAGAGAGAGACTCAGTGAGCACAGTCTGGCCATAGAGACAGGCCAGCAAGAGTGTGTGTGTGTGTATGTGAGAGAGAGACTCAGTGAGCACAGTCTGACCATAGAGACGGGCCGGCAAGAGTGTGTGTGTGTGTGAGAGAGAGAGACTCAGTGAGCACAGTCTGGCCATAGAGACGGGCCAGCAAGAGTGTGTGTGTGTGTGTGAGAGAGAGACTCAGTAAGCACAGTCTGGCCATAGAGACGGGCCAGCAAGAATGTGTGTGTGTGTGTATGAGAGAGAGAGACTCAGCGAGCATAGTCTGGCCATATACAGATGGTGGACAACCAGAATGAGACTTTTACCGCCGCCGTTCCCGCGGCGGCAAAATTGGGATGTGTATTTGCTGCCTTTTACCGCTGAGTGGCGCTGTAATCACAGACTTTGAAAAGTGTCCGTTTATTCTCTTTATGACGTAATCTGCCGCGGCAGTAATCTGATCTGAGGTCACAGATAAATTCAAGATAAATATTGTGGTTAAACGAATTCAAATTCATTAAATTATTCATTAAATTTAAACAAAGTAGACACACGTTAACATTGTGTGCCCAGTTTTTCTATAATTTAGAAAGGCTATGTCAATAGGTTACTTGTCATTTACTTCGTGTTATTTTAATGTGTTTGTAGATTTATTAACTGAAACATAACAGTGAAAATTAAAACATTTTCAGGACTTGCAGTTATACCGATGTTAGTCGGTTTAAGCATTCTTTGTTATATTCAGAATTAAATAGGCTTACATGTTGTTATGATTATCAATTGAATTATTTAATAAATAATCAACCACAATGCCTATTACTGCCGCAGCAAAAATAAACCAGTCGAATTTCAAAGTCGTTCGCGAAATGACTAGGCTATACCGGGTGGCGCAAGTGACAGGGCAAAACAGCAGCAACTGCGGCATTTTAAAAGGTAAGTTTCCTATCTGTTTATTTAAAAAAAAAAAAAAAAAAAAAAAAAAAAAAACATGGCGCAAGATCTTGTAAAAAAAAAAAAAAAAAAATAAGTATTTGAACAAAAATGAGACTGATTGAATATGTAAAAATATAAACAAACAAAGCAGAGAATAAAACAAACTTTTAGGGAAAAAATATAGGCCTATTATGCTACAACAGAATTGGTTAACATTAACGAAAGCAAAATATGTAAAAATACATTTCAAACAAAATAAAACAAAACAAATTCTTGGCCGAGTGGTAGGCTATAACTTACGTTTCAATAATTCAGATGACACGGGTTCAAATCCCGAACAAACATGGGCTAGACTACTTTTTTATTATTAATGCAGAGAGATTTGATAGTTCTAAAATATTGCTACACCATATTGTTTTTTTCTCCTATAGCCTATATTAAATATTTTATATTTATAAAATAAAATTACCATTCATTTCCATTTTACATTAGGGACAATTTTTATCCAACAGAATGGCTGAATTAACATCTGCATCATAATAATAATAATAATAATAATAATAATAATAATAAATAACTAAACAGCACAAGGTCTTGTAAAAACACTTTTTTTATTTTTTCGACACATAATTTCGAGACAGTAAATTGCCAATGTTAAAAAAAAAAAAAAAATTAAAAAAGAATATAGCAAACTTTTAAAATAGACAAAATAGTAGACCTAGGCTATTCAGACGATAGCTCTGTGGTCAATGCGTTAACAATAGCCTCTCGGAGCTTCAAACGATCTGAGATCGAATCTCAGTGTAGCCGACAGTGTTTATGTTTTTCCGTTCTTGATGCTTAAATATGCATCTGTTTATTAAAGTCAATCATCTTGTTTAATTATCAATTGTACATTACACATTACACATACACAAAACCCATCGCACATTTCAAGGTACGAATAAAGTGTCGGGACAGGTTATTTCTTTAAACAGGGTTGCATCGATTGAGTTTATTCCCTTTGTGATGCAAAATAAGAAACACAGAATCTTATTCTTGCAACATTTTAAATTTCTATTGTCAAAGAAATTGCAGCTAAATTAAAAAATTAAAACGGTACAAAACGAAAAAAGTTCAAAGCAACATAAATTAAGAACAGGCGTTTTTCTTTGCCTCTCTCGTGCTGGATATTTTTTTAGTAAGTTTGGTCTCCCTCACTGCGCGCGGCGAGTCTTTCTCGAAATTAAGCATTTCAGCGTAAAAAAACACCATACAGCTGATAATACTGTATATGTCGCTGTGTGTCATCCACACAAATCACGAAAGAAAAAACTGTAACAAATATCTTTTGTTCCTTCAAAGATACAACATGCCTTGCTGAATTCACCTTACAATAAAACGAGGTGGGTCGCGAATTAAAGAGCTCTGTATCTGCTAAATTGAAATTGTGTGTGGAAAACCTTTAAATACAATCAATAAAACTACAATATATAATTTAATAAGATATAGGGCCTACTGTACATAGGCTATGGACTTTTGGAGATTTTGAGATTAATCCTTTGCCTTTGCCTGCTCATCAGGCTGGCTATCCGACACTCTGCATATGAAAGACGGAACATTAACACCTCTGTCCTGCACCCCCACGATAAAGCAACTATTGCCTTCTCCAAACCCCCCACAGGCTAGCTGAGTTTGCAAAACAAAACAAAGAGTTTGCCACTCGTCGTGGTGTGCCAAAACACTTAATTATAAACTTCAATATTTCATTCAAAACAATCTCAAAACGCTTTGTGACATTTTGAAAAGCCGTGGATGCATTACTGCCACTGGAACCATGAACGCAACAGAATACTGGTTCTGATTTTATTGTTTGTCGTTTAAACGTTATATAGGCTATATATATATATATATATATATATATTTTTTTTTTTTTTTTTTTTTTTTTTTTTTAACAGAACTGCTTTTGAAATTACGATTGGAATTATTATAGGCTACAGAAGTAAAGTCATTGTATAATATTTGTTCCTTAGTGTAAAATGGAAATGCATGGTGATTTTATTTTGTAAATAGGCTATAAGCAAAAAACTATGTTTTAGAACTAGACAAATCTCTCTGCATCAACAATAGACTATAAAATGCATTAATAGGCTAATATAAAAATATCAGTAGTCCAAGTTTTTTCGGGATTCGAACCTGTGTCATCTAAATGATCGTAATGTAAGTTCAACCACTCGGCCACGATTCACTCGTTGCGACATGGCCTAACGTTCCAGTGTGTGTTCGCTCACACGAGCGAGAAGCGCTTCATTCAAATGAACGCGCCGCCGCGTTTGTCGAACACTAATTCAACATGCCAGAATAAAACCTGGCTTTAGAACAATGCATAGCGCCACTCGTCGTGGTGTGCCAAAAAATGTACAATAATTTAGTTTCATTTATTTCAGTGTTAATGTTTGAGTTAAAAAAATCCTCTACAAATTAAATTAACACAAAGTCGGCTATAAGAGTCCTTTATAGGCTACGTAAAAAGCAAAGGGCTTACAGTCTTAACATTTAGGCTACTTTGCTTAAATTCGATACATTTATTTTCAGTAGGGCCTAATAAATTTGTATAATTTCAGTATGCTTTACCAACGCTATGTATTCAATTAAAGTTCCAAGAGGTCTGGTGTCTATATTTCCTTCCCAGCTGACACTAATATGCAAGTGCACAGCAAAAATCACAACTTAGTTAAAACAACAAAGTTATTTAAGGTGTCTCAACTGTACACAGTCTACCCTACAGTGTGAATTCGTTACAAGGTTTCATTTAATTAAATTAATGTGCAGCAATTTGTACAAATAGAGTCTATAGGCCTACTATACTGTTGTAGCTATTAAATAATCTCATTTAGTATCATATTTGTTAAAATATTATAATGTTATTTTTTTCCATCTATGTTGAATATGAAAAGTGAACAGCACGAGTAAGATAGGATGCATTATATCGAGAGATGGATATGGAGTGGGTCAGACATGATTTTGACCACTTCATTAAGTTTTGTTTAGTAGAAAACCTTTCTTTAAAGTGAATTTCGTTTTCTATAAATTGTATCTTAATTTTAATAAATTTTTCATCAACCAATTACCTGGATTTAATAAGTAAGAGAAGCAAATATAACAGACACTAATCATGGAGGCGCCCGCGCGGTCACTTGCATTGCACGTCAGCTGGAGCGCATCTCATCCTCCTAACTTAACGAAACTCAGCGTATGCCTCACACAGACATGATAAATACATCAAATACACAAAGCTTGAAATGTCTTCAAATGAAATAATTCAAAACGAAAAGAAAAAGTCTACTCTCTGATTATGTCTTTATGTGCATTTCTCTCTAGGTGCGTTCACTACAAATATGGCGATCGTCAACTTCATCTTTGCAGTCGACACTGTCAGAAAACACTAGTTTATTGATAAAAATCAATGCATGCATCACCGGATTTACAAATACACATCTTGCTTGTTGCACGCACACATATTATGTCAAAAAAACGAAATATTATGTTGAAATAACATTATTATTAATAATACATCTTTTTATTTGATTAAATGCTGATTGTTGCGCTTGTTCAATTTAATAAAATTAAAACTTTAATTGTGATAATTAAAATGACTGAAAATTAAATATTTAGTGGCCAAGTTTTGCTAATTTATTATATAGGCTATTATATGCCTATTGCCTATATTAAGTAGGTAATATTAAGACAAGGCATATATTAAGTTATTTTAGCTGTTATGAGAAAAATAAATCTAACGAAATCTAAAATCTAAATCTAATAAATCTAAAAAAAAATTCTAACGCCAATTCAACATGCCAGAATAAAACCTGATTTTTGAACAATGCGTAACGCCACTCGGCCTGGTGTGCCAAAACACTACATTTTAAACTTCAATGTTTAATTCAAAACAATCTCAAAACGCGTTGTGACATTTTTTTAAAGCAGTAGCCTAGGCTATATACATTAAGGGCATTGAAACCAGGATCTTAACTAAAACGCGTTCCGCGTAATCTCTCAAAAATGATGCCACACTACTCCATGTATTTTTTTTTTAAGGACTGCTTTTGAAATCACTATAAATTACTATGCAATTGTATCGCTCACGAGAGCTCTTCATTTATCTAATTCCTCAATAGAATAGTAAAAATATTCAGCGTCATTGCTCCTAATATCGTCTCTATTTTTAACTTTTGATTCTATTTTTTCAGTTCTAAAATTGATTCTATCTTTGGTTCTATTCTGTTGTACCCTAATAGGCCTATTTATATGAAAAATATGCCTATTAGGCTTAGGGTTTTATATTTAACCCACTTACATTTTAAAATACGGCAATTGCTGCTGTTTTGCACAATGTCCCTTTGCGCCACCTGGCGGTCATTTCGGGAACGACTTTGAAATGTGGCTGGTTTATTTTCGCCGCGGTGATTTCGCCGTGGCGGCTGGCGCGGCGGTAATAGGCATTCTGGTTGTCCACCATCTGTACCCACCTCTGTGCAGAATTTAAAATGAAAACTAGTGATATGTGAAATATGCAACTGTATCTTGCAGAATACACTCTAATAAATAATTTTGTAATTAAAATGTGTGCTTGTGTGTGTAGTTTAAATGTTGTGTTTCATCTAAGGCTGAGTATACAGTATATAACCATGATTGACTACACTTAAAAAATGATTAGTTGAATTTACTAAAATGTTTTTATGGTAAGTGGTTCTACACAATAGATTTAAGCTACATTTAAGCAAATAAATTTAAAGCTCCAATATGTAGGAATTTTGTAATAAAATTTCCAAAAATAACTTGCACAGTGTGATATATTTCCTCCAGTTGTGTACTTACAATATCTCAAAAGTCTCCAAAGATTTTTTATTTCAGAGAAATTCCGATTTTAAATAACTGGCCGTCCCGGAAAAGAAATGTCGCGCCTCAGTGACGCAATGTCCGCTCTATCCTTTTTTTCCAGTGTGGACCATGTGATAGGATATTCCACCACACCGGATTTTTTTTTTTTTTTACAACAACTTTATTGAGTTTTTTTTTCTTATCACAATAAACAATAAAGGCGTCTGACAAAGAATAAAAAAAGAATAAAATAAAAAATATGACCCACCACACCGGAATATCACATGGTCAAATGCGGAAGTGGTGGTTAAAGCGTTATAGCCATAGACTGTATGGTTATAGCTGTTATGGATCACGATTACTCTTTGGCGAGTATTGAAGTGCCAACAAAACGAAAGCGTCCATATTCGGATACACGCGGAGTCACGGACTGTGTGACAAACGGAGGAATAAAACCCGGATAAATATCGGCCAGGCGTTTTCGAGATGGAGAGAGCTGCACGAATCTTGGACTTGACAGAGACTCTGCTCTCGCGAGTGTATTGATAGACAGGTAAGACATGCAACTGTCAATAATAGCACTTATAAACAAAGTTATATTGCTCTTTGTACTTCGGTAAGGCTTTTTATCACGTGTGGTGACCGAGATTATGGCAGTACAATTAAATACAATCGGATATGTTGTTAAAAAAATATATTTAGTCATTACTTGCAAATGTTCGTTCAAATTTACTTTTAGATATTGGTTTGAACACGTTAAACAACACGGCATTAACCATAAAAACGTAAAACTGCACAACATAAACCAAACAAATCATTTGACAACTAGCTGTAAGTTGTAACGGGATAATATAGCATAACATTTCACGTTCCTTGCAGTTCATTAATTATGATGACATAAAATAATACGATCAGACATACAGGTAATACAAAAACAAATAAATTACCTCATCCGTGATCATGATTCATTAATTCCATTTAGATACATCGCTAGATGGTGAAAACGCATTAAAAACGACATCTCCCATCGTCACCTCCTTCATAGCGTCATCAAGCTTCGCCTTTGTTATTGTTGGAAACTGCGCCCTCTTGTGGTCACATACAAAAGTTACATACTGGAGCTTTAATAAATTCAACTTAATGCATTTATTTAAATGTAGCCAAAATCAATTGTGTGGAACCACTTACCATACATTTTTTTGTAAATTCAACTATCATTTTTTTCAGAGTAGTAATGAAGTAGGCTACATTTACTTGAGTGTTTTTTTTTTTTTTGTTGTTGGAAAAATTGTACTTTTAAGAGTAGATTTTAACATGGGTATTTTTACTTTAACTCGAGTACATTTCTAATGAAAAAACTGTACTTTTACTTCGTTACGTTGGGTGACGTTCCTCTCGTTACTTTATTTTAATGCAATATGTGTTGTTAAATGCGTAGTTTATTCCAAGCGCTATGTATCTTTTTTTCTGGGCTTGAGCGATGCTCAATTCACAAATTAATCACTCTATTGCGTCGATTCTGTTCAAAGACTTCATCAAACAAGTTGGAAGATTAGTCTAAATCGGTTTGCGAATCAGTTTGAATGATCTGTTCTGTTCCTGCACGCACTGAATCGTCTGAAGTGATTTCAATTCACACTCAGAGTCGTAACAGGAAGATTTAAGAACATCAAGATCGTTGGATGAAGTGGCCGTGGACCTACAGTACAGTCAAGTGAGAGCAAATCTTCAAATGCATCATATTTTTGCCAGCGATGAAGATCTTTATTAGTTGAACATCTTCATAAGCTGTCTGTGAATGAATGATTCCACAGGACGATATATTCGATTTCATTTCACTCAGGTAATACATTTTACAACCAAACAGATTATAACGCCATGATAGCACTACTAGAAAGTATGACATTACCCGTTATTTTTGGACATATACTGTATATTAAATAAGCTACCATTGTTCACAGTTTATGAACACCTGCCATCCCGTGGTAGTTTGTGTGTATTGTTGCGCAGTGGCGTGCGAACTCGACTTGAAAACGAATGCCTTTGCCTGCCATAGACACAGTTAACCAGGGGCCTATACCATGAAGCTGGTTTAGGTGGCAAGCCAGCTATGTTTCAGTTTAGTTTCCGCCAACCCTGGGTTTTAGGTACTATGAAAGTAGCTCGGCTTTAATCGGTGTTCGTTGCCATGGTATCTTACGCTGCACGGCTAACCTGCTCCGGGGCAGGTTATGTTCTGGATTCAAGATCTCAGACTGAAGTTTAACCAATCAGCTGAAAGCAAAGAAACATATAGGTGACGTAACTTATTCCCAGTGTCTGTTGCAATGGCTTCACCTTTTCTTCCAAATCATGTGGACATCTCAGCGCAAATTATTAGACGAACACTTCGTAGAGAAAGAGTTTTTAGCCAGACAAAATCCCCTTGCCTTTCCTGATAGTTAGCCTTCTTGTATGAAAGATACAGATTTTCCGCGGAAGGAATGTCTTATCTTTGCGAACTTCTTGAGCCGCACATAAAGAATTTAACATGTCGAATTCATGCACTTACTGTACCCCAAATGGTATTGCTTTGCGTTTTTTTTTTTTTTTTTTTGGTAGTGGTACATATACTTGCACGGTGGGTGACGCACAGAAGCTAGGGGAAAACACGGTTTGTCGAACCATTTGCAAGGTGGTCCTCGCTCTGCAGGAGTACATGAATAGTTTCATTAATAGTGTTCCCAGGACATTTATCGACAATGTCCATAAAAGAGGGCTTTTATAAAATTGCCGGTAAGATATATTGATAGGGTGACATCACATGAACACATTGTTTTTTTTTTCAAAAAGCAAATTTCACAAATGTATAGCCTACTATACAATACAATACATGTTAAGAATTATGATAGGATTCCCTAGAGTCATTGCAACATGTATGCAGTCTATTGCTCCAATCTCCACTGCTCTAGGGGAACATGAGGCAGATTATGTTAATAGGAAGTCCTATCACAGCCGTAATGTTCTGGTAGAGATGATGTGAATATGTGAGATGATTATTTTCCGTGAGATGAATCTTTAAATTAATAGAAACATTAACATATATAACAATGATCTACTAAACATTTCATCTGCAGATGCCTTGTGGTCATGAACGTATGATCACAAGTTTGGATGCCAAATGGCCTGGCTCCAGTGCATGACCAGGAATTTTCCGTGAGTCTGTGTTGTGTCAGCGCTTTGAGGAAAGCAAGTTAAATTTGGTACAGTACAAAACACTGTTAATTTGAATTGGGACAGAAAAACCTAACCAATAACCCCCTATCATGACCCTCAGACAGGGCCACAGCACCGCTTCAGTGTGGCCCTCAGTAAAACCAGAGTGAAGATAGAGATGACCTTTGGCATCCTAAAGGCACGTTTCAACTGTGTTCTGCCCTTAAGAGTCACCAGAGCGGGCATCACAGATAGTGGCTGCATGTGCCATTCTGCACAATATAGCCACCATTAGAACGGAGCTAGAAACACCACAAAACCAGCTTCTCCCCGATTAATTTTTTGGTAACCTCTTCAGCTCACAGTCCAGGGGTCTCATTTATAAAACTGTGCGTAGGAACCTTACTAAAAGTGTACGTGCGCCCGAAAGCCAAAAATGGCGTACGCAAAAAAATATTCAGATTTATAAAACCGTTCGTACGCCAGAACCTGCGCAGAATTCACTTTATAAATCCCAGTCAGCGGAAGATTGTGCGCACATGCGTCTCCTCCCCGAAATAACCATATATGGAGCTTACAACGCCTAGTTTTACTATGCATATCCTCATCTGCATATCATTTGCATATGATTATTCATCCACGTGATAACGTTTAACGGTACAAGACACATTACATTAATAAAAATCAAGTAGTTGTCTATCCTTGCCTTGTTTTTGAATACATAAATCAAATAGTGTAAAATACATTTCAGAGAAAGTTTTTCTCAATCTTTTCCACTGGCCGAATTGTATTTTTAATTGATTTATATTTTTAATGGAAACAGATAGCCTTGGGCATTATTTGCACGAAACTATTTTCTCAGACAATCTGGTATTATCATGATAAGCAATTATCTCTGTGGTTATAACATTAAAACACAGCATGCCAGAGGAAAAGTGTTCAAAAACATCGCATCCACAGCAAATATTTCTATTGACTGAATTTGAATATAAAAATGTTGTAACTTCTCAGTAATGATTTCATGTTTAAGTGCTTAACTCCATTAATTTGAATGGCATATTTAATCTAAATGTTTATATCATAAGTAAAACATAGTTTAAATCATTATTTATTTATTTAAACTGTTATTTGCGTCAGTTTCACTAAACGGCCCAACGCGCTCGCTGGCGCGGCCATTTAAGAAGGGATGGATATTTGCTTCAAGTGACAGGCTTGGTGAGTGAAATTATATTTGTATTATCTTTCTGTATATGTTTAATTTTCTTTAGATTTTCTGTCTAAAAGTGACCAAAAAGACACTTAACTCCAGCTCACCATTGGTGTCGCCAATTCCCTTTGTCTCCAGAATGTGCGTACGCACGGCTCAAAGTTTGCTTAAAGGTGCGCACATTCTCCCGTCAAGTTTGTTTTTTATAGATCACAACCTTTGCGTGGGAACTGGCGTACGTACGTTTCCAGACCCGTTTTGTGCGTACGCACGCTTTATAAATGAGACCCCAGCTCCTTTAGTGAACAGTCTAGTTCGAGACTCCTTTTGTAAAAGGCCTTGACTGAGTCTGTTTCCACCTGAAATATAATTCCACCACAAACATGATCTTTACAAGTTTTCTGGAGGCTAATCAAATCACAAAAAGTTCCTTGACTTCCTACAAACACAAAATCAGTCCTGACTGTAATTTATGTCAAGGGTTTTAAATCCTAGTTCACATTTCTTCTTAAGCCCATTGAGGTAGAAGCTTCAGTTTCTGTGGCAGGTTGTGAAAAATCCTACAATAAAAGAGATGTGCCACACATTCAAATGTTTGCCATAATAAAAAGCCTAGTGCATTCACATCAGCAACTGTCTCAGAACACACAGACAGTGTCTTCATTTTTCTCCACCCCAATAAATAAAAGAAGGCCAATGTAAAGCATAACTGTTGTAAAGCAGGTTATGTTTCTGGTGTTCTGTCTGTTGCATACTGACCTCTGTGTGGGAGACTGTGTGTATGTGTGTTGGCTTCAACAGGGACACTGTATTTCCCTCTACTGCAGAACATACAGTCAGCCATATTTAAAACTTCAAAAAGTAGTAATGTATTGCACACGTAGGCTACCCAGTGTACTTGCTAAGAGGAGCCAGCACCATGGTCAGATTGTACAGCACCTGTAATCCCATCCATAATCGGCTGTCCATTATTGCTACTCAGAGCCAACTCCTCCGCCAGTGTATTCTGGAGGAGTGGCCCTCTACCGGTTTTCTGAATTTCACTCTTTATCTCTGTTTGCTACAAACAAGTGTTTGTGATAAAATATTCACAAAAATAATAAAAGGTTGTGGTAGCCTAAATACTCACCACTTTGAATTATATTTTCATATTTTGTCTTTATCTGCTGTCAAGAACGTTTGGAGTTGGGGTTGCATCTAAAAATCAATGAATATTAATCTTTCTTAGTATATACATGCACATTTTTTATATATTATAAAAATAGTCTAAAATAAATGTTTAATTTTACATGAATATAGAACGTATTTGTTTAATGCAATCAGCAATCTTTCTCCAACAGTCTTATATTCTCTTTGGCAGCAGACCATATTGTTTAGAGCTTGAAATACATATTTAAATTCATCGTAATTCTGAATGATTATCTCTTGCTTCACCGCGGAAAAATATATCGCTCTTGCTCTATCCATATCGAACGGGATTGGTTGTTCGGTGCTAACGTCACTTTAGTATGTGCACGCGCTCGTAGAGTAAGCCTGATTGCATCGGTTTGGTTTTGTCGACTCAAAAAAAAAACAATCCTGTAACCCCGTGTTTGTTCAACTACCATCATGGTACAGGCCCCAGTTTAAACATGCTTGCAGAAATATACATTTGATTATATTTTGGAGAACAGACAGAAGTAGATCCGTCAATGTACTTTTGTTTGTTTTTTTGTGTTCAGATGTTCAGTAGCGGTCATGAGCGCGAGCACATGTTAAGAGTTTTAACTCTTTCTTCTCTGTCAATTACATGCCTTTGAATGCAACACTCTGCAGATTCACTTTATTTCGACATTGTCTAATAATCCAAATGTAGTTGTATAAGTTATTATTATACAAACCAAAGGACAGGCAATGATTTTCGGGCTATACAGATGGCAGAAATAATGCTAGTCTCTTCTGTTTTTGTTGCAAAGATAGCCAATCTACTTATGAAAATAATAGTCATTTAAATAAAAAAAATCTAAATAATATCATTTTATAGATATGACGACTTCAGATGCAAAAGCCTCTAAGTTCCATCTGAAATTTTCTTCTAAAAGAGCATTTTTATCAAGCTTGTGTTTATGCTTAGTTATTTCACTTAAATGGCAATGAAAAGTAGGCTACCTATTAATTGTCATTAAAGGGAAATTACTGAACTTTAAAACTTTAATTACTGAAATATAAAAAGTAAATATCACAGTAATAATTAACTTTAACAACTTAATAAAATCTCTGAATATCATTTACTTGATAGTTTGAGTTGAACATACCGAAATAATGGACTAAAACTCCAACAAATAATTTTGTCTGAAATTTACAGTTATATTTAAGTTTGAAGTTTTTCACTAAAATAATTTAGTATTTGACTGACCAATTATTTATTTAAAATACACTTAGCTAATATATTTGTGAAATTTCCATCACAATATTTGAGAATGGATAATTAAACTAATCTGTTTCAAGAACCACAAATATTACTTAAATAAAATCAATATTATTAATATTTAACACGCATAAGAAATTAATTAAGTTTACTCAATTAACCCCCTGAGGTCGGCTATCGCGCCGGCGCGATAGGCTCGTTTTTTTTCGTATGAGTGCAAAAAAAAAATTAAAAAAAAATATTAATTTTTATCTTATATGCTTGTGTTATACATCAATCGATCCTGTTTAGTGTGTATTTTTTTTTGTGTATGCTCATAATAAAAACAAAGTGTTGTGCTTTTCGCCAAATAAAGAAAAATAAACATGATGCGAGTTCTGCCTACTCTCCGTCAGTGAAGTCAATTCTGAAACGCGTCCGAAAATGAACTGTAACTCAGCGAATACTCAGTCAAACAGGCATACAGTCACACAGGCATGAAGCTTGAATTATCTTCTTTCAAATGAAGTCATTTTTATAAAAAACAAATATTCACAGTTTATATAATATGTATGTAAAGAGAGAGATGTCAGTCGTTCTCATCTCAGCTAATTAAGTTTTAATGTGACTCCGCCTACGGAGACCGCGCTATTCAAACGCAAATGTGAGGCGATCCATACAAACCTGTGAAACGCCCACATCCGCTGGATAAGGCCGGTGAAACACTGGATGCGTGGCGTAAGCGTCTCAGCTGCGTGGCGTGTCCGTTTTTATTTCGGCTCCCATCCATGTTAACAGTTTAGAGTTTGCACACTGCCTGTGTGAGACGCGCGTCTCAGGCGCGGCACGAGCCGCGTGGAAAACGCGTGCATTCTAGAAATAGAACCGACGCCTATTTTTCACGCGACACGCAAGCGTCTTGGAAGCGTTTCCATGCAAAATTGAATAGGAAAATCTGTTTATTTGTCATTTTGACACGAATACATATTAATAAATGTCCTTTTGATGTTTAAAAGTGTCTAGGTTTTGACATAAATGCAAATATAAATGTAATTTTACAGAATATGATCGATTTTCAAATACTGCTGTATTGAATGAACAGCTTTTAGCAAACTCTATTGCTATACTGAGATGAGGAATATATACTGTATGTGTTTTGTCAAAAATAAAGTCATCAACTAACTAATGAATCCTTTACTTTGAAATACGTATGATAAAATGTATACTTTAGTTTTGAAAGACGTTGACTAGTTTTGAAAAGATTATAAAGTATGTATGTGCATGCATATATATATGTGTGTGTGTATATATGAAGAGTTCAGATGCAAAAGCCTCTAAATGCCATCTGAAATTTTCTCCTAGAATGATCATTTTTATGAAGCTTGTATATTTAAGTTAGCTATAGGTGACACGTCACCTGAATGAATGGCTCATTAAGTATGCAGGGACGTAGTCTCACCAGGTGTGAACTACTACATATGCATGATGCTGTTGGAGCGTTTACGCCCCATCCGCATATTGGCTTTCCAAACTAAAAGTGTTTCACAAAACTAAAATCAATGTATCGTTTTTTTGTGGATGATTAGGCAGGATGATTTTCATATCATTTTGAAGAAAAAACACTAGGCGATGAAATCCATTAGTCAAAAGTCTTATTGCCACATATTTAGTATGTGTTTTGTGGCCTTATTTCAGAAACTTTAGTTTTTAGTTTTTTCAATAACCACGCATAAACATTATTCTCTCAAAAATGCAGACATGTACATTCTTGTTGCTCACATATTATGGTAGCCCTGTTTGTGCTAAATAGTGTGTAATTTTTTTTTGCCATTAATATGTTTATAAGCAACTGAAAAAAGCACAAATGTCAGGGCATGTCAGAACATCTCAAGGACCCCAAAAACACCCCAGACCCCAGAGGGTTAAAACAACGCACCCCACCCCCACCCAACTCAACGGTTGAGTAAGCGCACGCTGTTTGAACTCTCTCCAGTCTCCAGAACAGTTCTCCTCTTCTCTTCTCAGCGTCGCATAATTAGTGCATTTCCTCTGTGAAATTCAGGTGTGTGTATGTTTTATTTTATCTGTATAATCATTAATGTGCTTTAAATCATTTTATTTAATGCAAAAGAACATACAGAGATACGCAATGTTACTCACCTTAAACGAGTGTCGACTCGCACCTGTCTTTTCGCATGATTGTAACGGCTTGCATAAAAAAACACACGACTATATTCCTAAATAGCATATGATTCAATATAAGAACTTTAAATGATTTATATATGAATATCAGTTATTTTCTACTAATACCATACACATTTGCATACTTTTGTCATGTAAAACTCATATAAGACTTTTTACAGTATTCATATATAACGCAAACATCCCCTACAAGTTGTATGTGTGCTATTTAGTATGAAATGGGCCATAATCGGTCTGATTTTGTATAGGACATGTTTTGGCCTTACATGAAACACAGAAGGTAATTCTGGACGATTTAAGGAAGATATATGGTTGCTGTATATGAACCATGCAGGTTTTTTTCAAATGGGGGCGCAGACAGACCTGGCTCTCCCGTGAGGACAGACTCTGCTCGCACTGCATCCTGGGAGTGACGGAGACCAAGCTGCACTTCCTCACAGAATTCATCAGAGCACATCAAAACACATCAGAGACCAATATTACCCCAAAATTAATAAAATATTTCCCCAATTTAACACCTGTAATCCAACCCAAAAACTCTTGCCACCTCCTGAGGGACGACCAGAGATGCAAACGCCCAATAAACACGCACAGAACACACCCTATGGAAGTAAAATAATGCCAAATGTCTTTTAAATAAAAAGCCTGTTGAATTGCACTACTTGAAAAAAATAGGCATTGCATTAACCATGCTTGCATTTTAATGCATTGTATTTTTAGGGCTTGCATTTTTATGGGCTGAAATTCAACATGGTTGAATATTTAAGCTGTGAATATTTCAATTAAAAACATTTCAAACACATTTTCATTATTAAAAATTCAATAATCCATATTCACCTTTCATATTTCACTTCCAAAATATTCAAACTGTTGAAACATACAACCTATAATATTCAACAGGCAATTTTCGGTCCACTTTATTTCGCTTTGAAAATTCAGTGGTTCAAATTCGACAGAAAATACTACGATGACATCCAGGAACTGCAGGAAAAGCAGTAGATTACCGAGCATAGAAGGTTAGATCTGATCCATACTGTCATCTATGCAACACATCTACAGTAGGTTCTTATTTGCACATGTTTTGGGGATGCCCAACGGTGGTTCCTTTTTGGACCTTTGTAAGTACTGTTCTTTCGGAAATCCTACATTTGGATATACCTCAAGACCCATTGCTATTTCTACTTTTAGATGACTCCGCTCTTCAGTTGAATGCTCATCAAAAAAGGACCTTACTGACAGCAAGTACCACTGCCAAAAATACTATTTTAAAGCTATGGATAGAGCCATCTTCCATCTATACCAACAACTTTCATTTGGCTATCTTATTTCAGAGACATTGTATTGCTGGAAGGTACCACTGCAAAGGTCAATGGCGCAAAGGACAATACTATTCAGAGCTGGATAAAAATTGCGGACATTCTGTTAGATAAACTGAGATTTTGACATCTTACATCTCCCTCTCTCTGTAATTTTATTATTATTATTATTATTTTATTTTTTTCTGTTTATATATGGACAGTTCTCATGGCATCTGTCTGTATATAGTTCAGTGAGCTTTGATATGTTTCTGGTATGATAACATAATAAAAATATTGATCACAAAAAAAAAAGATTACCGAGCATACTCTCCATCTGCTGTTAGTCAACCTCACCAGCAGGGGGTGCAAAAGCGCGTTGTTGACGAAGACCAGTCAACAGTTATAACAAGCCATTCATTCATAAAACTCATTACAGCAATGTAAGTGTATTTGTGATTATTATGACGGCTGTTTTATGTTAAATTCAGTGTCTTCACAGTTACTTTTCCTGTGTAGCCTACATGCATCTTTCTCTACCGTGAACGAGATTAAAATGTTATTCCCCGATGCGGATGTACAGATCCTATGTTACATTTTTGAGGTTGACATATATTTATTTTACTTGTTTAGTTGCCTTAACTTTATATTGTGGCGATGTGCTGCATGCAGGCTATTAGGGTTTTCCTCAATACTTCAGGATTCCCCTGCTGGACATAAAACGCGTAGCTTAATGGACTAATTACAGTGATATAAAAGACCAAACTCGCAGGCAAGCAGATGAACTCAGAATAACGCACAAAGTTTAATGCTGAGCGTTTCCCAGTGATAGACTGGCATAAAGTTGGCTTGACGTTGGACATTCGCACATTAAGGGACCGTCTCTAAAGTGTATACGACTTTGGTATACACGTTTCTAACTTCGATAGCATTTGAATAGAACGACTTAGGCTACAGTCATAAAACCAACTGTAAAGTGTTCATGTAGAGTCAGGCATAATGCGCACCCTTTGGATTTTTTATATTTATTCAAATAAATTTAAGTTTGCTATTGAAGTTAGAAACGTGTATGTCAATGTTGTATGCAACTTTAGAGACGGTCCCTAAATCTGCGAATGTCCAATGTCAAGCCAATTTTACATTTAGTCATTTAGCAGACGCTTTTATCCAAAGTGATTTACAGTTAAACTAACAATAGGAGGACAACAATATGCAAGTGCTATGACTCTTCCCAGTTTAAGCTAATGCAGTACACGCGTAGGCATACTATATAGCCTATATATATATATATATATATATAGAGAGAGAGAGAGAGAGAGAGAGAGAGAGAATAGAAGAGAAAGTGTTAGTATTGATCAAGTGTTGATTTTATGCCAGTATATCACAAAACGCTCAGCATGAAACTTTGCGCGTTAAGTTCATATACTGAGTCCATCTGCTTGCCTGTAGCCTATATAGTAGCCTACAGCCTACATTCCCAATAAGGTGCGAGTTTGGTCTTTTATATTACTGTATTAGTCCATTAAGCTACGTTAAGCGTTTTGTCCCGACGGAAGGGGAATCCTTGAGTATGAGGTATTGAGGGAAACCGATTATAATCCCGTTCACAGAGAAAGCTGATAACATGTAGGCTACACAGGGAAAAAGTAACAATTCAGTTATTGAATGAAACATAAACACAGCTTTTGTGTGTTTATCATCTTTTCCGAATATATACTGACACAGATAATCATTTTCATTTTATGAATGAATGGCTTGTTCTGTTGACTGGTCTTCGTCAACAACACGCGCTTTTGCACCACCACCTGATGGAGAGTATGCTCGGAAATCTACTGCTTTTCCTGCAGTTCCTGGATGTCAACGTTGAATATACTGTTACGGTTGTGATGCTTTTGTTGTTGTTCCTGCTGTCTCCTTCTTTAGGATTGGTGAGAAGCCATTGGTGGTTGGACCAGAGAAAGAGGCCTGGACTATAAAATCCCCTGGAATTCCTCTGGAGGGAGCTCTCTGTTTTTTTTTGCTTGCGCTTTGTTGTACTGTGTGTTTGACCTGTGAAAGTGTAACACAATGTCTGCTGTGCTCTTTCTGTGTAGAATTAACAGAGTGCTGTTAGCCACCTAATTCTTGGTGATATGTTTTTAGAAACCTCAATGCTTGTGATTACATCTGTTACATACCAGCTACATGACTTTGAGAAGCTGTAGGGGGTGAGTGCCTCGTTTTTTTTGTAGGCCAAAAGGCCTTCACTTTTCTCCTGTTTACAGTTAAGGAGATAGGGTACTTTTTCTGTATCTTTTGTTTCTTTTATTTGTGATCATTAGGGAAGTTCGCTTTCTTGTGGGAAAGTTAGTTTCTGTTTGTTTGTTATTTTGGCATTAGCTCACCCCTGAAGATTTTGCTTCATATATTGCTTTGTTTGATTTATCTGACTTATTCAAGACACTTTGTAAACTCTGAGATACCATATTCTGAAAACAATCGAGAGAGCAAGAAAAGTCAAAATAAAAGACTAACTGAGAAGCATTGTGTTGTTGTTGTTACTTCCCTGACCTAGACCAGGGTCCGTAACATAAATTGGGGGCTCGTCCATTGCATATCAATGAAGGTAGTTGATATTAGTTATACAAGCATTTTTTGCCTGGTAATTTTTATTTGGTGCTTGACGAATTTGAACCACTGAATTTGCGGAAGCGAATTTTCAAAGCGAAATAAAATGGACCGAAAATTGGCTGTTGAATATTATAGTTGTATTTTTTAAACAGTTTGAATATTTTGGAAGTGAAATATGAAAGGTGAATATGGATTATTGAATTTTTAATAATGTAAATGTTTTTAATTGAAATATTCACATCTTAAATATTCAACCATGTTGAATTTCAGCCCATAAAAAAGCAAGGCCCTAAAAATGCAATTCATTAAAATGCAAGCATGGTTAATGCAATGCCTATTTTTTTCAAGTAGTGCAATTCAACAGGCTTTTTATTTCAAAAACATTTGGCATTATTTTACTTCCATAACACCCCATCAGACACACACGCGCACACACACACACACACACACGTATATAATGTTCATTTTTAAGCTTAGTAAAAAAAAAAAAAAAAACATGATTTCTGTATTATAATCCATTTTATTTGATTTATTAATCTTTATTTATTTTATTATTATTGTTCTATGTTATCTGAATTATTATTTTTGCTATATCTACTAGCCATGCAATGCAATGCGGCATCGGCATCTCGAAGCGGCACTTCCGGCGGCATCTCCAGCGGCATCAGTGAGCGGCATCTCCAGCAATCAATATTTTTTATTTTATTAACTTTATTAATTATTTTATTGTCCAGCTGTGGCTGCTGCCAAAGTAGGCCTAAGTGTGATGATACCACTTTCTGATTAATTAGTTATGTTTCTGCGCAGAGGAAATTATTAAATCCAATTTTTTCATAAAAAAGTAGGCTAACTGAACATCATGTAGCCTAGGCTATTCATGTGAAAAATTATAATTACTCATTTTAAAGGTTTTTACATAGAGAACTGTAGCTAATTAATTAGAAACACACCAAAATATATCCTAATTGTAATTTTATTTAACATTTGTTATTCTTCAAATTAAATCGTCTTTACAAACATAGGTACTATTAATACTAATATTATAAATATTAACAATATTAGTAGCCTAGTACTAGTAGCCTACACATTTATTAAAAACATATCTGTTGTAGGCCTACTGTAGCCTACAACTGAACAACGTATGTTTTAATAAATGTGTCTTTTATATTATAATTAATAAGGAATATGCTATTTAATAATTTTCCTTGGTGCATTAAATCTGCCACATACATGTTATGTTGGCCTATTATAAATAATCAGAATACTTGCAATCTCTGATTTTTTTTTTTATCATGTTAAAATCATCAATGGCCGCTGGAGATGCCGCCGGAAGTGCCGCTCACTGGTGGCCGCTGCAGATGCCGCTCACTGATGGCAGCTGGAGATGCTGCCGGAAGTGCCGCTTCGAGATGCCGATGCCGCATTTTGCGCTAGCCCTTACTGGATAATATTATCTTTTTTTTATTTAATTTAACTTTTTTTTCTGTACTAAATGTTCTAAATCATTTTCTATGTTGTTTTGATGCTTTGGCAATACAAAATGTATTTTTTTGTCATGCCAATAAAGCTTTCTGAATTGAATTGAGAGAGAAACGCGCGTTCACGAGATCACCACGACAAACACTGATACGATAAAAAAAAAAAAAAAAAAAACGTGTTTGTTGGCGTTTGTCTGTTCAACTTCCGAAGAATCACGAACATCACGAAACACAAACCTTGAATTGAAAGAAACCCTTTATATAAAACAAACAATTAGGGGAGCGCGGGGCACAACCTAACGCGGGGTTAGTTGTAACACGCTTGTTTTAAATACTTCCGCACATGCTTGGATGACGGAACTTTGTTTATTTACTAGTTGCCATATCAACACTATATAGAAAAAAAAAAATCCGCCAAAATTATTTTCTTTTTGGAAGATATCCATAGACATTTATTAAACCATAGCAAAAGTAAATTTCTTACTTAAGTTAATTTTTCATCTTTATTTTTTGTGTTTTTATTTAAAATAAGACAAATCTGATATTATTTTAATCTCCAAGATGTTATTTAACAGTTGAGATAGTTCTTTAATGCTTCGCTAACTAGCAGAAGACACTAGCCGGGTTTAAATCCCAGTTGTGCAGGCGGGGGCATGTTGTAACACTGCGTTACAATGTGCCCCTATTAGAAATATGCTATTATATTCTATACTTTTATTAATTTTATTGAGAAAACGTGAGAAAAAGGTGAATAAAGACTGAGAGTCAATGTCCAGAAATTACTAATTATTTATTTGTTTTGAACTATGTTGTATAGCTGTGTTTTCATGTGTTCGTAGTCAAAACTCAAAAATGAGTTTCTATTTAATTATTAAAAATTGCCATTATTTTATATGAAAAAGTTTTTTAATTGTATTTTATTTAGAAAATATTTTAGTTTGTTTTGTATATTTTTTTTATTAGATCAGATAACATTTTAAGCTGCCATATGGTCATGTTACAATGTGCCCCTCACATGTTACAATGTACCCCACCTATGGGGCATGTTGTCACATTTCACTTCCATTCTTTCGGGCTATATCAAGAAAAAAGTATATAGGCTACTGTATTAATAAAACAAAAACACATAATTGTACTAGACATGTGGGAAATTAATGTGGGGAAAAAATAAATACTCTGAACCATAAGTAGATTTGCACAAACTGAGAAAGTCAAAAAGCGTTAGGTTGTGCCCCGCTCTCCCCTACATAAAATGTCCCCTAGATATTCATATTAATATGAGGAAGTCACGCAAACACATGCCACTTGATCAAACTTTTACAATATAGCCTAGAGGTTCTCAAATCCTTCAGCTTTAACGTCATAAAGATACACGTAAATTCCTTCCTAAACGTTGATAAACACTTTGATGCTGTTTTTTTTCCGTGTCGTATTCGTATTTTTCATGCTCAAAATGGCGGCAGGAGAACTTACTTTCACTTTCTATGAGTGACGAGAGAGAGAGAGAGAGAGAGAGAGAGAGAGAGAGAGAGAGAGAGAGAGAGGGAGGGGTGAACATAGACGCGCGTTCATGAGAGCACGAAGTATCAGTGTGTGTGAGAGCCTATTTTTTACAGTCTATGGTGAGAGAAGGTGTTGTTGCGTGAACGCGCGTTGAAGATATTGTAAATAAAGTGGTGAATTATGTAAAATTGCGCAAACAAAGCACTCGCGTCTTTTCAGTTTGTTTTTATCTGTTACTTTGTTTGTTTTTATATTATTTGTTAAATTCGATTGTTCTCTCTTCTCTTTAGTTTTTTAATTTATTCTTTCTTCCACTATTTTTTTTTTATTTGTTAATACATTTTTCTTCATTCCTTTGTTTATTCTTTTCTTCTCTTTGGCTTGTTCATTCATTATTTTTACTAGCTCATATTTCCCTTCATTTCTTCAGTTTTGTCTTTCATTTATTTTTCTGCAGAACGCAGAGTTCCTGATAAATCATAAAGAGGACTTTGTTTGATCACAAATGTGGAACAATGCAATGTGACATAAACCTGAACCATATTTTTTTTTTCCTGCACTAACTTTATTGCACTTTGGACCCCTTTCAATTTAATTACTGAAATGGTCAAAACACATGAGTTTAATGTGTCGCAATGATTTCTGTAATTTCCTTACAATGCATAAATTACATTAACAACTTCTCCTTACCTTCTCTATACTCAAACGTTTCAACATGATATAGCTTGTTTTCCACGTTTTACCTAAAGCTCTTTTTAATTCTCCCATATTAAAAGGACATTTTGTTGTTCATCGTCCTAGTTTTCCTTTCCTCTTAGAACCATATTTTTTGTTTTGGTGTTTTCTCTCTCTCTGACTTTTCTTTCCCTCCTCCGACAAATAATAAATCACTATTATTTTTGCATGTGTACATTGTAGCCTACCCACAATGAGGTTTTGACACAGGGGTTTGCATGATTAATAATTTCTGAACAAAACACTCGATTATCTCTAGATATACTGCTATCTAATCAACCGTAAAATGTAAGAAATAATATTGAACTCACAAACACTGAATCTCGACTGCTTACGATCTTGTCGTGCAGAGCTCAAGCTGTGCAGTTTACGGTAGTTTTCCAGCTGCGCCACAAGTTTCAGAACCAAAACATTCTTAACACGGAATTGACTTAAACTGCAATTCATCGACTGGCCGCTAGAGACAGGCTGCAGAAGAGAGTTTTATTTTTATTTTTCTTAAAGAAACATAACAAATACCAAACAAACCTCAAAAAGACAAATCTTATTACATTTCAAAGAAGTCCACATAGCAGCAAACAGTACAGATAAACACCATAAACCTAAAGAAACATAAAGGGAATTAAATAATAAATAAAATATTACACAAGGGGGTCATCAAAAAATACCTTCAGAAGATTATATAATTTAAGGGTTTTTGTTACGCATGAGTCTTAAAGATTTGAAAAAGATCATTAAATCTTTATGTAAAAGTAAGAATGTGGGAGGGTTTTTAAAGAATCTGAATTTTTTTGAGAATTTGCATAAATAAAATAAATATTAATGTCTGTTTCACAAAAGATGCACTCATTACAATCCATATTAAATCTGTGTCTGAGGAACTCATTACAAAATAAATAATGAGTTAAATATCATTATTAACCATAAATATCATTAATAATTTTAACTTCTTTTACCTTTGGAAAAAGTGGGAAAGTGAGAAATCTTGTTCTAATTTGACCCACTTTGTCTTTAGGGAAATCAAATAAAGAGGTCCCTTTATAACTTTATAAGGGGAAGTCTCTATATTTACAAAAGTCCTTAAAACTTTAATCTTACAGCGTAACACAATGCACCTTTAACCAGCTGAACCAAACCACCAAGAACAGCTTTTAGCAAAGAAACATATAATATCTGAGTACAAATAATATTATATTTTTCACAAAAATTATCATAACTAAGGACATTTCCTTCTCCATCCATAATGTGTACAATGGACCAGACACCTTTATCCATCCAGTCCTGAAAGAACACATATTTCCTATGAATAAGAATACACTTACTATTCCACAAAGAGCAACTATGTGGGGAAAAATTGTGTTTGTATATCAGTTTCCAATATAATAATACCTGACTATGAAAAGATGACACTTTACACTTTAGTTTTGATGGCTCAAAGTCACACCTCAAAATAAAATCAATGCCCACAAAAGAATCAAAGATTTTTGAAGAAAAACTAGACTAAACTGAATATTTATTCCTAAGGAAAGCTTGGAGACACTTCAATTTAAGAGTGTCATTCATAACATTGAAATCAATAATATTCAAACCTCCCTCACTGATTGGCTTCACTACATCTGACTTTCTTATGTAATGATGTTTGTTTTACCAAATAAATTTATACTGAATTTGATTAATATCCTTTATCCACCTGTCAGAGATACCTAAAAAATATGCAGGGTAAATCAGCCTAGAAAGTACTTCGGTTTTCTGTAATAAAATTCAGCCAATAATGGAGATATCCCTTTGTAACCACACATTTAACATATTTTGACTTTTTGTTATATTGTCAGCCAAATAAAAATTTTTTCTCTAGTTTTAGTGTCTTTAGTAATAACAATTGCTAAATATTTTACCTCATTTTTTTAATGGAATATTAAACAATTGAGATTCAGTCCGACTATGCACTGCCATAAACTCACACTTTTTTTTAATTTAATTTCAAACCAGAAGCTTTGGAAAAATGTGACTAAATGAACCCCAAAACGTCACATACTGACGCGTCTTGACCAAACGGCAATATACGACGAAAAGGGTACCTCTAAAACGTCCATATGAGACGAAGACATAAGCGCACCAGCAGCGCCTCTTAGCGGTACCCTAACGCATACCTAAACCTACCCATAACCCGAATAGTCACATACGGACGTTTTAGGGGTACCCTTTTCGTCGTATATTGCCGTTTGGTCAAGACGCGTCAGTATGTGACGTTTGGGGGTGAGACTGTGTTGCAGCGAATGGCAGCTGGGATATGCTCTCCATCACTAAGAGCATCGTCTGCTAGCTTACTTATTAATAGCTGACTCCCCAAGCCATTCAAGGGCCTAATATCTTTACTATTTTTCATATAAATTGCCAAAAGTTCAGCTATTAAAATAAACAAATACAGACTTGTCAGATCTCCTTGTCTAATACCTCTGTTGATGTTACAGTTTTTCTCGATTGCTTAAACACATTTCTTGAAACTATGCCTCGTATTCTCAAAACTATAAACACAAATCCATAACGTCTCACCCAATTCCCCAAACATCCTATTTTCAGGTCAAAATGAAGCTCCACACTCAAAACCATTCACTCTCGCTGAAAAACCAAACTTTGCCCTCAGACAGGACACACAAGCCATCAAAATCACACACACTACAACATAGTCTAAGACACTGGTGCAATAAATTCAAAACAACATTTCCAAAACTGGAAAGTTATGTTGCTTGTGGTTCCCCCCTCACAAACCTTTTCACATGATGAACACAAAAGACACAACCAGTGGATACATTGGCACATTTTTATTCATACACAGAAAACACACACACACAAAAATATTTTTTTTTCCTGTTTTACTCTTTTTTTTTTTTTACTCTCTCCTCAAAAATTTTTTTTTTTATATTTACTTACAGTAAGATGTGTGTGACCAACATATGACAGTAAAAGAGCACACACAAACCATATTCTAATATGGAATTCGAATTGTATTGGAATGGTAAAGAGTGTTGGGACGTGACAGGAGGGTCTCCACTCAAGGATACAATATGATGGACACGTCTAAGAATGTTCCACATATGGTTGAAATACCATCATTTGCCTAGAAAAGATAACATTCTGGGAGTCCAGACTATAAAGGAGAAAGGATGCCCTCCCTTCACTGTCACACTCTGTGTGACTGTACGACTGCTGGCCTTTTCTTGCAAGAAAATAAACCTCATCAAAGACTATTGGAAATGTTTGTCTCTTATTCAGTGATAGATTTTGTTTGTCACCACACCTCCCTGAAGGCTCTCAAGGCGACGGTAAAGCGACTCAAATTTGGCCTTACTCGTAGTCCAGCCTCCCTCATAGCCATACCATTGACTAACACATGGGCAACTAGAGTGGCTTGAATTTCATCTGAGACTGCTTGTCTTCTTATCCTTGCCCTTCCTCCTCCTCATTCTTATCCCTCCTCGATCTCTTCCTTCATGTCTTTCTGGATCCATTGTTCCAAAACGCAATAAACTGATTTGGGCCCTTTTATATATCTATTGAAGGTTCTGATTGATGTGTGTTAAATTTTGACTCTTAGTGTTTCCACCTGGGTAATTGTGTGCTAACTGAGCTGAAGCTGTGCTGATTGAGTGAACAATTTTGAATGCTAGTGCTTTCTATATGACAACATGGTCTAAGCAATGAGAAATGAAGGGATTTGTGTGTAGAGTTTTGCAGTGACAGTTCAACCAATCTGACTCATGTGTCAAAACAGGGAATAGTGTTTATAGTGTAGTGAAATGGGTGTGCTTTTTGATAAATGGCATTATGGTTTTGAAATTTTAGTTCAAAAGCCTGGTTATAGTGTTTAAGCAATCGAGAAAAACTGTAAAACGCTTAGAAGATACTGAACTATTAATGTCGTTATACAACATCTCTATCAATTTAACAAATTTATAACCAAATCCAAAAAACTTCAGTGCATGTAAAATGAATGTATGTTCTACCGAACGCCTTATAGAAATCAAGAAACAAAACAAACCCATCATCCTTATAATCACTTATAACTTGACTCAACCTCAATTGTAGCCTGTTTGCAATAGCAGATGTAATGATTTTATAATCAACATTGAGTAGGGTAATCGGACTCAGATTATCAATAATTATTATGTCTTTGTCTGACTTTGGGATAAGAATGATCAACCCCTGTTTCATAGTTGGGAGTAAAGAGTTTGACTCAAAACATTCCTTTAAAGCTTTAAACAACAAATCTTTTATATCTTACCAGAATTTTTTTTTTATTATTATTATTTGTAGTCAGACCATCCAGGAGATTTACCTAAAGGCATTTTTTCAATAGCAGAATCGATTTCCCCCAATCTCAGGTCTACATCACAGCTTTCTTTAAAGGTGCATTGCGCAAGTCTCTGAGTTTTTGCAGAACTATGCCCCCTCTGGCGACAAGCGAAACTGCAACACTGAAACTGAAGGCGCATGACGTCACGCCCAGTCTCAAATTCCGTCCCGAATCCCTCTTATTTATTTTACTGTACAGGATTATAGAGACAATCTCAGTGATCAGAGAAGGGCTCATTCAGCCCATCAGGCAATTGTTTAAGCATGTATGGGTTAGAAAAATGGGTATTTTTAACATGAAATGTTGCTTAATGCACCTTTAAATTCAATATCAATCTGTGGAATAAAATCCTTTTCAGAATATGAATAATAATAAATATCACTATAAAATTAGTATACTTCCTTGGATATTCATTTTGGGTCTGTGATTACCTTCTCATTAATAATCAAACTATGAACAGCATTGCTTTGCTGTCTCCTCTTTTCTAACTGATAAAAATATACTGTATTCATCTCTCCTTCCTCCAAACATTTTGCACGAGACCTTACAAAAGCTTCTTGTGCTTTCATTAAATACAAATGATCTAATTTAGCCTGAAGAGAGAGTAATTTATCAACATCTTCTTGAGTCATTTCCTGTGTATTACAATAGGCATTCATTTCTTGAATTAAACTTAACTCCCTTTGCTTCTGTTCTTTGTTTTTTGTTTTGTTTACCAAACCAAATTGAAACTTCCCTTGTTTTGATTTTAAAATACTCCCATTTATTCCCATAAGAAGAGGTCGACTTTAAAGGTGCTCTAAGTCATGTCACGCGCAAAAATTTTTTTGTCACATACAGCAAACATCTCCTCACTATCCGCTAGCTGCCTGTCCCCTGAACACACTGTAAAAAAACGCGGTCTCTCTAGACACCACAGGCTCCACAAACGGCAACAAAAACAAACTGGGCTCACCTGCACCACGAAACATAACAAACAGTGCTCCAGCCAATCACTGGCAAGAAGTATTGGAGGGTGGGGTTTGGGGGGTTAGTGCGCGTGCATGTGAAGGGTGTGTGTGGAGGAGAGAGAAGCATGAAGAGGGAAGTTTGAATTATGGCCGACACATGACCAAAGAGACAACGTTCCGATGAACAGAACAACTTGCAAGAGGGACAAGGATAAGGAACGCGCAAAGTCCCGAATTTACATCGGAAAAAACTTTGAAAGGTGGCGAGAACTCTGCCGGCAGAAGGGATTAGCTACTATCCGACATTCAGTTGCTCTGTTTTTGCAGAACAGGTAAATCCACTTTTCTTTCTAAACTGACGTTCATGTTCGCAAAACCAACACAAGGATGTAATTAGCTAGATTTATGCAGTCAGCGTTAACTTTGGTGGAGGGAGGAGACGGGATGAGGAGGAGGGAGGGTCTAGCCAGCCTCCGTTTTGTTTGACAACAATTCGAATGTCAACAAGAAGTAACGTCTCCCGACATCGTTTAGAGAACCTTTAATCTCAATAATCAAATTTCTTATTTGACTACAATAATCTTTATCCTTTAAAAGTTCCGCATTAAACTTCCAGTAGTCTTTTTCTAAAGGTATGTTGTACTGTTGGCGTCAAAATTAATGAGATAAGGCAATGATCTGTCAATGGTGCAGCAGAAATTGAAACGTTAGTGGCAAACTCAGAATGCTCCTCAGTAATAAGCCAAAAGTCTATCCGTGACTTATGCCGCGTTCCAGGCAACCTGTAACCCGTGTTTTTCCAACTCGTAACTGGGAGTACATCGATCTAGTACGAGTTCACGGGTGGGAAGTCATGGGTTTGACTGCCGTTCCAGTGCACTTTCACGGGTATAAGGTTGGAAAAACACGGGTTACAGGTTGCCTGGAACGCGCATTTAGAGGATCCATTAGGTTTGACCCAGGAAAACTGACTCTCATTAGGACTAAAATAAGAAAAGTACCTTCACTATTAACCACAGCAGCAACTGACCATGAACATCAGACTGAAAAGTCACAATCTTCCCAGGGCAATTGTTTGGTGCTTATGGCGCCACCTGCTGATCGATTAGAGCCATGACTAAACACAATCGTCTCTACCGAATACATCTTCCAAAAAGCAGCATCTTCTTCAGTAGAGCGAGTCTCTTGTAGAAAAACAAAATGTGACTTCTGCCCATTGCAAAACAAAAATATCCCTTTGCGTTTTACTTGGTCCTTTAGTCCCCTTGCATTTAAAGAACAAGAAGATAAACAAGATTTCAATGAGAACATACGCCACTGCAACTCACAGATGGCCGAGAGTGTCACTAAGCAGTCGACAATGAGATCAGAAGATCAAAAAACAACACATTTCCAATTTTCCAAGTCTTCATCATCAGGCAAAACTTTGCTTCCCTTTGCACGTGCGATTTCCTTCTCTTCTGACAATACGATGAACCGTGTCAACCGCCTCTTCATTTCCCTGGGCACACCAGGAGCAATCTTGGCCAGCAGGGTCATCACCTCCTGTCTGATGTTCTCGTTCTGTTTATCTGACGAGACTTTGATGCGTAAATTCCAAAGCCTTTTGTAGCGATCCAATTCTCCTACCCTTGACCTCAGCTCTTTGTTTTCTTTTTAAGATCAGAAAGTACGAGTTCAAATACAGCTTACTTCTGCTTGTGAGCTTTCATCTCTTCTTTATCCTCAGAAATGGCGTTACAATTCTCTTAAATTTTTTTGGACAGCTCCTCCAGCTTTTTCTCCTGCTTGTCAAATTCAAAATAAACATAAAAATTGTAAAAATGTGCAACGTAATTCTAATATAAAAAGACATTGGTAACGATTTACAATAATGTTTCATTTGTAAACATTAGTTAACTTCATTACTTAAAATGTTAGTTTCATTACTTAAAGTGTTAGCTCACCCTCAAGATGTTCTAAACCTGTCTGAGTTTTTATCTGTATTGTTCTGTTAAACACATAAGAAGATATTTTGAAAAATGTTGATAACTAAACCATTTCTGGTCCCCATTGACTTCCATCTTAGGCCTATTTTTATCATACTATGGAAAACGTCATTGTAGAATGCTTATGCACATTTTGTACGTGTTGTTCTTTTATTATAAAAAACGGATAATTATTTGTTCTGTATAAATTCATATATAAAATAATAGTGATTTATAATGTATAATTTAACAGTGAAGGAAAGAAAAGGCAGAGAGAACACCAAATCATTAATATAATACTTGACCACATTTCCCATAGGATCCCCCACATCTATAGTTCATCTTCTCTGTTTCTTATCTTAGTCACATGACCAAATTCCTGCAGTTATAGCATCTCATAGTAATGCACTGCCTTATATTATGCTAAATTAATACAGTGTAACTCCTTAGGAGGATCAAATTCATTCAAAATGGACTTTCTCAATTCCCCTATTCTTCTTTTGGCATTTTTAACTGATCTATTTCACACTCAAATTCTCTACTAGTTCTTTCATATTGACCGTAAGAGGAACTCCAGACAAAACCCCTTGCAACTATCAGTTATTTTCCTCACTCGTACCACTTTTGCTAATTTTCCCACACTGCTTATTTTCTTTGCCTTTTCCATCTGTGCTTCAGTACAGCCAGTAAATAAGTTTCCATCTCCCAAAACACATTCGTTTTTTTTCATTGAGTTAACAATAGGGGAATACAGAGTCATAAACACTTGTGTCTGTAAAACACTGAAATCTAAATTTTGCATCTTGTATCAAAAATCAATCGTACATCTGATACATCAAGTATCTTTTTCAAGAGTCAAGAACAGTCTTAACAGCTTCATGATTGTCCTGTGTTGAGGTTAGAGAATCGTAAAAGATCTTTAAGTCAGTGGAAACTGTCAGGAGAAACAGCAGGTTCAGAAACAAACTTTATTGCTTGAAGAGAACAAAAGCAGTCTGTCGTATACACAACACTCTTTGTGGACGCAGAACTGGAAATAACTCTGGGTCGATAAACTTGTGAGGTACGTCAGGAGTCGAAGGTCCCGGGCTTGGCATCGACACACAGAGAGAGAAGCTCAGGCCCGTTCGGCAGAACCACAGACAGAGATTGGTAAAGAGACCACAGACATCAGAAAGATAAGCAGAGAACATCCAGCAAGCAATAGCCGTCATTTCACCGTCTGGGTTAATTATAGACCAACATAGTCCGGCTATGAGGAACCCACGTTTATCCAAAAATAAACTTGAATTTGGTTACTTGTCGTTTTTTCCAAAATAACTTGTAAGCATGTTAGCAAAGTCAACAGTGATTACAAGCTGTTTGGTTTAATTTCGTTGACATGTTCTGTGCGTAGTCACGATTTATTTAGTCAAAACTGATTCATTGTAGTTTTTGGCCAGGCAGCGCAAGAGATGGATGATATCATCATGTTCGCAATGTCAATAATATCTACAAGACATAGTGTCATTTCATGACATAGTCGATCTGTAGTCACGATTTAGCTCTAAATTGGACGGGCTGTGCAGTCTGCTTTCATTCCAGCCGGCATAATCGAGTCAATCTATACGCTTTAAAAACACTTGGTTAAAAACAACCCAAGGGCTGGGTAAATATAGGACAGAACACATGTTGGGTTAATGTTACCCACTAATTGGGTTGTTTATTTAACCAAGCACAATGGGTTAGTTTGTTTTTACTATAATACTAGCTTAATTTTTTTACTTCACACATTAATTAATGTTTATGGATTAACTTAAATCCTCTAAACTTTTAAAAAATACTCCACACAACCACTGGTTTGCATGATACCTTAATTTTTTATCATATTTGATAGTATAGCATATTGTATATCATTTTTCAATAAATATTGCCTACATTTAAGCTCGTTTAACAAATATTAGAAGTAAAATTTTAACATTCAGAAGTAATTCAAATGTAATCGTCCAGTCTCTCCATAATGTTTTTAAAGCAGGTAAATACAATATTTGTTATCTGTCAAAATGACGGAAAGCATTTTGAAATACTATCACTCAGTGCTAAACAAACATTTTTTGATTAAGGCAACATATGTTACATAAATAGGCATATATTATTACAGTGATATTTAACACGTCCATAATATTGCTGCACAAAATAATCGAGCTTTTGGGGTAATTCATGGTCTGTTGTAAATAATTGTAATGCTTTTACAATTTTAAGTTTCCTTTTATTGTTCGATGGTTGAAGGGCGGGTAGAATAATGTCACTATTGTACACAGTTATTTATTATTGCATCCATAGAGCAAGCCTTTCACTGATTGTTTACAGTTTAACAGAAGTTAAAGCCATAATCATAATCCTGCAAAGCATCATGTGGTGTAGGAAAAGGTGGATAGTAAGTACATGTAGCTAATTGTTACTACTGAGTATTTAAATGTATAATTACACTAACAAGGACACTGGAAAATAAAGTGTAAGCGTTAATTCTAATATTATGTGAAATGTCATTTTTTCTCATAAAATCCTTAGCTCATTGGAGGCCATGAAGCGACACCCTGAGGACTTCTTTAATCAAGACTGTAGAAGTGCCACCCGGATGGCTCCAAAATTAACTGAGAAGCTCATTAACCTGCATACTTTCACAAATATGAGGGTGAAACCAGACACTCCGGTCTTAAGCCAGTCTATACATCATGCAACCTCGATAACAAAACAGAACAAATAACACACAGATATCATAGTTGTTAAACTACTGTTTCAACTTCATCCTCAACACAGATATTCAGTCCACGGTCCATCATCAGAAACTTCAGAGGAAGCTTTACACACTGCCAGATTTTTGAGGAAATGGATCAACTCTTTGATATTCTGAACTTCAGGTGCAAATGTGGAAATAAACCTGGTAATTAAATGTTTTTCTCTACAACCAGCAAACCACATTGTGATTTTTGTAGATGTCTGAAAGACACCAAATGGTGGAGGAGACCACTCTCCTCTTCCAGCATCATCTGCCCGGAATCCCTGAAGAACAGCATTAGCTGGGAAAAATCCTGGAGATTTGGGTAAATAAAGATCTATTTGGGGTCAAATTAAACAATGGCAGATACAGCTCAGAGCGAAAATAACAAATACAACATTTAAATGTGTCTGTCAAAAGTGGAGACTAAAAATTAATTGATGTGCTTAAAGAAAAAACCTGATCTAAACCTAAATCTGATAAATCCATTACCAAACTGGTCACTTACTTCCATCATTTACTTCAATCTGTAAGGTCTGGCAAAACACCAGAGTGGGCTTGTTCACAGTGTGAGGGACGTTTTGATGATGCACAAAAACCTGATGGCTGAGGGACTGAAGCACCTCCAAATTAAACCAAGATTGACTTGATGCATTTATATTTTAGTAAAAGGGTACTAATAATGAAGAAAACAGACAATTAGCAAGATTTCTATATTAACCATTTTTCTTGCTGGTACGTTTGAAACCTGTTTTCTTTTCTGTTATAAGAGGCAAAGCAGGGCACCGGTTTCACCCTTCAGACAGAGAACTTTCAGCTGCACTAAGAAGTGCATCAGTGGCGAAACATCATTGTTTTTAATTATAGACCCACAAACTGTGTGACAGACGACTGCTTACAGCTTCTTCAGTCTCCCACTGTGGAGTGTATTGAACAGGTAATGCATAATCATATATCACTAGACTGACATGTAGAAAACTTGAACCAAATTTAAATTACTTACCTTTTCTTGCGATGCTAAAACGATTATCGATGCATCTTTTTGTGTGTGTGACTACTTGGTACTTTTAAAGCAAAGTATTTATAATGACCCATAAATAATTTACTTCCAATATCTTTTATTAATAAAACAAATGGAAGTGATTTGGCAAGTCAACTGTAAGGTTATATTTGTCAGCATATGTCCCAACATTGCAAAGAACCAACAGGAAAATAAATGTGTGCCTGTACTAGCAGCGTACTTGTAGTCAATGAATACAAACTTCAGCATATTCTGAATCTCTAACATTTAATAATAGACTTCTAACCAATATCCTCCTGTTATTTACAATGAGCAATATAATACTTCAGACAAAAAATAAATCAATATTTTGCTGTAGCAAAATCACAAACAGCTTTCATAGAAAAATAATGCGTGTTGGACTTACGCATATTCTGAATAATTAGTAACAAACAAAGCTGCTCTTATACACAAATAATAAAGAGTCTAAGACTTATGACTTGAAATTGTTGCTGTATACCAATCAAAAACAGCTTATACTAAAAAAGTGAATGAACATCTGCAGAGAGCACAGTCAAAATGTAACTTTTTGTGACTGGCACTGCACTTATACACACTGTGACTGTGGAGGGTAGTACAGTAGACCTAAGTATAACGTCATATATCAGATCTGTTCACAGCATATTGATGTGAAAACAAAACAATACAGAAAGCAGCTCTCATACAAAAATAGAAAAAAGGCCACAATTAAATTATGCCAAAGGGTAAAAATGAAAATATGTTAGCTTTTAAAGAAGAGGGTGCCGTACGGATTTTGCACTCAGCCATTATGCGTCTCTGTTATATGCGCGTTTGAACATATATGTGCGCAGGCGTGTAGTCTTTCTTTACAAACCATGCTAATGAAATTCCACTAATGCCAACATAATTTTCAAGTCTAATTAAAAGAATGTTGTGGTCGATAGTATCAAATGCAGCACTAAGATCAAGTAACACTAATAGAGAGATACAACCACGATCGGATGATAAGAGCAAATCATTTGTGACTCTAATGAAAGCAGTCACAGTTTATGGTACGGTCTAAATCCTGACTGAAAATCCTCGCAGGTATCATTTCTTTCTAAAAAGGAACATAGTTGTGAGGATACTGCCTTTTCTAGTATCTTTGACAGAAAGGGTAGATTCGAGATCGGCCTGTAATTGACTAATTCTGTAGGATCAAGTTGCATTTTTTTAACAAGCGGTTTAATCATAGCCAGCTTAAAAAATGTTGGTACATATCCTAGAGACAAAGATGAATTGATGATTCAGTTGTGGAAAAAGTGAAGTACCTCGGTCACATTATAAGGAGTGACCTCTCTGATAATGATGACATTCAGAGGCAGTACTGTAAATTGTATGCACAAGCTAATATGCTGGCACGGAAATTTGGAATGTGTACAGAAAATGTAAAAATAGTCTTGTTTAAAGCCTACTGCACACCACTCTACACTGCCCACCTGTGGTGTTGCTACACAAAAGCTGTATTTCACAAGTTACAAGTAGCATACAATGATGCTCTTAGGATTTTTTTTAAAGTCCCTTGCTGGACCAGTGCCAGCCAGTTGTTTGTGCAGAATGACGTGACCACACTAAATGCTGTAATAAGAAATGTTGTTTATAAATTTATGATGAGACTCATGGACTCGCAAAATGAAATTATAATTGTTTTTATATGGCCTGACCAGAGCAGTACTAGGTATAGCTCGCTGCTTTGGAGGCACTGGAGAAATTGTTTATATGGATTATAGTAATCCTTTGTTTTTATTTGTCTGTCTGTCTCTTTTACATGTTTTCTTATGGACCTTTTTTTTTTAGTCTGAAATAAAGAATAAAGATATTAAGAAGAGGATCTATGACCTCTGGAAGCATCTCTTTCAGTAGCTTAGTCGGTATAGGGTCTAACGTACATGTTGTCGATTTAGATGATTTAACAAGTTTAGCGATTTCTTCCTCTTCTATAGCAACGAATGAATAAAATTTTCCTCAGGGAGACTACAATGCACTGCCTGATGCGATACTGTAGTAGACGGTTGCATAGTTATAATTTTCTCCCTGATATTATCAATCTTGTTATTAAAGTAGTCATTACTGCTGTGCTGCTTGGAAACATCTGGGGTTGAAGATTTATTTTTCGTTAGTTTAGCCACAATTTCAAATAAATACCTAGGGTTTTGTTTATTTTCTTCTAATAGGGTTGAAAAATAAGCAGATCTAGCAGCTTTTAAAGCCTCTCTGTAAGTAATCGAGCTCTCTTTCCATGAAATGCGAAATACCTCTAGTTTTGTTTTCTTCCAGTTGCGCTCCATTTTTCTGGCTGCTCTCTTAAGGGCCCGAGTGTGCTCGTTGTACCATGGCGTTGGACTATTTTCTTTAATCTTCTTTAAGCGCAAAGGAGAAACTGTGTCTAAAGTGCTGGAAAAGAAAGAGTTAAAAGTTTCTGTCGCAATAGTAGTAGTATACTTTATTGTCCTCGAAAGGAAATTTGTTGTGGACTACATGTTGCTGCATTAACATATAAAAAAGACAGTTGATTTAAGACATTACAATTTTAAAATTAATAAGATAAACAGTTATTCAATAATCGTACAGATACAGGCACAAAGGAATTCTTATACCGATTTAGTTTGCACATTGGGACTCTATATCTTCTACCAGAGGGGAGCATTTCATACTGCGAGTACAAAAAGTGAGTTTGGTCCCTCACAATTTTCTGTACCTGATTCAGAATGCAACTCTCATATAAATGTTGAAGATTCAACTGTTCTTCTTGTCCAACAGTTTTTAATGCTGTCGACACCAGGTGTACTAGTTTAGACTTAAGCTGTACATTTAGGTTCCCAAACCATACTGTAATACCATATCTAACTATACTTTCTAAGACAGCTTTGTAGAATAACATCATAATCTTATTAACTCCATAAAAACGCAATCTACGTAAGAAGTACAGTTTCTGGTGCAGCCGAGTGCAAACCCATTCTGTGTGTGTTTTCCAAGTGAGTGAGCTGTCTATATAAACACCCAAATACTTGTAAGTCTGCGTTTGGGTGATATTTTGGTCATGTATGACCACTTGCCGATGGTCACATATACATTTTGGGTCGAATATAATCTCCTCCGTTTTCTTTGTATCTATTATTAAATCATTTTTATCACACCAATCAACGAACCTGCTTATTTCTGTCTGGTAGATGTTTCCTATATTATCGTCTCCGTAAAGTAAACTTAAAATGGCTGTGTCATCAGAATATTTAAAAATAGAGTTTTGTTAAGTAAGTAATGCTTACTTGAACATTCATTTGAAAAAAGTGTAAAAAGTATTGGTGAACTGACACAGCCTTGTAGAACACCTGTGCTAATGTCGAGTTCTTCTGAGCTATCTGGGATGCTACACGTGTTGTCTTACTCCAACAGAGTTAAGAATGTCTTTAAATGCCAATCCCAATGCATCTTTTTCGTTATCTACATGTATATTAAAATCACCAACAATTAGTACTTTGTCTGCAACCAGTACTAACTCTGATAGAAAGTCAGCAAATTCTTTGATAAAGTCTGTATGGTGCCCTGGTGGCCTGTATACAGTAGCCAACACAAATCTCAAACGTGATTTATCATTTATACTTGATAGTGTTACATTAAGCACCTAGCATGACGTTGTCATACTCAGATTCTATTCAGAATATGAGTCTGATACTGCTCTATTGGGCTGTGATTATGGGGCGTGTTTCAACCGAACCAGGAAAGAAAATACCTCTGCACTCAATTGGATAAACCTACAACCAATCAGAGCAACGGAGTAAGTGTAACATCTTTCCGATCGACAAATGCCTTGATCGAAGTTCTCTGTTCTTCTTCTAAAATGAATGCGCTATCAATATCAGACGCGACACTATAACAGACGTGATGGCGGAATCTACACATCTCAATTCTCCAACGGCAACCACCTTAGTTGTAAACAAATTCAACCCAAGCGCTCTTTGGTGACGAGGATGATTATGTTACTGTTGATCATCTGTCTATCATCATATAAAGCCCACACTGACAATTTGATTGGTCCAAACAGCTCTGGTTCGAGCATAATAGCTCCACATAGTCCAGATCGAACTTCCCAACCTCAAATGTTGTGGGCGGGGATAAGTTCGGCTGGCATCCAGGCTATTAAGCACCAACACTTCAAAAGAATTATATTTAACACAAGACTTCTCAGTAATTCTTAAGATATTATAATAAATTACAGCAACTCCTCCCCCTTAGCCTTTCAGACGAGGCTCACAGTAATCTCAAAACAGAGTAATTTAAAGTAATGTAATTGTCTGGTTTTAGCCAGGTTTCTGTCAAACACAGCACATCTAGGTTATAATCTGTAATCATATCATAAACAATAAGTGCTTTTGAAGTAAGGGATCAAATATTTAGCAACCCGAGATTTAACATTTGTTCATCCGTATTATATCTGCTTTTTATTTGTTGAACATCAATTACATTTTTTTTGGGAGTATTTTATTCGGGGAACAGACACAGTCTCCATATGATGATATCTAGGTGGAAGAGTCTCTATGTGATGGGATTTATCTGATCTCAGTGACGTGAGACAGCTAGCAGACGGTCGGTTTAGCCAGTCTGTCTGCTTCCTGACCTGAAATTCATGTTATTATTAGAGAGAAGATTATTATTATTATTATATTTTTATAATTGTTTATTATTTATCATATTACCTTGGCTTATGTTAGCAGCAAGAGAAGTGACTCAGGAGAGTACTGGGTTTAGCCCGAATGAACTTGTTTTTGGCCATACCGTTCGGGGGCCGTTAGCTTTATTGCAAGATGGCTGGATACCTACTGAACCACCGAAAAAGTTGACTGAGTATGTTGATGGTTTTAAAAGACGAATTGTTAAAGTGGTTAAAGTGGCAAAGGTGAACCTGGAACAAGCACAAGCAAAAATTAAACGCTTGTATGATCGTAGGACGGAACATCGTTCTTTTTGTGTTGGCGATCAGGTGCTGGCCTTGTTGCCCGTTGTTTCATCTCTGTTTAAAGCTAGATTTGGTTAAGTAATTCAGAAACTTTGAGAAATTTGCCAACATTCCTTGAACATCTTCCAACTGAAAAGCATTGTGAATTGGCTGAGTTAATTCGGGAATATTCGTTCTTGTTTTCAGATGTTCCTTCTTAGACACACGTAGTACAACATGACATTGATGTGGGTGATACCCCTTCAATACGTCAGCGCTTTTGTAGAGTGCCGTGGGAAAAAAGAAAACAGCTTGAGTCAGAGGTTAAGTATTTGATTGATAATAATCTCCCTGTTTGTTAGTAAAAAAAAAGGATGGGACATTTAGGTTCTGTACAGATTATAGAAAACTAAATGCAATCACTAAACCAGACTTTTAGTTGTGTATAGTGATTCTTGGGAGGAACATTTAGTCCAAATTCAATCGCCTGAAAGACGCTCAGCTCACCGTGAACCTAGCAAATGTGTAACTTCGGGCCACGGTGACTTATTTAGGAAGAAGAACACCTGCACGCCGGTGATCCCAATTGCGCCGCAATCAACCAGTCACCTGTAAACAATGCAGACGCAACACACACACACACACACACACACACACACACACACACACACACACACAAAAAAAAAAACAAGGAACGGCCGACAGTCTTTGTCTCCCTCTGCTGGTACAACACAAACACATTCAGGCACTATATTAGCTCTAACAAAACTCCCAACCTTTTTGATATTATACTGTGTGTTTATACAAATAAAATGGTTTATGAATGAGAAACTGTAATTTGCTGCTGTGAAATAAAAGGTGTTTCACTGCCGCCTCATCAGGTCTTTCAGAGGAATGTTGAAATCTAAACGAAGTCTTAATTTACAACAGTAAAGTTGCTGTATCTTCAGTCTCTGTTGATTCTGTTGACTGTGAGTCTCTGTAGTGGATCCTTATTCGCCATCAGATGATCATCAGAAGATCAGACTGTCATCTAATACTGGCCAGTCCTAAAATAAAACACACAAACTGTCACATATGCAGTATGAGACATCACATATGTCACATATTTTCATAAGAAAACTAGATAAGCTATATTAATTCATTCTCAAACATTATAAAATAGCTTCTATCTGATGCTAAAAATCACTTTACAAAATTAAAAGGACATGAAAGGTCACTTTCACACAACAGACAGCTGATACAGAACCAGCAGAAATTATCATTACACTACGAATTTAATATGAGTTATTTACAAAAAAAGCAAATCTCAGATTATCACACACATAGAAACAGTTAAAGGGGGAAAGCTGAAAATAACATTAATATTATGTTCACAATCAGTCACAACATTATAAGCACAATTAAACTCATAAAAAACAGTTTAAATTTCAGAGACCTACTGAAGCTGAATTTAAGACTCAATATCTGATTATCTCAGACAAAATATTTACACATTACTGAACCTTAACCTTTAACTTTTATTTCTAGTGAGTAAATTTGAATTTGAAATTTGAAACAGCCATTTGAAATTTAAGTGAAAATATGATAATGAAAATCATTAAAAACTATTCTTACCATAGTGTCTCCAGTTTATAATGTGGATCATCCTTCAGATCCTTTAGCAGCTTCACTCCTGAGTCTCCTAGTTTATTCTCAGACAGATGCAGGTCTCTCAGGTGTGAGGGGTTTGATCTCAGAGCTGAAGCCAGAGCAGCACAACCTTCATCTGTGACACCACAATCCTCCAACCTGTAGAGAACAGTGACACACATTAAGCCAATATCCAAAGATAAACATGACCACTTAAAAAAAAAAAAATAACATAATAATGTCAATATGAAATATATACACATACTCATTAATTATTAGATTAGAATCATTTATGTTGTTAAAATACACCAGTTAGGATTAAGGGATTGAATACACAGTTTGTAGAGTATAAAAATAATTTCTATGGAAAGTCCCCATAAAACATGAGAACCTATGGTGTGTGTGTCGAAGAAGCAGTCGAACAACAGGAGAGATCATCAGTCTGTGAGTGTTTACTTTTCCCAGTAGATTTTAGCGCGGCTCTGTGTTGCTAGGAAGTTTGTTTTGTTTACTGTGTTTTTACTCTGGTAAAAGCGCCCGTGTGACGTTGTTTGTGCGTCGTGACTTGTTAGTTTCGCTTGACTAAACAGGGGGGCGGGGCCTAAGCCAGTTAAATTATTTATTCTAACAAACTGCTAGTACTTCTTAGAAGAAGCAGTCGAACAACAGGAGAGATCATCAGTCTGTGAGTGTTTACTTTTCCCAGTAGATTTTAGTGCGGCTCTGTGTTGCTAGGAAGTTTGTTTTGTTTACTGTGTTTTTACTCTGGTAAAAGTGCCCGTGTGACGTTGTTTGTGCGTCGTGACTTGTTAGTTTCGCTTGACTAAACAGGAGGGCGGGACCTGCTGTATTCAATAAAGAGGTATTAGGCGTGTATAAAATAGGTTAGTGCACCGCGGCAGCGGTCGCGGCAGCCCTCATGTGAAGCCCTCATCGTGTGAAGACCGAAGAGTGTAAAGACCAACGACTCTACCTGTGCGACTCCACCGAGCAAGGACACCGACAAGGCACTTGAGTATTAATTTTCTTGTTTTTTTACTTTCCTTTCTCTTCTACACACCTTTTCATCTGATCTGTCTGTTTGTGACCCCTCTTCCACTATGTGTTTTCAAATCCCTACTATTACTAACACGCGTAAATCAAATGTCACACGTCAGAGGCAGTCCAATCCTAACAACCTGCATACTTTTCCGGTGTCTTCAAGTACTATATTCTCTTTTCCTATTGGTCTCTGGAATTGCCAGTCCGCTGTAAACAAAGCTGATTTCATTACATCTATTTCTAGTCATTTGGGTCTCAGTCTACTGGCCCTGACTGAGACCTGGATCAGACCAGAGGACACTGCCACACCGGCTGCCCTCTCCACTAAATTCACTTTCTCACACACCCCTCGCCTTACTGGTAGGGGTGGTGGTACTGGTCTGCTCATCTCAAACGATTGAAAATTTGATCATTTACCACCTGTGTGTGACAACAGCTCATTTGAATCACATTCAATTACTATCACTAGCCCTATTAAAATCCATTTTGTAGTTGTATATCGTCCCCCAGGGCAGCTCGGAAGTTTCTTGGAAGAGCTTGATGTGCTACTCTCATCCTTCCCTGAGGATGGTACTCCTCTCATAGTTCTTGGAGACTTCAACATCCACCTAGAAAAACCTCAGGCTGCTGATTTCCACACTCTGCTTGCCTCATTCGACCTCAAGCGAGTATCTACTGCGGCTACTCACCAATCAGGTAATAAATTGGACCTTATCTACACACGCTACTGCTCCACTGACCATACACTGGTCACTCCACTGCACACTTCAGATCACTTCCTCCTCACTCTCAACATCAACCTGCCACAGAACACAACACACACTCCTCCACAGGTCACCTTTCGGCGAAACCTACGCTCACTCTCACCCTCTCGTCTATCCTCTCTGGTCTCATCCACACTTCCTCCACATGATCAGCTTTCAACACTAGATACTAACAGTGCAACTGATAATATTTTCTCCACTTTAACATCCTGCTTGGACAACTTCTGCCCACTTTCCTCCAGGCCAGCCCGCGCCACACCCTCTGCCCCCTGGTTATCTGATGTTCTCCGTGAACATCGTTCGAAACTCAGGGTTGCAGAGAGGAAGTGGCGCAAATCGAAAAATCCTACTGACCTTAGTCTTTATCAGTCCCTCCTCTCTTCCTTCTCTGATAATATCTCTACTGCTAAAATGACTTACTATCACAACAAAATTAACAATTCTTCAGACTCTCGCATGCTTTTCAAAACCTTCTCCTCTCTTCTCAACCCTCCTCCTCCTTCATCAATACTAAAAGCTGACGATTTTGCTACATTCTTTATAAATAAAACAACCTCCATCAGCGGCCAATTTACCAATCCACAAACTGACACACACTTTTCCAGCTAACACACTCTCTACCCTCCTTCTCTCTACTCTCAGAGGCAGAAGTCTCCAATCTCCTCCTTTCCAGTCGCCCTACCACCTGTCCGCTTGATCCTATTCCCACTAACCTACTTCAAGCCATTTCATCCTTGGTTGTACCCACACTCACACACATCATAAACACCTCTCTTCACACTGGTACCTTTCCCACAGCATTTAAGCAGGCTCGTGTAACCCCACTGCTTAAGAAACCCACTCTAAATCCAGCACATCTGGAAAATTACAGACCGGTATCTCTCCTTCCATTCGTCGCGAAAACACTTGAACGAGTTGTTTTCAACCAGATCTCTTCCTTCCTTACACAAAACAACCTCTTTGACAACAATCAATCTGGTTTCAAAAGTGGACACTAAACTGAGACTGCCTGCTCTCAGTAATTGAAGCTCTGAGACTGGCAAGAGCAGCCTCCAAATCCTCAGTTCTCATCCTGCTGGATCTGGCTGCTGCCTTTGACACAGTTAACCACCAGATCCTCCTGTCAATCCTAAAGATGAAGGGCATCTCGGGAACCACACTCCAATGGTTCAAGTCTTAACTCTCAGGTAGGTCCTTTAGGGTGTCGTGGAGGGGTGTGGTGTCTAAGACACAACATCTAGCTACTGGAGTGGCTCAGTGCTGGGACCGCTTCTCTTTTCCATCTACATGACATCACTAGGATCTGTGATTCAGAAACATGGCTTTTCCTATCATTGCTACGCTGATGACACACAACTCTACCTCTCATTCAAGCCTGATGATCCGACGGTAGCTGCTCGCATCTCAGCCTGCCTGACAGACATTTCTGGCTGGATGAAGGACCACCACCTTCAACTAAACCTTGCGAAGACAGAGCTACTCGTGGTCCCGGCCAACCCAACACTTCACCACAACTTCACCATTCAGCAAGACTCGTCATCCATAACTCCATCTAGGTCAGCCAGGAACCTTGGTGTGGTAATTGATGATCAATTGAACTTCACAGACCACATTGCTAGAACTGCCCGGTCATGTAGATTTGCCTTGTACAACATTAGGAGGATCAGACCCTTCCTATCAGAACATGCTACTCAACTCCTTGTCCAAGAGCTTGTTTTATCCAGACTTGACTATTGTAACGGTCAATGCAACTCCTGGCCGGTCTTCCAGCTTGCACAGTCAAACCTCTGCAACTGATCCAGAACGCCGCAGCTAGAGTGGTCTTTAACGAGCCGAAAAGGGCACACGTCACTCCTCTCCTCACAAAACTGCACTGGTTGCCAGTTGCCGCTCGCATCAAATTCAAGTCACTGACGTTTGCCTACAGAACATCCACTGGTTCTGCTCCCTTTTACTTTAACTCTTTACTTCAGACTTACGTGCCATCCAGGAACTTGCGCTCTGCAAGTGAATGGCGTCTTGTGGTGCCATCTCAAAGAGGCACAAAATCTCTTTCTTGGACCTTTAAAATGACTGTTCCCTGCTGGTGGAATGATCTGCCTAACTCAACCAGAGCGGCTGAGTCCATAGCCACTTTTAAGAAACAGCTGAAGACGCTTCTTTTTCAACAGCACTTGATCCAGTAATACTAACACTTTCTCTACTACTCTATTCTATTCTGTTCTATAACTATAAAAAAAAAAAAAAAGTTCTGCGTTAGATAAAACTGAGAAGGGTCATAGCACTTGCATTTTGTTGTCCTACTGTTAGTTTAACTGCTTCTATTGTTCTCATTAGTCGCTTTGGATAAAAGCGTCTGCTAAATGAATAAATGTAAATGTAATGTAAATGTGTGTGTGTGTGTGTGTGTGCTTAATGAATTTGTAAATATTTTAAGGAACATGTGTGTGTGTGTGTGTGTGTGTGTGTGTGTGTGTGTGTGTGTGTGTGTGTGTGTGTGTGTGTGTGTGTGTGTTAGGGCTGGAAGAAAAAAAATCGATTCACCAAACTATCAATTTTTTTTTGTTATCTATGAGTGTCGTAATATCCATTTCAAGTGGACGCGTGGAAGCGACTTGACACTGAATGCACTGAAAAGCCCTCGTGCTACTCATATGCTGAGAGAGAGATAAGACAGTAGAGCTGCACGATTAATCTTTAAAATACTGTGATCCCCATTCAAACACCCATACGATCTTTTTCAAATTCATCTGTCCTTTGATAATATCATATTGCAGCATTTTAAATCTGTGTTGGCACTGCCGCTGACCCAGAGAGAGTAGTCATGAAACCGCATAAATAAAAGAGCTGGGATAAAAGTTTAAAGTTCAAATATAAACACTGATACAAAGTATCGTGATAATATTGAATGTGTGTGTGTATGTGTGTGTGTGTGTGTGAGAGAATGTGTATGTGTGTGTGTGTGTCTGTGAGAGAGAGATTGTGTGTTTGTATGTGTGTGTGTGTGTGTGAGTGAGCTTAATGTATTTGTAAACATTTTAAGGAACTCTTAATATTAATGTAATTAATGTCCAATAAAGGTTGTATTAAAGCACTTAATGACAATTTCTTATTTTCTGTGAACTAATCTAAAGCGAGAACTATTTATGGTTAATAAGTTGTTAACAAAGCATTACCTAACTCTATACATAAAAGCTAATTAAAGGAGAACTCCGGTCAATTTTAACATTGAGCTAATTTTTTTGTAAATTTGGAGTGCTGTCAGTACAGAGAACAACGACAAAAATCAGTGTTGCCTACACCGTGTTATCCGGTGTTGTCTACACCGTGTTATCCTCTTTTTAAAATTTGCACCCTCTTGACTTCAATGGGGCAAGTTTTAAAGCTGCTTTTAACCTCTTAACATCCTTCATGTGTCATTACAAGTGCACCAGCCATGTGAGTGATTCCTTCAGAGTGAACACAGGTGCATCTGACTGCAGTAGATGTGAAAGATATCAATAAAAGTTATGTTAACCCTCTGGAGTCTGAGCGGTTTTCTGGGCCCTTGAGATGTTCTGACATGCCCTGACATTTGTGCTTTTTTCAGTTGCTTATAAACATATTAATGGCAAAGGTGTAAATTCACTCTATAAAGCACAAACAGGGCTACCATAATATGTGAGCCACGTGTATGTACATGTTTTAATTTTTGAGAGAATAATGTTTATGCGTGGATATTGAAAAAACTAAAAACTAAAATTTCTGAAATAAGGCCACAAAACACATAGTAAATATGTGTCAATAAGACTTTTGACCAATGGATGTCGTCGCCTATAGTTTTTTCTTCAAAATTATGTGAAAATAGTCTTGCTTTATCGTTCAAATAAAACCATACATTGATTTAAATTGATGTAAAACAGGTTTTGCTTGGAAAGCCAATATGCGAGGGGGCGTGAACGAGGAGTGGTTTTCACCTGAATTACCACCCACTCTGCATAATGATGAGCCATTCACACAGGTGTGAAACTGGCTGAGCCACAATGCAAGGACAAAGGATATTTAGAAGAAGACTTATATTGACCATTTAAGATTTTGCTTACATCTATCTTGTACATATGTTGTGCTATTTTATTAAAAAGGTTACAATTACAACAATAATTACAATTTTAACAATATTTCAAGTGTACTCTTTCTTTGTAAAAAAAAAGAAAGATTATAGGCCTACATTTTATCTATGTATTCATTACTTTGAATATAGCCAACATTGGAACAGCTAACATCTTAGTTGATGACTTTATTTTTGACAAAAATATTAGGCTATTTTATATATAGAAATTGCTAAACAAAAGCTTATTTGACGAGGCAGTATATTCTACAGTAAAAACTGTACCCAAATCTACTAAACAAAATGTTGTCTTTCATATTTCGCCTGACTGTAAAGTTGTTTTCATGAAATATTAGGGCATATAAATGTTAATTTGCAGTTTACGTTGCTTATACAAATAGCCAACATTTTATTTCAACATATTTCAGTCGATTTTTACTCATCTCAGTATAGCAATACAGTTTGCTAAAACATCATCATTCGTTGCTTATTTACTTTAAATCCAGGAAAGTTGTTAATGAAAAAATTATTAAAATTAAGATACAATTGAAACAAAACGAAATTCGTTTTAAAGAAAGGATTTGTACTTTCTGTTTTGAGGTCTCTGTGAAAGTTTGAAAGTCTTTTAGTGTTTTTTTTTTAGAGCTCGCGTCCATAATGGAGAAAAAACAGAGCGCATGCCGTTCATTCGTCAATAAACAGAAACCCGAGAAGGAAAAACTTACTAGTATTCCTCAGCTCGTATTCCTCGTATTCCTCATTATTCCTCACAGCGCTGCAAGACGGTGTAAGCAAGTAATGTTCTGAATAAACTTGTGTTTTGGTTTTCTCGAGCTGATGGGGGCGTTCACAGGATTGTGCGGATTACCTCAGCCATTTGCGTTTGAATAGCGTGCGCTCTCCGTGGGCGGAGTCACATTACATTTGAATTAGCTTAATTAGGTCGACTGGAATCGCTCTCTTTTAATACAGATTTCACAAGATGAGAATATTTGTTTTTTATATAAATTACTTCATTTAAAAGAAGAGGTTTCAAGCTTCATAAAGACATATATCACGTGTATGTGTGAGAAGTATTCACTGAGTTATGGTTTATTTTCGGACGTGTTTCAGAATGGACTACACGGACAGAGAGAAGGCAGAACTCGCTTCGTGTTTATTTTTCTTTATTTGTCGAAAAGCACAACACTATGTTTTTATTGTGAGTATACACAAAAATAATACACATTTAACAGAATCGATTGATGTATGGAACTCCTATGGAAAATCAAAGTCAACAGAGTATTCATGAGTTTCTTTTACACTGATAAAAAAAAAGCGAGCTGGTATCGCCGGCGATACCGTCGACCTCAGGGGGTTAATTCAGCCAGCGCACATACCTGTATTTACATCCTGTTTTCGGTCAAAGTCCACAGTAGTCGATTGTAACTAAACCTATGCGCGTGAACTCGACAATCGACTACTGTGGACTTTGACCGAAAACAGGATGTAAATACAGGTATGTGCGTTGGCTGAATTATAATTATAGATTATGCACTATCTACATATTAAACCTTATTCACTCCGAGTCTTTATGGTAGAGATGATCTTACCACAGTTCCTCCAGTTTACAGTGAGGACTCGCTAGTCCAGCAGAAAATCGCTTCACTCCTGAGTCTCCTAGTTTATTCTTATACATATACAGTTTTCTCAGGTGTGAGTGGTTTGATCTCAGAGCTGAAGCCAGAGCAGCACAACCTTCACCGGTGACACCACAATCACTCAACCTGTAGAGAACAATGACACACATTAAGCCTATATCAAAACATAAACATAACACTTAAAAAATAAAAAATAAACAATGCTGTCAATATGAAATATATACAAATACTCATTAGTTCAAGTTGTTAAATTACATCAGTTAGTATAAGGGGATTGAATATACAGTTTGTACAGTTTAAAAATCATTATTTCTATGGAAAGTCCCCAGAAAACCTGAAAACCCAACATGTGTGTTTGTGTGTGTGAGAAAGAGTGTGTGTGTGTGTGTATGTGTGTGTTAGGACTGGGAGAAAAAAATCGATTCACCTAACTATCGCAAGTTTTTGGTTTACAATTTTAAAATATATATATTTTTTATATTCCAGAATCAATATTGATTCAAATTAAATTGCTTTGTTTGTCCTTACCTATTGACAAGGTTGACAGAAGTTAACCACTTTTGTTCCAACAGAGGATGAAATATGTCGTTATCAATTCAGATTCAGATTCACAGATTCAGATTCACTTTATTAGCCATTTGCAGTGTGAAACCACATTGGAAAAAAATGTACAAGGAGCTCAAAGTGCAAAGTCGACACATAAGATGACACAACATAAAAAAAACAGACAAGCAAATGCCACATAAAGTCTTAAAAGTAAAATGCTGTACATTACAAGTCTATACAAAAAAAAAAAAAAAGCCTAGTTTAAAGTGCTTTGTTTAAAGTGATCACAGCTTGGGGAAAGAAACTATTTAAATGGCGATCAGTGGAACATTTAACAGAGCGATACCTTCTCCCTGAGGGAAGCATTTCAAAAAAGGCCCTTGCAGGATGGCCTGAGGCATCATTAGCAAGTTGTAGAGCTCTTTTCAATAGTCTAGCTTTATATGTGGCCTCCAGGAACGGCAAAGTGCAGCCAATGGTCCTGCTGGCTGAGCGAACCACTTTGTTCAAAGCCCTCTTCTCTTTCAGAGTGAGATTACCAAACCACACATTAATACTACTGGTTAGGACACTCTCAATTGCACAAAAATAAAAGTTCAAAAGAATCTTAGTATTTTGAGTAAACTCTCGAAGCCTACGTAAAAAGAAGAGACACTGTCTTGCATTCTTAGCAATGTTAGTCGTATTTGAGCTCCAATTCAAATCGTGTGAAAGAGTCACACAATGAGTGTCATAATATCCATTTCAAGTGGACGCATGGAAGCGACGTGAGACTAAATGCACTGAAAAGCCCTCGCGCAACTCGTATGCTGAGAGAGAGATAAGACAGTAGAGCTGCATGATTCTTTAAAAAACTGTGATCCCCATTCACACACCCTCACAATCTTCTTCCAATTCATCTGTCTATTAACCCTCTGGGGACCAAAAAATCGCCCCGCGTTTTGCTCGGTTTTTTTTTTTAGCAATGCAAAATAAACTCAAAATGCTCTGTTAATTTTTATCTTTAATTTTCGTATTATCCATCAATCGATCCTGTTCAGTTTCTATTTTTTTTCTGTATACTCACAATAAAAATAAAGTGTTTTGCTTTTTGCCAAATAAAGAAAAATTAACATGATGCGAGTTCTGCACTCTGTCAGTGAACTCCAATTTGAAACGCATTCGAAAATGATCTATAACTCTGCGAAAATACCCACGGGCATAAAGCTTGAGATCGCATCTTTTAAATGAAGTAATTTATATAAAAAACAAATATTCTCAGCTTCTGTAATCTGTATGAAAAGAGAGCGATTCCAGTCAAGCTCATTACGAGCTCATTCACTTTAATTCGTTTACGCCTACTCACGAAGCGCGCTATTCACAAGATAATGTGTTAAGCCATCTATGCAAAACAGGTAAACGCCCCCAAGCAAATGCATTAAACGCTTCAAGTTTCATCATTCAGTCACCTGTGCGTTGGGAAGATGGCACGATACACCGGTGCGGAAGCCCTTCAGCTTGTCCTGGCTACTAGCGACGAAGAGTCCACATTTTCATCAGAAGAAGAGCGCGACTACTCTGATGACGACTGTTTGTATTTTGAAGAGCGACTTGATCCAGCCGTGGATAGAATTTCGGATGAGTAAGTATTTAGTCTTACTTGCATTAGTTGACAAGCTATTCAATATAAACATGTAGCTTACATATTATACTGGGTGGACTATTTTCCACTTGCCATCCAGAGAATTGACATTTGATATCTACCTATATTCAACACGATCTAATTGTGCATATCTATACCATGAATTTAATATCTTGTACCATTTCAACGTCAAAAATGTTTTTTTTGTTTGTTTGTTTTTTGTGCATATGCTACGCACTGTAAACCCCTTGGTTAGGAAATTTGTATTTGTATGTCAAGTCAAGTCAAGTCAAGTCATCTTCATTTATATAGCGCTTTTAACAATGTAGATTGTCTCAAAGCAGCTTTACAGAGATAAATGTATAATTTGACGTAAGATTGTTTTGGCTTTATAGTGGTTCTTTAATAAAGTTATTTTCCAGCTAAAGTTGGTTTGATTGATTCGCTTCCGTCGCAACGATCATTTGTTATTAAATTAGGGGCCGCCAAGATGACACCATTCTCTCTACACAAACTTTAAACGCGTTCCTGTGAGAAACGCTGATGGCGTTCAGATGCGCATTAAGAACGGGTTCAATAGTTATGTGCGTTTGAATATATGTGTGCAGGTTTGGAATTCCCTACAAACCAAGCCTAAACAAATTACTGGTGTTTCCTTATAGTTTTAATTCAGAATTTTATTTTATTTTATCAATTCGGGGTAGATACGCAAATTGAGTTTTCCCGACGACGCTTTATCTGTAGAGTGGGAAAGGGATCCTCCATAGGGAGAGACTAGTTGGCACTTCAGCACTGCGTTGTCATCGGGTCCAGGCGAAGGGCCTTCGTCAGATCTGGAAACGGCCTGGATCCGGCAGGCTGCGGGAAAACCTCGGGATAAACATAGACACTAAAATTAGCCTAGATGCCATTCTTCTCATGATGTAACAAGTACATCAGGATTTATGGGAAGTGTTCCCGGTTCCAGCTGACCTAATCTATGCAGCCTAATATTGAATTATAGAAGTCTATAATGTATTATGTGAATGCTAGGTCAAAGAGATGTGTCTTTAATCTAGATTTGAACTGACAGAGTGTGTCTGCTTCCCGGACAATGTTAGGAAGACTGTTCCAAAGTTTTGGTGCTAAATAGGAGAAGGATCTACCGCCAGCAGTCGATTTTATGTGTAAATGATATGTTTAGATCATTATGTATGAAAGCTAGAATTTAGAAATTATTTTAGAAAATAGGCCTAGTAGGTGTTAAGATTATATTTTGACTAGTTTAAATGCTGCCTCATTATCATTAACGATGCATGCTCGCAAATATCAGTTGTAAATGTGTGTAAATGTGCTGAAATGTGTAAATATACCCAGCTAATGAAATGCGCAAATGTGTTAGGCTAATGTTTGCGGTGTGCCTCTCCGGTAATGGCCCATTGACACGCATATAGGCTTATTGCACGCGTCTAAAATTATTTACATCAATTATTCATTATATACTAATGCTACTATAGTTATATTTATGTAATAATATTCTTCAACTTTTTTAAAAGGATTGTAGCTTCATCACTACCTCTGCCTGCAATTCGGAGTGCGCTTAGCAACACAGTCAGAAATTACAAAGAGTAAGTACATATTTACCCACTATTTTACATATGTTAGTTCAAAGTTTGTTTATACCTAGTGTTAATACAATATGAGCCTGTATGACTTTATTATTTATTTTTGGAGATTGGTTGATGATGTTACATATGTTTTGTGTTATCAGCATTGCTAAATGTCCATCAGTTATGCATGTGCTGGAATAGTACTCTGTAAAATATATGATAATAATATTTTTTAACTTTTTTTAAAAGGAATGTAGCTTGTTCACTCTCGCCTTCCACTGCAACGAGGACACGCAGCAACAAAAATCAAAAAGAGTAAGTACATATTTACCTACTATTTTACAGATGTTAGTTACATTTTGTTTATATACTTAGTGATGATACAAATGTATATGTGTGACGTTTTGAGGTCTTTGAGTTCTGTTTTATGAATCTGTTTCTATGTTTTCAGTTTCTGTGATCCGTTTTCCCCTGTCTTTTGTGATTTTGGTTTAGTCCTGTTTTCCCCGGTCTGTTTAATTAGTTCATTTGTGTCAGCTGTGTCTTGTTTATCATCCTGTTTGCCTGTGTATATATACCCCAGTGTTTTACTCAGTCTTGGTCTGTCGTCGTCAGATTATGGTTGTCTTTGTATGGTTAATGTTTGATTCCTGGAGTTTTGTCTTTTGATTTTGTAATCTGAAACCATTTCAGTTCTAATAAATAAATACTTTGTTTTTGAATTACTTAAACCTCGTCTCAGCATCCTGCCTGTTACAACCCTGACAATATGTGCCTGTGTGGCTTTGCAAAAAATGTGTTGTTATGCATGCACAATATAACAATTATTGATTGGTAATGTTAATATAAAAGAGCTTAAATTGTGATGCTTTATCAGCATTGCTAAATGTCCATCAGTTAAGCATGTGCTGGAATAGTACTCTGTAAAATATATGATAATAATAGTTTTCAACTTTTTTTAAAAGGAATGTAGCTTGTTCACTCTCGCCTTCCACTGCAACTCGCAGGACACGCAGCAACGGAAATCAAAAAGAGTAAGTACATATTTATCTACTATTTTTACCTACTACTGTGGCTTTGCAAAAAATGTGTTATGCATGCACAATATTACAATTATTGATTGGAAATGTTAATATAAAAGAGCTTATTTTTTTTGTTTTATCAACATGCTGATTGCCCTTCCCTGACATGCTGATAGTACTTTGATCAACCTCAATTAACCTTTATTAATATTATTATTTTTATAGGAATGTGGCAAAGAGGGCCAAGACAAACATTCAGACGAGCAACAAGGAGTCCACTCTGTCATGGAAAAGAGACTGACATTGATATGGTTCCACAGACTCTGAGTTTCCTGCCTGCCCGGGAACTTGGACCACAGCTGAGTTCTGCTGACACACACACTCCACAGACTCTCTTCAAAATGTTTTTTTTTTTTCTGAGAATGCAGTGTCAACTCTGTGCCACAACACCAATGCTCAGGCTGCTGGTGCAATTGCAAAGGGGTGCAAATTTAAATGGACTGATGTCAGCATCAGTGAGATGTACCGCTACATTGGGCTGGTGTTTTACATGGCCATGGTGAAGATGAGCTCTATCAAGGACTACTGGCGGCAAGACAGTCTTTTCTCTTTGCCTTTTCCTGCCACAATCATGGCAAGAGAGAGATACTGCACTGTTTCATGGAATGTGCACATAAGTAACCCAGATGCAGATAAGGAGAATGACAGAAAGAGGGGTACACCTGAACATGACCGTCTTTTCAGAGTCAAACCTCTCATGGACACTATCCGTCATGCTTGTAAATCCATTTATCATCCTAGAAGAAACTTAGCTGTGGATGAAAGAATGGTGGCATGCAAAGCACACACAGGCATGACACAGTACATGAAAGCTAAGCCAACCAGATGGGGTTTCAAGTTGTTTGTTCTTGCAGACTCCTCAAATGGATACACTTTGGACTTTTCTGTGTACACAGGAAAGAACAACTTTCCCACAGGCCATGGACTGTCATATGATGCTGTAACATCTCTTTTAGACTGAAAAAGTTTTAGGCTCTGGGTACCATGTGTACATGGACAATTTTTACACAAGCCCAAAGCTCCTAAAAGACTTGTTTGCAATGAAGTTTGGTGCATGTGGTACTTACAGGGACAACAGGAAGGACTGCCCACTAATACAACTAATTCACTCTCAAAAAAATCTGCCAGGGGATCCATCAGGTGGATTTGGGATGGACCTCTTGTATTTGTGAAGTGGATGGACACACGTGGGGTATCTGTCTGTTCCACCATTCAATCTGCTTATACTGGTGAGACTGTGCAGAGGAGGGTGAAAACACAAGATACATGGAGGACAATGACATTTCCATGTCCTGCAACTGTGACTGCCTACAACAAACACATGGGTGGTGTTGACCTGTCCGATCAACTCTTACAGTACTACACTGCACAACACAAAACAATGAAGTGGTACAGAAAGATCTTTCTACACTTCTTGGACATTGCTGTTCATGCAGTTCATGGAACAGCTTATTGCAGAGCTTTGTGGTGTGTCACAGAAAGTAGCACCAAAACAAACCAGTTGTGACCATGTGCCGGTTCCAGGAGCTGAGCTGAGCTCAGATGCAAAGAACATTTGCACAGTTGGTCGCAAGATCTGTGTGCTTTGCAAAGGACAGCTTGGTAAAAGGCAGGACACACCTTGGAAATGCCAGGCATGTAATGTTCACTTGTGTCTTCAGTTGAACATGAACTGTTTTCAAAAATGGCACCAAGACATGTAACTGTATTCTCAAAACAATCGGATTGCATTGATTTCACTACTTATATCCACCTTTCCGAACTTCCGCTACTAGCCTTAGCCCGCTAGCATAGCAGGCGTGGTCTGCGAGGATAGCGTACTGCCTTTACTTTTGTTTATTTTGCTCACATTTGATTTGCTTAGAGCCCGCATCAACGGGACATAAGCATTTACTGTTAGATACCTGCCTTTACTTTTGTTTATTTATCGCTCACAATTGCTTTGTTTATAGCCGACTGATTATTTATTTTGGCCACATTTGATTTGCTTAGAGCCCGCATCAACGGGGCATTAGCATTTACTGTGAGATACCTGCCTTTAATTTTGTTTATTTATCACTCACAATTGCTTTGTTTATAGCCGACTGATTTTTTTATTTTTTTTGCTCACATTTGATTTGCTTAGAGCAAATTTAGAACATTTAGTTCCTCCACATAGATGAATTACAATAAAACAGATTGAAAAACAAAACCTTTGAATCTCCTCTAATTCTTTGTTCAGGCTGCCTCACTTGATGGGCCATTAGCCATTGGGGGAGTGTCTATGTCACACCCCTGGTCTGAATCTCATTAATATTGATAGGCCATTACCACTCCCACGCATAAACCTCTTCTGACAAAAAAACTGTCTTACAAAGTTTAAATCAATGTATTGTTTTATGTGAACGATTAGGCAGGATGATTTTCACATCATTTTGAAGCCAGAACTCGAACGAAAACATCCATTAGTCAAAAGTCTTGTGGACACATATTTAGTATGTGTTTTGTGGTCTTATTTCAGCAACTTTTATTTTTTTCAATAACCACGCATAAACATTATTCTCTTAAAAATACAAACATGTACATACATATTGCTCACATTTTATGGTAGCCCCGTTTGTACTATATAGAGTGAATTTACACCTTTGCCATTAACATGTTTATAAATAACTGAAAAAAGCACAAATGTCAGGGCATTTCAAAACATCCCAAGGGCCCCAAAAACACCTTGGTCCTCAGAGGGTTAAACCTTTCTGACGGGATCGCCAAATTATCGTGGTGGAGCAGATTATGCGTGTCTCCATGAACCCTAGAGCTATGTCGGCAGGATTCTTGTACTCCTGGCAAGGTCACCCAAGCCGAACAGGTCGAAGGGTAGAGACCAGACAAAGAGCGATCCCACTGGCCCTCCAGGTTGGGGGTTGGGCGATGGGCTAACTACCCGTCCCCGGAAAAATAAATTGGTTACAGAAACCGAAACTATGGAAACTCTACCTCTAACTGAACCAAGTCTAACTGACAATGAACCGCCTGAGCCAAACTCATCAGAGACCCCGGGGGGGGGGGGGGGGGGGGGGGGGGGGGGGGGGGGGGGGGGGGGGAATCAGGGATAAGCAGGGAAGCCTTCTCACCAAAGAGTCCCAGCAATTAGAGAGCTGGAAGGGACATTTCGAAGAGGTCCTGAATAGATTCCCCCCAGATACCCCCCCAGTCATAGAGGAAGCGGGAAAAGACCTAAACATCAATGGTGGTAGGATATCAAAAGAGGAAATAAGGAGAGCCTGCAAAATACTGAAGCTAGGCAGGGCACTGGGGAAGGATAACATCCCACCTGATATACTGAAAGCAGATATCAACACCTCCACTGATATCCTCCATGGGCTCCTAAATGACAACTGGGAAAAAGAGGAGATTCCCAAAGATTGGAAGGAGGGGTTAATTATCACAGTCCCCAAGAAAGGAAATCTCAACGAATGTAAAAACTGGAGAGGCATTATGCTCCTCTCAGTCCCCAACAGAATCCTCTGCCGAATAATCCTAGACAGAATAGAAGAACCACTAGACAAGATTTCCAGGAGAGAACGAGCAGGTTTCTGGAAAAACAACTCCTGTACAGATCACATTGCAACACTCAGAATAATTGTCGAACAATGCATCGAATGGCAGTCATTATTATTAATAAACTTTGTTGACTTTGAAAAGGCCTTTGACAACCTACACAGAAACATTCCGTGGAAGCTGCTCCGACATTATGGAATACCCATAAAATTGGTCAACATCATTAAATGCATGTATGATGGAATCACAGGTCAGGTCACCTCAAATGGTAAACTCTCGGACACGCTCCTTAAAAAAACAGGAGTACGGCAAAGCTGCCTACTGTCTCCCCTCCTCTTCCTTATCGCCATCGACTGTACAATGAAAATGTCAGTGGATGGTGAAAGGACAGGACTACAGTGGAACACTCACAAAATCATATCGCAATATTCAAATCTGTGCTGGCGCTGCCGCTGACCCAGAGAGAGTTGTCATGAAACAGCTTCACAAAAGGTCTTTTCAAGCTCATAACAGCAGAGCCGTCCCGAGGCATAAGCAAACTAAGGCCCCATTTACACTGCATGGTTCAAGTGACCCAATTCCGATTTTTTTCTCTCATGTGGCACAGATCGGATATGACCAGTGAACGTGTAAGCAGGAAAAAAACGCATGGATTCAATTTCTCAGATCGGATTCAGGCCTCATTCATATGTGGTAATAAATTATATATTCGGATAAATTATGTATTCGTATGTGTTGTTATGTGTGAGGATAGATGATCGTCACCTTCAACAGCGGACTTGACGGTTGATGCACGCATCTAATATGAATGAGCGCTGCTTTTAAATGAACATTTCTTTAACCCTCTGGGGACCAAAAACGCGCCGGCGCGTTTTGTTCGTTTTTTTTTTAGCAATGAAAAATAAACACAAAATGCTCTGTTAATTTTGATCTTTCATTTTCGTGTAATACATCAATCGATCCTGTTCAGTTTCTATTTTTTTTCTGTATACTCACAATAAAAATAAAGTGTTTTGCTTTTTGACAAATAAAGAAAAATTAACATGATGCGATTTCTGCCTTCTCTCTGTCAGTAAACTCCCATTTGAAACGCGTTCGAAAATGATCTATAACTCCGCGAAAATTCAGTCAAACAGGCAAACAGACCCACGGGCATAAAGCTTGAGATCGCATCTTTTAAATGAAGTAATTTATATAAAAAACAAATATTCTCAGCTTCTGTAATCTGTATAAAAAGAGAGCGACTCCAGTCGACCTCATTACGAGATGATTCACAGTAATGTGACCACGCCCCGGAGAGCGCGTGCTATTCAAACGCAAATTCTGAGAACCATTTCAGACCTGTGAAACGCCCACATCAGCTGTAAACAAAGCGCGTCGCGAGTGAGGCATAATATAGCCTACCTTATGGAGAAAATATTCCTCAGAACAGTGCTGATATGAGGAGCAATATCTCCTGATATGAGGAGCAGATCTCGCTGAGGACTGAGGTAGGCTGTTTTCGTTTCTCAAGTGTTTTTTGTGGAATAACGCAATAACGTTAGTATAGGCCTATGTAAACCGCAAAAAGACGAATCGCATTTCTATAATATGACTCGCCTTTCTGTGAGATGAATGAAGGGTACATATTTGTAAAAACTGTTTAGCCTAAATATGAATCGCGCGTCTGTGTGTGAAAGAATAAACTGCTTTGCTATAGCCTACTGAGATGAGTAAAAATCGACTGAAATATGTTGAAATAAAATATCTAACGTTATATATATATATATATATATATATATATATATATATATATATAAAATACTATTTTTGTCAAAAATAAAGTCATAGACTAAGATGTTAGATGTTCCAATGTTGGCTATATTCAAACTAATGAATACATATGATAAAATGTAGGCCTATAATCTTTTTTTTTTTTTTTTACAAAGAAAGAGTACACTTGAAATATTGTTGAAATTGTAATTATTGTTGTAATTGTAACATTTTTAATAAAATAGCAAAACATATTTACAAGAGAGATGTAAGCGAAATCTTAAATGGTCAATATAAGTCTAAATACATCTTTTGTCCTTGCATTGTGGCTCAGTCAGTGTCACACCTGAAAGAATGGCTCATTAGGTCATTCAGAGTCATTATGCAGAGTGGGTGGGACACTGTAATCTAAGGTGTAAACTACTCCTCCTTCTCACATATTGGCTTTCCAAGCAAAACCTGTTTTACACCATTTAAATCAATGTTTTTTTTTTTTGTGAACGATAAAGCAAGACTATTTTCACATCATTTTGAAGCTAGAACTCAAAGGGAGAACATCCATTAGTCAAAAGTCTTGTGGACACATATTTAATATATGTTTTGTGGTCTTAATTCAGCAACTTTCATTTATATTTTTTCCAATAACCACGCATAAACATTATTCTCTTAAAAATACAAACATCTACATACACGTTGCTCGCATTTTATGGTAGCCCTGTTTGTGCTATATAGAGTGAATTTACACCTTAGCTATTAACATGTTTATAAATAACTGAAAAAAGCACAAATGTCAAGGCATGTCAGAACATCTCAAGGACCCCAAAAACAGCTTGGTCCCCAGAGGGTTAAAACAAATTTTATTTGACAGAATTTGATTTTCTTAATGGCATAAACAGGCTTTACTCCCTTGAAACTTAAACTGGAATGGAACATACTCATATTTTAGAGAATGTAGTTAATATTTTCGTTAATAATGATTTCAGGGTTTTTCCTGGGTCAAAATTGGTCTTCGGTGGTGGCTGACCGACATGGTCATCCACACACAGCAAAGAGTCCCCTAGTACCCACATGATCCGCAAGCCCAATATTGACAATAAATGTTAAATTTAAAATAAATACAAAGAAAAGTTTGTGATTTTTTTCTTATCCTATTTATTCATGAAAAATGATCACTGTCAGGCTAGTAAAAGGAAGCGATTACAACTTATTTTATATCTATACCTTGATGTTTGTTTCTTTTGTTCCTCGTTGTTAATATTTGGTTGTTCATTCTTTTTATTTTATTTTTTTGGGGGCATCATAGGGGTGGGCGATATGCCAAAAATATCATATCTCAATTTTTTTTTCAGGAAAATCACGATTCACGATTTTATCACAATTCTTTTTATATTTTGTTTTTACTATTTTGTGACTGAGCATTACAGCCAAACTAATGTCCATATTTTAAAAAACAAAGCCTTAGGTAACAACAAAAAAACAAAATGGCAGACAGGGGCAAAGATAAAAATATTTGTCAATATTTTCTGTTATTAAATATTAAGATCAAAGATACACATTACACATACACAACTTAATATACAAATTAAATAAACAGTGCTTTATGTTTTCAGCTACAGTAGGTGTATTTAACAGTATAGCATTGAAGAAAGTAATTAAATGAACAAATATGAAAATAAAACAAAACATAGACTTCACTGTATAAATTATGCATTGATACTTATTAAAGCTACTTAAAGTTATCAGTCAATAGTTTTGTTGTTTTATTAACATTAAAGGAATAGTTCTCCTAAAAATTCAAATTGTCATAATTTACTCTCTCAAGTTGTTTTAAACTCGAATAAGTTTGTTTCTTCTGTTAAAAATATAAGTTATTTGGAAGAATGTGGGTAACCAAACAGTTGATGTACCCCAGTGACTTCCATAGTATATTTTTCTCCTTTGGAAGTCAATGGGGACCAGCTACTGTTTAGCCACATTCTTCAAAATATTAATATTAGAAACATATTAGAAAATATTCGAAGGAAATTAATACAGGTTTGGAACAAGACAACATTAGAGTGCGTAAATGATGAGATAAGTTTTATTTTTGGGTGAACTATCCCTTTAAGGACAAGCGGCAGCTTGTTTACTGATGCTACTGTCTCTTTAAAAGAGCTGCGCGCGACGCGTCTAACGCATTTGACAAACAGATTTACTCAATTTTCTCAAGTTTGCTTTCACTTTAGACATAACTGACTTTATGTAAACCTTGTGTGTATTTAACAGTATAAGCACACAATAAGACTCGAAAGATAACTTAGTCCAGTATCCAGGCGCTGGTAGACAGGCGTTTAGTGCATGTGAGCTTCACATGCACGCGCTGAGAAACGCACGAGTTGAGAACAGCGCATCAGCACGCGAATTAAATGTTTAACCGACAGGGCATTAAAGCACATGCAAATTATGAACCTTTGTGAACTGCAGTATCCTGTCCCTCGGCTCAAAGGAGTCATTAGGTCGCGAATCGGACTTTAGCGGACGTGTTGTGTGGGAAATTGGGAATCCTGGCTGTTAGGACATCACGAAAGATTTGTCAACACACACAAAAACACTTCAAACTTTTTTTTTTTTTTTTGCGTTTATTTAAAGTTATGTCAGCTGCATGTGCGGAATGCTTGTCACAAGTTGTAAGAGAAGATAAGGCAAAAAAATTGACTGCATTTCACACCCAGCGCTAATTCAGCAAAAATATTCTCCGAATGCACCGCGTGAAACATGGATTCGGTCTTCCGACCTTTAGGATCAGTTGATTTTGATGCGAGGGAGAGAGCAAAGACAGAACTGAAGACGGAGAGTGCCCGCGCGGGGGTGGGGCGCTGTGATCGTTCTCTCCGTCACTCCGTCAGTAGCCTGCTTCACTCACAAAACCCAATTACAGATCAAATAAGGCTTTGGCGGGACAAAAAATCGTTTTGGCGGCCGCCAAAAAATTTTCAATGTAGGAAAAACCCTGGATTTATCATATCCACTCGCGACCCACCCGAAATTAATCAGAATGTTATTTTTATTAGCCTACTTGACCTGCCCGTTCCGCGGATTATCCACAGAGCCCCTGCGGATATGACCGCGATCCGCGCATCACTATAATAATTTTGTCTGCTTCTGCATCCATTGCATATCGAGCTGTTTTACTTTGTTTTCCGGGCCAGAACGTCTACATTTGGTTGTTTTGGCAGTGTATAGTGTAAATGCAAATATCGGATACGGGTCACTTTTAAAAGATGATGTAAGCGGGTCGTCAAAAAAATCGGATATAGTCCGCAAATCGGAATTGGGCATCAAGACCTGCAGTGTAAATGCAGCCTAAGCGGCTGCTTAGGGCCCCCTCGAGTTTTGTTTTGTTTTAACTCAGATTTTTTTTTTACACATTAATTAACTTAAACAAGTGACATGAATGCATTAATGACTAATTCAAGACAAGAAAATTCTGATTTCATGATCAATATACCTGCCTACAACTGCTGCTGTGTCTGCCAGTGTTTGAGTCATGCGCATAACCTCACGTGCATAGACAATTCATGTGCAAAGTCACGGTAATGTTAAGCCATGTGTCAAATTTTTTTATTTGATCAATGATTGATGATTGACATTTAAATCAATGATTTATCCTGTAAATGTAATAATATTCAGAACAGAACAAGAATAAAAAAATAACTATAAACAATAATAATAATAATAAACTTTATTTTATAAAGCGCCTTTAAAAGCAACTTCTCAAAGCGCTGTACACAAATTAAGCAATACAAAGCTCAAGCAATAAAAGTAACATCAACAATCAAATGCTAATTTAAAAAAATAAGTCTTAAGTCTACCTTTAAAAATGTCGTAGCTCTGGGCTTCCCTAAGATCAAGAGGCAGAGAATTCCAAAGGACAGGAGCATATGAAGAAAAGGCCCTGTCACCCATAGATCGTAAGCGTGTATGAGGAACAACCAGCAAGTTGGATTGTGAAGAACGCAGTCTCCGAGTTGGGGTATAGGAAGTTAACAATTCAGATAAATAATATGGAGCCAAGCCATGCAATGCTTTATATGTCAGCATCATAATTTTAAAATCTACTCTGAATCGGACTGGGAGCCAGTGTAAGGACTCCAAAACTGGAGTGATGTGATTGCATACCCTGGACCCAGTCAATATCCTGGCGGCCGAGTTTTGTACATACTGTAGTTTGTTGAGTGTGGATTTAGAGACTCCGGCTAGAAGGGCGTTACAGTAATCTATCCTAGAGATGACAAAGGAATTCATCAGCTTTTCAGCTACTGAGAAATTTAGCATAGGACGTAATCTTGCTATATTTCTGAGGTGAAAAAAGGATGATTTAACTGTACTCTGAACAAAAGAATCAAATGAAAGCCTAGTATCAAAAATAACTCCAAGATTCCTCACTTTAGCTTGAGTAGCCAAGACAGAGCCATCAATAGTCAAAGATAAGGAACCAGCTTTGGAAATTTGATGATGGGAACCAATAAGCATAACTTCAGTTTTACCACTATTCAGACACAAAAAATGTGTACTCATCCATTCCTTTATCTCAGAAACACAGCCGGACAGAAAATCAACATCAAGATGTTCACCAGGTTTTGAGTGTATATAAATCTGCGTATCATCAGCATAAAAATGATAATGGAGGCCAAGCGTTCGCAGCAACTGTCCAAGTGGTGACAGATAAATATTAAAAAGCAGAGGGCCCAAGACTGAGCCCTGAGGAACCCCAGTGAGAACAGAGCTAATCTCAGACCTGAAACCACCCATGGAAACGAACTGAGAACGGTCAGTAAAATAGTATTTAAACCACTTCAAAGCTGTCCCCGACACACCAAAATCTTGTTCAAGGCGGATGAGTAATAGACTATGATCCACAGTATCAAAAGCTGCTCTTAAATCAAGAAGGATGAGAATGGAAATTACACCAGAGTCAGAAGCCATCAACAAATCATTGGTAACTTTGACCAAAGCCGTTTCAGTACTGTGGAATTTACGAAAACCTGACTGAAGAGGATCAGACAGGTTATTAATTGCAAGATGGTTACGTAAATGAAAGGCAACAACACGCTCAAGTATTTTTGCCATGAACGGAAGATTGGAGATAGGTCGAAAATTATTAAAATCCTCCAGAGTAGTATTTTCTTTTTTTGGTACTGGAGTTACAGCAGCAATCTTTAATGCTGCTGGAACCTCCCCCGTCTGCAATGAGTCATTCATAATACTGAGGACAGTAGGGCTCAAAACATCGAAGCAAGATTTAAATAAGCTTGAGGGAACAGGATCAAGCAAGCAAGTGGTAGATTTCATACTTGATACCTCCCTTTTGAGAGCCTCAGAATTAAGATGTGGAAAATTAGTGAGAGGAAAACCAGTAAACCCAGATGAACAGAGAAGTGAGACAGTGGGAGCAGATGCAACAGAAATTTGTTTGCGAACACCATCAATTTTAGAGTTAAAAAAATTTAAGAAAAGAATCACATAGCTGTTGAGAAACAGGCAAGGTGGTGGCAGCATCAACTTTAAGCAGTCTATTTATAGTTTGAAACAAATGTCTGGGGTTTCCTTGATTGTTTTCAATAGTCTAAGAGGAATAAGAAGATCTTTCAGTCTCAATTAATGCTCTGTAGTCACCCAGAAGATCCTTCCAAGCCAAATAATGACCATTCAAGCCAGTAAGACGCCATTTGCGCTCCATTTTTCGACATGCAGCCTTCCTAGTGCGCAAATCGTCATTATACCAAGGAGCAGTGCGGGCAGAAGTAACCTTACGTGACCTTAGAGGAGCAAAAGAGTCAAGATTAGTAACAAGAGCATGGTTAAACTGTGAAACTTTCTCCTCCAAAAATGTTGAATGCTGGTCACTTAAAGTGGATACAACAGAATTAGAAAAAACTGTTTGATCAATAGACTTCCACTTCCGGAATGTTACAGTTCGGTTTGTAGGCACACTTGAATGATGCATCTCCAGATTAAATAAAACAGCTGAGTGATCCGACAATCCAATGTCAACAGATGATAACTGTGATACAAATGAACCATTTGTTATCACAAGATCCAGGGTATGGCCTTTAAAATGAGTTGGGCCTGTTACCAACTGTGAGAAGTCAAGACAGTCAAGAAGCGATAAAAATTCCTTGGCAAACACAGAGTCACTTCGATCCACATGTATGTTAAAGTCCCCCACAATAAGAATTCTATGGAACTTCAAGCTCAACATAGACAGAAAATCAGCAAATTCTGATGTAAAAGCTTCATGTGATGTCTTAGGTGGTTTATAGACTGTTGCAATGATGGTAGATGTAGGAGCAGAAATACTCAGAACCAGGCATTCAAATGACGAGAACTGGGAAACAGATACAGGACTTATCTTGAATTGCAGGTTGTAAACCACAATAATGCCTCCACCTCTGCCAGATAACCTTGGGAGATCTAAGATTCCAAAACCAACAGGAGTGATCTGATTAAACAGAAGTCCATCATTTTCTCTATGCCATGTTTCAGTTAAGAACAGGAAGTCCAACTATTTGTCCAGAATAAAATCTGATAAGAACAGTGCCTTGTTATTCACAGAGCGAGCATTAAATAATGCAGCATAAGCCGAGCTATGAAATGGAGTCAACAATGACTTAATCTCCACGCGGGGTACCAGTATTAAATTACGTTGATCAATACCAGTATAAAACAGATTGTTAGTCTTACGTCGGCATGTACAAATACAAATGCTGGGAGAAGATGAAGTTGTAAAGCTTCGCCTCAAGCCCCGGTGAATATACCGTTTAAGACGTAGCAAGCCAGCGTCACGGCAAAGTTCGTAAGAGTCTTTAGCTAAACGATACGGGTTCTGTTTTAAATTCAACAGTTGGCGTGCAGTGTACCTTAAGGCCATAGTCATTAAATCCGCAAACACAGCTGGTCCTAGGCGTTGAATCCCCGTAGCACACCGTGATCTTAATGTCGTAGAATCCACATACACAGTCAGACCAACGCGTTGATTCCCCGTTGCTCGTTGTAGATTATTGCGTTGCAGATTATTCCGGGTGGAGCACAGAAATAAAAACAACAGTCCGAAACAAATAAAATGGCACCACCACATTGCACTCATAGAGGCGCTGAAAAATAATATTAAAACATTACTAAAATAAACAAAACGGTGAGAGGAGCGGCAGCCAAACGCGCCAGCGTACCCGACCCGACCGGAAACGATCCAAAACGAAATAATTTAAAGCGAAAGTGAAAGTAAGCGGCATTGGGCTCACGTATCTCTCTCATCAGAATCAAAATGTTTCAACATTCGCGATGTATTTGGATGGTAAACTATTCTTTATTATAGTCTTTGTACTTAACTCACGTTCCAATATCAACGAAAAAAAAATCATCCTCTTCACACGCGCAAAAAAGTGCTTGGAAACATTGCAGTGGAGCGAAGCTTACGCTGAATGGTACAAATTATATTACTGACTATTTAAATAATTTAAATTAATTTTTATATGTTAGGTTGACTATTTTATTATTATATTTTATTACGGCTATAATGAACAGGCTGTGATGTAAAGATTACAATGCTGGAATATGTTGTGTGTGTGTGCGTGTGAGGCGCGGGCACGATCGAACAGTGGAAACATAAAAACATACTCCGTCATGTTCATACAAGACATCATTCAAACTGCAAAGTGTTGCAAAACGTTGGAGGATATTTTGCAAATAATTTATTTAATGTGTTTTGTGACAGTTTGTTTTCAGAAGTTTCAAAGAGTTAGTAAAAGAGTAAAGAAAAAGTTAAAACTTTTTATTGAAATAGGCATTTATTTTTTATTAAGTATTTATTTTGTATTAATACATAACCTCATTGTATTAATTTATAAATGTAACATTATAGTGTGACTCAATAATCGTCAAACAGGTGACTCCGTGTGGTGGGAGGGGGCCCCCAAATCAAATTCTGCTTAGGGCCCCCAAAAGGCTCGGGCCGGCACTGCATAACAGTATCATTATTTCTGTGATTCAATAGTTCATATTATCATAGAAGTACTGGGATAAAAGTTTAAAGTTCAAATATAAACACTGATGTCTACGGTAGCGATCAAAATAGAGCAAATCAGCTTTTGTTAGAAACTTGCCGCTTAAAATAATGCATTTATCGATTACATTGTTTCACCACTAGGTGGCGACAAGTGACTGTTAAAAAATGTATTTGTAATTGAATTATTTGTTCAAGAGAATGTAGTACTGTATGATGCTTCTGAAATAAAACTCAGAAAGATGTGAATTGTTTTTGTACATATGACTCATCTTATTCATCATGTACAGTCTTTACAAGTGTATGAATGAACTTTTCCCCATAGTCTAGTGTTAAAAAAATATCATTACATAACGTATCAGCACCCAAGGATCGTGATAGTATCAAATTGAGAGATAAGTGTATTGTCCCAGCCATAGTGCTTAGTGCATAGTGCTAGTGCATAGTGTGTGTGTGTGTGTGTGTGTGTGTGTGTGTGTGTGTGTGTGTGTGTGTGTGTGTGTGTGTGAGAGAGTGTGTCAGTGTGTATGTGTGAGTATGCTTAATCTATTTGTAAAAATTTAACGGAACTCTTAATATTAATATAATTAATGTCGAATAAAGGCTGTATTAAAGCACTTAAAGACATTTTCTGATTTTCTGTGACCTAATCTAAAGTGATAAATATTTATGGGTAATACATTGTTAACAAAGCATTATCTAACTCTTTACATAATTAAACAATAACGCTTTGTTAATTACAGTGACATTGAATGAAAACTCACTGTTTGTATAGTCTCTTGATATATTAACTACAGCTTAAATACTATTATACACTATTCATTAACTATTAACTAATAGTCTGCAAATGATTTATATGCGCTGTGTTACTGTATACTTGTAATAATGTCTTACTATAATTTCAAACTGTTCGCCATTAAGTGTAATTGATACTTTTCTGTGTGATGGTGTGATTTTTTCCCCAAAAATAACACATAATAAACAAACTAAAGATGACTATGACTGATAGCATTGTTTTTTTTTTTTTCAAGATTTCCCAAGTTTTTCTGTTATTTTGGCCATGATAATCATGTAGTGATAAATCTGATATGGTGACAGTCCTGGTTCAAGTGAAACACACACCACTTCTCACTTTTCAGCTGCACACACACATTTTGAGGAAATGCTCACGCTTTTGCAAGGGTCTGTTTGCACAAGCATTACAAGGAAAGTTGATTTACACCAAACATTTGTAATTTAAAAAAAACCTCTTCACTGTAACCTGCATCTGTTGTCTGGTTTGTAGTTCGTCTGGTTAATTTAACTGTTAGTTTTACTGTCTATTGGGAGATAATAATATATTAAGTAAGGCTATAACGATTCCTCTATTAAAGTCGAGTACTCGATGTTTAAAAAATCCTTGATTGCAATTTAACCGTGTCGAGTAACGGGCAAAATACCGGAAGTGGTGCATTCCACAGATGAGAATCCATGAACCACATTATTACACCGTTTTCTAAGGCTACGCAATCTATTTAAAACCATTTACAATCATAATATAGCATAGAGCTATCATGAAATCACAAAGGCTGTGATTCAGTTAAAAATATGCTCTGACGTGCGTTCCATAGTTGCACTGTTATCATTTATATACGTGTCTGCGTCTTGGGTTTCTCAAACTCCATCTCTGCGTGCTGTGAGTTTGTGTGGCTTATATCGTTCATCTGCACGCAGTGTGCGCCGTTTCACAAGATTCGTAATGCAACTAATTTGTAAATCTACGCCAACACAGGAGAATACATAAATATCTTTCTGAAATATATGCGAATTGTTGTTAATTGCGATTTCAAACTGAGTTTGCATGTTTTGATGTGCACATGTTCTTGTTCAAGAAATTACAGCAACTGTTGCATTTCTATCATGAAGAAATGACCAAATATTAAAGATTAAGTTAACATTTGAATTAAATTTTGTTTCGCCAATATTAAACAAGGATTTGATCATGCCTTAGTGTAACCAGGCCGTTGGCAATCTCTGCGGACATTTTTTTTACGTAATGTACATAAGTTATGTTTATATCAGTTTATATCATTTATTTATTTTACAAGTATTTTAACAGCGTTGTTCAATAACACCCATATGATACTTTATTTGAACAAATAATTGCATGTTGTTATGTTTTTAGGTAACACTTAACAATAAGGTTCATCAGTTAACATTAGTTAATGTATTAACCAACATGAACTAACAATGAACAATACATTTGTAACTGTATTTATTAATCTTTGTTAGTGCTGTCAAACGATTAAAATATTTAATTGCGATTAATCGCATTAATGTCATAGTTAACTCGCAATTAAATCGCACATTTTTAATCTATTCTAAATGTCCCTTGATTTCTTTTTGTCCCATTATTTTTTTCTCATTTTAATGCTCTTATCAACATGGAAAAGTGGATCGGCTTGCTTTGTGCAAATTTGTTTTATTGAAAACAACATTGGCATCGCATCAGATAATTCACATCAGCTGTGTGCTTGACCATCAAGTGGTATTTCAGACTGGACATGCTGCGATGATAGCTCAGTTCACAACGACAAAACACACAGATCACTTTGGTCTTGTCAATGGAACAATTTGGCAACTTTTTAAAAGTAAACTTTCCATTCAGAATCTTATGGGCATCCATTTCGCCGTCTCGCGCTCGCCATCCACTCAAAACGTAACGTTAGCCTACAGGGGGTCGCACACCGGACAAGAAGTGCAGCGCTGCGTCGCGCAGCACCACGTCTTTAAAATTCAAACACATTATTCTCTATCAGTGTACACACACCAGCGACGCCATTCGGCGTCTGTCCGCAGCGCCCAGCTATGGCTCAGGACCTTGTTCAAAATCCTGCTGTGTCATTTACATAGTTTTATATTAAATTTATATTTATTTGTCTCAAATCGTCGTTAATGTATACTGACTTCACCCTGTGCTGCAATATACATTTAGTTTTACATTCATCTACAGAAATCAGATGTGTGGATGAAAACTGCCGATGTTATCGGATTTTAAGGTGATATTCTCAATTCATTCAGTTAACGGACGCTCTGAGGCAAAGTGTTCAGACTGCAGACTTAGCAACGATTGTATTTAATTCTACAGTACAATCATATTATAGTACAGACATTATCTTAATTCCATAATGTCCTTAATCAAAACAATATTGCTGGTCATAAACTGAGAAAGTACACGTCCGGTAGGGCTGCACGATATTGGAAAAAAAATTACATTGTGATATTTTTTTCCCCACGATATATATTGCGAGCCATCAATCCAGGCTATTGTCAATAATTATCATTCCATAATATTAATTTCACTAATAAGCAAGCTTCATTACAAGTGACAAAAAGGTCACTTTATATTTTATTCCAAAATTAGAACAAAGGCTATTTCTGTCAGAATCCGGTGAACGTTCTACGCAATCCAACGTGGCGGCGCTCTTAACAGATGTTTGTTGTTCATTAGGCTATAATTCCTCAAAATAAGTCAAAAAATATATTATTCTCTCTCTCTCTCTCTCTGTTTTCGGTGCTGATGCAGTGACGCGTTCATGTAAACGGCACCTAAAAGCTGTCACAAAGAACCAGCAAAAGTAATGATTATGAATATGTAAAATATTACAATGAGACATTTTAATTGTTTATTAATAAACAAGTGTTTTCTGTAAAGATGAAGTTGAAGACTGACTCGCGATCTTCGCAGTAGTGATCGCGCAGGAGAGAAATGCACTTTTCATACGGATTACATAGTTTTATGTTGTTTTGAATGGTTCTGTTTAAAAGTAGAGATTTCTATAGATAATAGATATATTTCTATATATTTTTTTTTAGGTGTGTGAGGCGAGTAGGCTACCTTATACGCTGAGTTTCGGTTCATGGATGATAGCTTAAGCTCCAGTTCTGGCGCTGGCGCCTCCGTGTCGTGATTATGTATGATATATTTACTTTTTATTTATTAAATCCAGGAAATTGGATAATGAAACACTGATTAAAATTAAGATACAATTAATACAAAACGTGAGTCTCCCGTGGACCCACCACCTGCAGGAGGGACCGTAAGGGGCCGGTGCTAAGTGGATCGGGCGGCAGTCGAAGGCGGGGGCCTAGACAACCCGATCCCTGGACGCAGAATCTAGCTCTAGGGACATGGAATGTCACCTCTCTGGCGGGGAAGGAGCCTGAGATTGTGCGTGAGGTTTAGAGATTCCGACTAGAGATAGTTGGGATCACCTCTACGCACGGCTTGGGCTCTGGAACCACACTCCTCGAGAGAGGATGGACTCTTCACCACTCTGGAGTTGCTCATGGTGAGAGGCGGCGGGCTGGTGTGGGTTTGCTTATAGCCCCCCAGCTCAGCCGCCATGTGTTGGAGTTCACCCCGGTGAACGAGAGGGTCGCTTCCCTGCGCCTTCGGGTCGGGGGTAGGTCTCTCACTGTCGTTTGTGCCTATGGGCCAAACGGCAGTGCAGAGTACCCGGCCTTCTTGGAGTCTCTGGGAGGGGTGCTGGAAAGTGCTCCGACTGGGGACTCCGTCGTTCTACTGGGGGACTTCAACGGCCACGTGGGCAGCAACAGTGACACCTGAAGGGGCGTGATTGGGAGGAACGGCCCCCCTGATCTGAACCCGAGTGGTGTTCTGTTATTGGACTTCTGTGCTAGTTACAGCTTGTCCATAACGAACACCATGTTCAAGCATAAGGGTGTCCATCAGTGCACATGGCACCAGGACACCCTAGGCGGGAGGTCGATGATCGACTTTGTGGTCCTTTCATCCGACCTCCGGCCGTATGTCTTGGACACTCGGGTGAAGAGAGGGGCGGAGCTGTCAACTGATCACCACCTGGTGGTGAGTTGGATCCGATGGCGGGAGAGGAAGCTGGACAGACTCGGCAGACCCAAACGTACTGTGAGGGTCTGTTGGGAACGTTTGGCCGAATCCCCTGTCAGAGAGATCTTCAACTCCCACCTCCGACAGAGCTTCGACCAGATCCCGAGGGAGTCTGGAGATATTGAGTCCGAGTGGACCATGTTCTCCACCTCCATTGTCAACGCGGCCACTCGGAGCTGTGGCCGTAAGGTCTCCGGTGCCTGTCGAGGCGGCAATCCCCGAACCCGGTGGTGGACACCGGAAGTAAGGGATGCCGTCAAGCTGAAGAAGGAGTGCTATCGGGCCTGGTTGGCTTGTGGGACTCCGGAGGCAGCTGACGGGTACCGACGGGCCAAGCGGACTGCAGCCCGGGTGGTTGTGGAAGCAAAAACTCGGGCCTGGGAGGAGTTCGGTGAGGCCATGGAGAAGGACTATCGGTCGGCCTCGAAGAGATTCTGGCAAACTGTCCGGCGCCTCAGGAGGGGAAGCAGTGCCCTACCAACGCTATTTATAGTGGAGGTGGGCAGCTGTTGACCTCGACTGGGGATATCACCGGACGGTGGAAGGAATACTTCGAGGATCTCCTCAATCCCGCCGTCACGTCTTCCATTGAGGAAGCAGAGGCTGAGGGCTCGGAGGCGGACTCGTCCATCACCTGAGCTGAAGTCACCGAGGTAGTCAAGAAACTCCTCTGTGGCAAGGCACCGGGGGTGGATGAGATCCGCCCTGAGTACCTCAAGTCTCTGGATGTTGTGGGGCTGTCTCGCCTCTGCAGCATCGCGTGGCGGTCGGGGACAGTGCCTTTGGACTGGCAGACCGGGGTGGTGGTCCCTCATTTTAAGAAGGGGGACCGGAGGGTGTGCTCCAACTATAGGGGGATCACACTTCTCAGCCTCCCCGGGAAAGTCTATGCCAGGGTACTGGAGAGGAGAATCCGGCCGATAGTAGAACCTCGGATTCAGGAGGAACAGTGTGGTTTTCATCCCGGTCATGGAACACTGGACCAACTCTATACCCTCTACAGGGTGCTGGAGGGTGCATGGGAGTTTGCCCAACCAATCCACATGTGTTTTGTGGATTTGGAGAAGGCATTCGACTGTGTCCCTTGCGGCATCTTGTGGAGGGTGCTCTGGGAGTATGGGGTTCGGGGCCCTTTGCTAGGGGCTATCCGGTCCCTGTACGACCGGAGCAGGAGCTTGGTTCGCATTGCCGGCAGTAAGTCAGACTTGTTCCCGGTGCATGTTGGTCTCCGGCAGGGCTGCCCTTTGTCGCCGGTTCTGTTCATAATTTTTATGGACAGAATTTCTAGGCGCAGCCAGGGGCCGGAGGGGGTCGGGTTTGGGGACCACACGATTTCATCTCTGCTTTTTGCGGATGATGTTGTCGTGCTGGCCTCATCAAACCAGGACCTCCAGCATGCACTGGGACGGTTTGCAGCCGAGTGTGAAGCGGCTGGGATGGGAATCAGCACCTCCAAATCCGAGGCCATGGTTCTCAGTCGGAAAAAGGTGGTTTGCCCACTTCAGGTTGGTGGAGAGTTCCTGCCTCAAGTGGAGGAGTTCAAGTATCTTGGGGTCTTGTTCACAAGTGAGGGAAGGATGGAACGGGAGATTGACAGACGGATCGGTGCAGCTTCCGCAGTAATGCGGTCGCTGTACCGGTCTGTCGTGGTGAAGAAGGAGCTGAGCCGCAAGGCGAAGCTCTCGATTTACTGGTCAATCTACGTTCCTACCCTCACCTATGGTCATGAGCTGTGGGTCATGACCGAAAGGACAAGATCCCAGATACAAGCGGCCGAAATGAGCTTTCTCCGCAGGGTGGCTGGGCGATCCCTTAGAGATAGGGTGAGAAGCTCAGTCACTCGGGAGGAGCTCAGAGTAGAGCCGCTGCTCCTCCACATCGAGAGGGGTCAGCTGAGGTGGCTCGGGCATGTCCCACCGGGAGGAGACCCCGGGGAAGACCTAGGACACGCTGGAGGAAGTGTCTAGGGAGAGGGAAGTCTGGGCATCCCTGCTTAGACTGCTGCCCCCGCGACCTGGTCCCGGATAAGCGGAAGAAGATGGATGGATGGATAATACAAAACGAAATTCGCTTTAAAGAAAAGCTTTGTGCTTTCTGTTTGAGGTCTCTGTGAAAGTTTTAAAGTAGTCTTTTAGTGCCTCTTTCATAACGGTTGCGTCCGTAATGGAGAACTGTCACGTAACATTGTTTTTTCCTCATAAATGCGAACACGAAAAATAAAAGACTTTTTAAAAAAGACAACCATCCACAACTTTACAACACTCCAGCAAAGTACCTCTTTTTGGTCAACATCCTCCTTTTTGTAGACGAAATAGTCCCAAATAGCTGATTTTGACTTTCTTTTTGGTACGAAATCTTTTTTTTTTTTTGCTGCGGATCCTCTTCGTTGCCCATTTTTAGCTATAGGATTGCCAGTGAATGATGGCTGTGAGTGGTGAGTTTGCGGCACAGCGAACCAATCACTGTGCAGGCACGCGGAACGTGTCACCCCAGCAAAAAGCCATACAACAAACTCATTTTTACTATGTGCTACCGTTCTCTTAATACACCATGGGTGCTACTACCCTTCACATTGCATGTTCCGGCGATGTGACAATTGCTCATTCGTACATCGCGATGTCGATGTTAAAACAGAATACCTCTAGTAGTTCTAAACGCCATGCGGCATGGCACTGCGTTTCTCGTCCGGTGTGTGACCCCAAAAGCACAAACAAGTGTGTGCGGCGTGCCTGTTGTTTTGTGTCCGGTCTAGTTAGATCCGGTGTGATGTTGTAGTTTTTCTAACGTTACTAGTTGTTTGCAACAGAATGTGAAAAAAACTACAAAGTTTGCTAGACCAAAAAGATCGAAAAACGTGTTTAACTGACAGCACTAATCTTTGTTAATGTTAGTTTAATTTTTTGTTCATGTTAATTCACAGTACATTAATGTTAACATACAACCTTTGATTTTAATAATGTATTAGTAAATGTTGAAATTAATATTAACTTAGATTAACAAATGCTGTATAAGTATTGTTCATTATTAGTATGTTAACTAAGGTAGTTAACTAATGTTAACTAATGAACCATATTGTAAAGTGTTACCTATTTGTATTTTTAAGTCATTTTAAAGGCTGTTGTTCACTTGGATCTATTTCATTAACACAATTTATCCGATTACTTGATTAATCGATGGAATAATCAGTAGAATACTTGATTACTAAAATAATCGATAGCTACAGCCCTAATATTAAGTAAATGTTCCTCATCAGGGAGACTCCTCACCACTGCCTTCTACCGCCGGCAGGATCTGACGGTTCAAGCAGGAATCTGTCGCTGAACCACCGGATGGGGCTTACGCCAAAGATATATTGTATGAACTATCTACATATTAGACCTTATTCACTCCGAGTCTTTATGGTAGAGATGATCTTACCACAGTTCCTCCAGTTTACAGTGAGGATTCTCCAGTCCAGCAGAGAACAGCTTCACTCCTGAGTCTCCTAGTTTATTCCCAGACAGATACAGTTCTCTCAGGTGTGAGGGGTTTGATCTCAGAGCTGAAGCCAGAGCAGCACAACCTTCATCTGTGACACCACAATCCCACAACCTGTAGAGAACAATGACACACATTAAGCCTATATCCAAAGATAAACATAACACTTAAAAAAAAATAAAAAAAATAATGCTGTCAATATGAAATATATACAAATACTCATTTGTTCAAGTTATTAAATTACATCAGTTAGGATTAATTTGATTTGATTCAATTTTATTTTCATTATGCAGTCTACAAGTACAAAGCTAATGCAATGCAGTTAGCATCAACCAGAAGTGCAGAAATATAGTGTTCTATACAGATAAGTGCAGGAACAAGTCCAACACTGAAGTGAAGCTATAGCTTACAATATGTACAGAATATATGAACATACTAAAACCGAATAGAAGAAAATGGGCAGAATTAGAAAAAGAAAAAGAGAATGAAAATGTAGGGATACATGTACAATATGAGCAGCAACGAAAGTACAATTAAAATATACAGATTGTTATATGTACAGTAGCAGTAGCAGTTAAACAATGTACAATCTGTGCAAAATATGAATAGTAAAAACAACATGTCCGTCAGTATTATGAGCAGTACTGAATGAATGCAAGCTGCAAATTCTTGTCCATAAAAAGTACTATGAACAGTGCATTATGAGTGCAAGGTGCAATTAGAGAGGTGGTGTGGAATTTAGTAGGATCACAGCCTCAGGGAAGAAGCTCTTCCTAAGCCTACTGGTGCGGGAACGTAGGCTCCTGTACAATGGTACAATGGTAAAATTACCTGCTCTGATCACATGCTCTGGTAATAATAGCTTTGTATATAAATTGACTATACTTTATTTTGATAATAAGTCCAAAAAGAAATCTGTTAAATCTGAGTATGTTGCATAGAACTGAATGAAGAATAACATATTGATATATTGATGTTTAATATTTTAATATAGGGCTATTTTCTGTCCAATTTGTGTGGACCTTTTTCTTTTTTTCCCTTTTCTTCTGTGTTGTGTAATTTAATTAGTGATTCTACATTTAAATATTGATGATTACAAGTTTGGGGGAAATGCGATTAATTGCAATTAATCACAGCAAATTGTGCGATTATTTAGTTCATTTTTTTTATCGATTCCCAGCCCTACTATAAACTAATAATTTGAAAATGATTTATAAGCGCTGTGTTACTGTATATTTGTGATAATGCAACCAGTTTGAAATAATGGTAACACTTCAAGTGTAACTGTTCCTTTTGTATGTGATGGAGTGATTCTTCTTATTCAAAAATAACAAAATAAACAAAGTAAAGATGAATTTGACTGATAGCTGTTATGATTCCTGTCTTGTGTTTCCCTCGTCTTGTGTGGACTTTAGTTATTTCCTGTTCTGTGTCATGTTTTGTAGTCCTTTGTAGTTTTCTAGTTTATTAGTATCCCCAGGTGTTTCTAATTAGCCACACCCCCTTGTTATCTTGTTTAGCTTGTTGGTCCCTGTGTATTTATAGCCCTTGTGTTTCACTTGTTACTTTGTCAGTTGTTGTACAGGTAGGGGTGCTTCTAGTTCAGTCCTTCTCGTGGTTTTGTTTCTTTGTCCTTCGTGTTCTTTATTATTTGTACTACGTGTTTCTCCATTAAAACCCTGCATATAGATCCTCGCTTCCGCTTGCTTTCTCCTGCACACTACAATAGCATTTTTTTTTTTTTTTTCAAGATTTCAATAGATATGGTGATATATTGTTATCGTGTTATTTTGGCCATGATAATCATGTAGGGATAAATCTGATATGATGACAGCACTGGTTCAGGTGAAACACACACCACTTCCCTCTTTTCAGCAGCAGATTCACATTTTGAGGCAATATTCACGCTTTTGCATGGGTCTGTTTGCACAAGCATTACAAGGCAAGTTGATTTACACCAAACAATTGGTGATTTAAAAAAGAAACTTTACATTACAGATGTAACCTGCATCTGTTGTCTGGTTTGTAGTGTGTTTGGTTTATTTAACTGTTAGTTTTACTTTCTATTGGAGGATAATAATATATGAAGATGTAAATGTTCTTCCTCAGGGAGACTCCTCACCGCTGCCTTCTACCGCCAGCAGGATCTGACGGTTCAAGCAGGAATCTGTTGCTGAACCACCGGATGGGGCTTACGCCAAAGATATATTGTATGCACTATCTACATATTAATCCTTATTCACTCCAAGTCTTTATGGTAGAGATGATCTTACCTCAGTATTTCCAGTTTACAGTGAGGATTTGCCAGTACAGCAGAGAACAGCTTCACTCCTGAGTCTCCTAGTTTATTCTCAGACAGATACAGTTGTCTCAGGTGTGAGGGGTTTGATCTCAGAGCTGAAGCCAGAGCAGCACAACCTTCATCTGTGACATCACAATCCCTCAACCTGTTGACAACAATGACACACATTAGGCCAATATCAAAAGATAAACATAACAATTAAAAAATAAAAAAACATAATGCTGTCAATTTGACATATATATATATAAATACGTTTTGAATTTACTTTGTTAAATTACATCAGGGATGTATGTACATTTAATCATATTAAGGGATTGGATATACAGTTTGTATAGTATAAAAATCCTTATTTCTATGGAAAGTCTCCATAAAACCGGAAAATCCAACGTGTGTATGTATGTGTGTGTGAGTGTGTGAGTGTGTGTGTGTGTTCTTAATGTTTTTTTAAGCATTTTAAGAAACTGGGAGAAAAAAAATCGATTCACCTAACTATCGAAATTTTTTAGTTTATGATTTTAAAATAGTTTTTTTTTCCAGAATCAATATTGATTCAAATTAAATTGCTTTATTTTTGTCCTTGCTTATGGACAAGGTTGACAGAAGTTAGCCACTTTTGTTCCAACAGATGATGAAATGTGTCGTTATCTATGAGTGTCGTAATATCAATTTCAAGTGGACGCGTTGAAGCAACGTGAGACTGAATGCACTGAAAAGCCCTTGCGCTACTCATATGCCGAGAGAGAGATAAGACAGTAGAGCTGCACTATTAATCTTTAAAATACTGTCAATAGTTAATACATATTTGGTGCTTAAAATAACGCATTTATCGATTACATTGTTTCGCCACTAGTGTCATGGTTCTGTCACTTCTGTCTGGTTTGTCTCTTGGTTTGGTGACGCTCCCGGTTTGTCATGTGTTTGTGTATAGTCTGGTTTGTTGTGAGCATGGGCTTGTCATGCATTTCCTTGTGCCATGTGCTCTCCTGTCAATTGTCTAGCCCCTCCCATCTTGTTACTAGCCTGGCTAACGTAAGACCACTTTCTCTTTGAGACGTGGTCTGGGAACTACATGTTCATTTTCTCGTATTTGAGGCGTGGTTTACGAATGCCCAGAGCCGTTTATTGGGCGCTACAAATGTCTATCAAATGCGCCTGTACGTAGCTCATAGCCAATCGTTTCAATTATACCAGATGACGTATGTAGAGCGACAGATATTCAACGAAGAAGACGACGATGGGTCAGAGATTTATGTGTACACCAGAGTCCTGCACGGGTCCGATTTTGTAAATCCGCACCCGCCCGTACCCGCAGTGCTTAAAACAGCACCCGACCCGTTTCCCGACAGCAGCACTAATTAAAATCTGCACCCGACCCGATTAAAATAGAACCGACACCCGACCCGCACCCGAAATAAAATCAGTCACTATCACATTATAGACACACTTACAAAAATGTTTATTGCCAGGTCATACAGAAGTTATTACACGACAACTAACACAAGGACAACTTCAGCCGAAGCTGTCAAAAGGCCGGTACATGAAGAACATGGCTAACGTTGCCACAAAACTGAGTGCCTTATAACATTTTACCAATCGAACAGACGCGGCTACACCACTATATGCCACGCAATTTCGTCTAGCCTACATCTGACCATTTTGGGTTCAAACACGCCCTGCACACCACACATACTTAACAGTGTTAAATATGAAAAATACCGTTCGATAGAACTGCTTTGTTACCACAGTTTCTGCGTGCTTCCTCAGCGATGAAGTTCCACATTTGCAACACGAAAATGTTTGCAGCAAAGCCTTTCACAATATTTTCTTCAGATAACTCCAAATTTCTCCCACACACTGGACTTGATTTTTGATGATGTATTGTCGACAACTTTACAATCTCCACTAGCTATTCTTTTCTTCAACTCCTCAGCATCTATCTCGACAACTGCAAGCAGATCGCGCGTGCGGTTATGATGAATTTTTAAAAGTGAAAGTAGCCTAGGTAACGTTATAGATCCTGGGAGGGCGTGGCGCGTCGGCACAAATAAACTGATGTGGATTTTAAATTATTTTATCAACTTGAAATACAGGCATATTTTTGTAGATGTGTTCCTAAAAATATGCATATATTTTTACGTCTGTCATGTTGGATCCATAGATATAAACAAACTGCTTCGGTGTGTCGCATAGATGTCGTCATCGTCTTGCTGCTCCCTCCCCGTTCTGTGATTGGTTCCCTAGCTGAGGGGAAAATCTGGTCCATGGTATCCAGACTGCCTAGCAGCGTGAATAAAATCGTGCTGCGCTCAAGGCAGCATGGGGAAACCCAGGCTATCTTGTTACCTGATAATTGATTAATTTGCCCCACCTGCCTTCTCGTTACCCTCTTTTGTTTGCTTCCCTATTTAGTCTCCCTGTGTTTGCAGTCCTGTGCTGGTTTGTTGTCAATGTTCCCTCGTGTTTCCTGTTTGATGCCATACGCCTGTCTTGTTTTCCCCCACGGGGAGTTTTGTTTTATAGTTTTGTTTTGTTTTATAAAGATCCTAAGTTTCCTGCACATGAATCCTCGCTTCACTATTTACCATTCTGTGACAACTAGGTGGCGACAGGTGACTGTTAAAAATGTATTTGTTATTGAATTATTTATTCAAGAGAATGTAGTAATATATGATGCTTCTGAAATAAAACTCAGAAAGATGTGATGAATTGTTTTTGTAAATATGACTCATCTTATACATCATATACACTCTGTATAAGTGTATGATTTAACTTTTCCCCATAGTCTAGAGTTAAAAAAAAAAATTCACAATGTACACAACGTTGTAATATCGAATCACAATATTGTAGAATTGCAATTCTTAAAAATTGCAATAAATATAGTATCAGCACTCAAGTATCGTGATGGTATCGATAGTATCGAACACCCTAGTGTGTGTCTCTCTCTCTCTGTGTGTGTGTGTGTGTGTGTGTGTGTGTGTGAGAGAGAGAGAGAGAGAGAGAGAGAGAGAGAGAGAGAGAGAGAGAGAGAGAGAGAGAGAGAGAGAGAGAGAGAGAGAGATTGTGTGTGTGTTTGTGAGCTTAACCCTCTGGGGTCGGTGGCCTTTTTTTCTTATCAGTGAAAAAGAGACTCAAAATACTCTGTTGATTTTGATCCTACATATAAGTATACATTTCATTTACATTACATTACATTTCATCATTCAAAACTGTTAAGGCGAGACACTACAGGTGAATAGGGTAAAATTGTTAACTTACAGATATCACCATCAAACTTTACCAGTTGATTACTCACATGAATAGGAGAAAAAAATGCATTGCAAGTTTTCTGTAATTTTATTGTTAAATATGCTAATGAGGCTATATCTAATTAAATATGCACTAATTTGCATATATTTTGAAGTGACGAATCTGACCATTGGAAAAAAACAAGGTTCAAATTTATTTTTGCATTTTGTTGATATATTCAATGTAAAGACATGTTCAGAGGGGATTATGAATATGCCCTTTTGTTACCCTGTAAATCAGAAAATACTGGCAATAGCCTTAAAAAAATTATTTCCGCCCTATTTTTAGGCATAAAATGTCATTTAAATCAGGCCAAGAATGATATATCAACAAATCCCTCTGAAAAAATCTTCACAATATAGTTAGGAATACAACTGTAAAGTTTAGTGTATGTAGGTGCTACAGAAGTGGAAAATCGTCACTAGGAGTGCAAGAAAAAACTCATTTTGAGAAAACGGCCTTTAAAGATTTTTATGGCAAAATTCCACTAATTTCTATTGAAAGCCATGAATTACAGACAAAATATGCTTTAGGTCCAAGTAAAATCCATGTATCACACTGTTTAACTTCCAAAACTCATTATTGCTTCATCCATCACTGATCAACACATCAACAGTCCATCACACAGGTGGAATGGAAAAACTAAATACCGGTATCACAGTCCCTCAGGCAGATCATATTTAGCTGTCAGTGGAGCTGCTGTACCCTCTAGAACTTCCAGCTTCTTTTCTGGTGCTAACTTTGGGAAGTTTTATTGTTTAGGTTTATTTGTCCAAGGTGTGAATCACTTAGTGATGATCATACTTTTTCCCAGTGAAGGAGGAAGTGCATCTCTGTCTGACCCAGTTGGTGGTCACTGAGCCTGTATTTAGTCAGGATCCGTCTCTTCTTCTCTGACAGTGAGCAGATACTCTGTCAAATAACAATTTAGTCTACTTTGTTTGCTTTCTCCAATGTTCTAAATATTGATATTTTGAATGATTCATAATTAGTTTTGTTCTGTTGAGTTGTTTTGAACCAGTGCTGAAGGGAGCCTGGTTGGTTAGCTTCACCATCAGCTGACTGAGGGGACTGTTTTCAGGATTTGGCTCGTGGCTTTTGAGTAGAGGTCGACCGATTCATCGGTTTTGCCAATTAATCGGCACCGATAGTTGATTGGTGGAACTATCGTTATCGGCAAAAATACATACCGATAGTTTTTCCTGGTTGCGTCCATTGCTGGAGCGGCTGAGAAGCGCGCGCTGTCATTCATTACACAGTAAGAGAGAGCTGAGAAGGGTCTTCTGGCATCATGCAGTACAAGAGCGGCCTCTAGAGGTGTAATAAAAACTATCACTGATGCCTCGTGTTGTTTATTTCGACACATGATGCTGCGTGCTGCACTGAGAGCACACGCTGCGTGGAGAACGCCGACATCAGATGCGCGTTTCCAACAGCTAAAAGGTCTGTAGCTATACAGTACATTTTGTCATATCATTATAAAGTGATTAATTTGTTGACTAAATGCTGCATTAGTAGAGAAAGAACACCACAACGATATGTTTGTTTGTCTTCGAGGCTGAGAGGACGCTAACATTAGTAGTACCTCAAGCGGTTAAAACACTGACAAAAATAAACGTAAGTCTGACCCGAATGTTTAATGTCACAATGGTTACCATCTATTTGCATTAGTTTATATCCAGCTGGTCACTTTTATGCATTAAATATGCAGAGAAGTTGCATATTTAAAGTTAGAGACATAAGATAGCAAACTCATATGTTCATACAGCCGACAGAAACATATAAACAAATCAGAAAAGCATTCAATTTCGGTTATTTTTTCATAATCACTTTAATACATATTTTGTTATTTTGATTAGATAATCATCAAGTGTTTATAAAATAGAAGCAAAAGTATGAGACTATACATGTAATATTTTTGTCATTTCAATGCTCTGGCGTTGTACATATTTAAAGTTGGCCATCTTTAAGCATGACTGTCTGGGTTTATATGAAATGATAACACTTACAATAAAATTCCATATGTAACATTAACTAAGGTTAATAACTGCTGTATAAAGATTGTTCATTTGTTTGTTATTTAAAATGTACTAATACATTTTTAAATTAAGGTTTTTATTTGTTAACCATAGTTAATGCACTATCAAACTAACATGAATGATTAAGGTGCAATTTGTTTTTATCCAGTATCAATTTTAAAAACTATCGGTTGATTAATCGGTTATCGGCAAGTATGGCACAACCTAGCTATCGTTATCGGTAAAATCCACTATCGGTCGACCTCTAGTTTTGAGTGCTTTGAAATGTAATGTGTCTTTTTGACTTAAGTTTAGATGTGTTCAAAATGTTACAGCTTGTTCGTAACGCATCGACACCGACACACTATGTCAGGGTTCTCATTGCGCGGCTCGCGAGCCTCGTGCGGCCCGCCAATAAGCTTTAATATGTGGCTCGCATGGCTGTAAAAAATATGGCGATATCATGCAGCCAGTCACTACAGATATTTCTTAAAAACCTTAAAAATAAGTAGGGCTATAACATAACCCATTACAAACTCAAAGTGTCAGCTATATTACAAATAATTTCGATCGGATTAAAAGAGGTGGTTTATCGAGAGAACATGTAAATACTTGATCGATTGAGAACCGAAACTGAAAGGATGACGTATGGCTCTCCTACTGACTTTGTCCTATCAGTGCGGCTCTCATGAAAAAAATTGTGAAGACCCATGCACTATGTGATGGCATTTCATAATCTTTTGTCTTTGTTGGTAATCCCTTGTGTCTTCTAGCTATTGACAACTGTTTTCGGCTTCTCTGAGAGAATTTTACACGCATATCTTTCGACATTTTGAACTACCGCGGAAACATCAGAGCGCGTCACGTGATGATTCTGGACGAATCACGTTGTCAGAAATTGGCATCAGCCAATGAGATTGCGCATTTCGAGTTAAATCGCCTGTTTTACTTGCATGATTGGTTGCTGATAGACAGGAAATGACCATATTTGGATCTGACAGCATTGTACAGAAAAGAGAGAGCTTTCCAACGGTGTATTTTATGATGGGGTAGAGACAGCGATCGCGGAGCAGCGGGATGATTTAGAACGCCAACTTTTGATGAATTTAGGCGAAATCTGCACACTCAAACAGACAAAGTGTAGTAAAATAAAGACCTAAATGTCTATTTTGGGCTTTTTTTCAGCACAAGTCTGAAAGAATACATGTTATTGAAGACAAATAACCCAAAATCTCAAAATTGACCAGAGAGAAAAAAACGATGTTTTTGCCTGCCGTGTCTCGCCTTAAATGTCTTCTTTTATTTGTGTACAATCATAATAAAAACAAAATGTTGTGTTTTTCATAAAATAAAGAAAATAAACGATGCGCATTCTGCCGTCTCTCAATGTGAAGTTCATTCTGAAACACGACAGAAAATGATCTGTAACTCAGCGAATGTTTGTCACACAGACTTGAGACATATGTCTTTACAAAGCTTGGGGTCTCTATTTTTCAATTATGTAAATTACATCAAAAACAAATATTCTCTGTTTAAGTAATCTGTATGAAAGCAACAACATGTACAGTTTCTCAAACGCACCCTCATTAACTCTAATGTGACCACACCCATGCGCGCACGAGCGATTGACATGCAAATAGTCCACGCAGGCCTGTAAACGCCCTCATTACCTCAAAAACAAAGAATCCAATCCAATCCAATCCATTTTATTTGTATAGCACATTTAAAAAAACAAAGGTTTACAAAGTGCTGAACAAGGGATAATACATAAAAGCGCATATAAACATATGTGCATATAAACACATAAAACAAACATATACACACCTAAAACAACATATGATCACACAGTTAACATGATGGGTTAAAAGCCAGAGAAAATAAATGAGTTTTAAGACGAGATTTAAAAGATTCAAGGGTTGGGGCCAATTTGACCTGTGGAGGAAGCTCATTCCACAGTTTAGGGGCGACAGCTGAAAAGGCTCGGTCACCCCTAGTTTTTAACCTGGTTTTTGGAGCAACCAGCTGAAGTTGCTCACTAGACCTAAGTGACCGTGAGGGGGTGTAAATCTGTAGTAGGTCTGAAATATAACACAGAGCCAAACCATTTAGTGATTTAAAAACAAACAATAAGATCTTAAAATGTATTCTAAAATGGACTGGAAGCCAATGTAACGAGGCCAGGACTGGTGTTATGCGTTCATGCTTGCGAGTTCCGGTTAAAAGACGTGCGGCTGAGTTTTGTACTAACTGTAAGCGTGAGAGAGAGGTTTGATTTACGCCAATATAAAGAGCATTACAGTAATCTAATCGCGTTGAAATAAAAGCATGAATCACATGTTCAAAATGCTTAGGGGATAAGATAGGTTTCATTTTAGATAAAAGCCTCAAATGATAAAAGCTGGTTTTAACAACATTATTTATTTGTTTATCTAGTTTAAAACCATTGTCTATTTTGACACCCAGATTTGTGACTGAGGGTTTCACATATTGTTTCAGGTAGCCCAGGTCAACAGGTAAGATATCATTGACCCGACTGGATCCAAACACAATGACCTCGGTTTTGTCTTCATTTAGATTAAGAAAGTTAGAAGCCATCCAGGCCTTAATATCTTTTAAGCACTCCAATAGAGATGTGAGGGAGTTACTTTCGCCTCTTTTAAGGGGAAGATATATTTGAGAGTCGTCCGCATAAAAATGATAGGAGATGCCATGTTTTCTAATTATGTTTCCTAGGGGAAGGAGATATAAAGAAAAGAGAAGTGGTCCAAGAATAGAACCCTGTGGAACACCACAAGGAAGGGGGGCAGTCGATGAACCAAAATCTCCAAACTTTACTGAAAAGCATCTCCCAGCTAAATAGGACTTAAACCACTGCAAAGCAGTGTCTCTAATACCAACACAGTGCTCTAGACGAGAGATTAAGACTGTGTGGTCAACTGTATCAAATGCCGCCGTGAGGTCTAAAAGCACTAATATGGCAGAATTTCCTGAATCATTTATTAACAAGAGGTCATTAAAAACTCGTAGGAGTGCTGTTTCAGTGCTGTGAAAAGCTTTAAAACCAGATTGAAAAATTTCAAAAATTCCATGCACATTTAAAAAAGACTGCAATTGTAGAAGTACAGTCTTCTCTAAAATTTTTGAGAAAAAGGGAAGCTTTGAGATAGGTCTATAATTTGATAAAACCGAGGAATCCAAATTTCTTTTTTTAATCAGGGGTTCCACAACAGCTTCTTTGAGGTATGTTGGAACATCACCTGATACCAAACTACTGTTTATAATTTTTTGAACAGTCGGGCCAATGGTCTCCCAGGCTTCCTTAAAGAGGCGCGGGGGCACAACGTCTGTGGGGCAATATGAAGGTTTTAATTTCATGACAATTTCAGCAAGGTTTGCAAGCGACACAGGCTCAAACTGGTTTAGAACAGCCGAGTAAGTGCTAACTAAAGGGTCTAAGGCAGGGGATGCAATATGAGCTCTAATAGTGGCAACCTTGTCTAAAAAAAAGTTACGAAAATTTTCACAGACTTCAAATGAAGCTTCCAAGCTGGAGGACTGTGGAGGGTTCAATAGAGAATCAATAGTTTTAAACAAGACCCGGGGTTTATTACAGTTTTCGGAAATAATATCAGAAAAATATTTAATTTTTTCAGCTTTAACAGTTTTCTGATATTTTTTCAAGCTTTCCTTAAGGACTTCATATGATACATGTAGCTTGTCCTTTTTCCACCTGCGCTCAGCTCTCCTGTATACTCGTCTGGCCTCACGGGTGACATCATTGAGCCAAGGCTCAGATTTAGATCTGAGGCACCTGACTTTTTGAGGAGCAACAGAGTTTAGAATATCGGCACAGTTGGAAAGGAAAGACAAAAGAAGTTGCTCTGTGTCAGGGTTAGCTAGAAAACTACTACCAGACTCGATTTTATTTATAAAAGCAGAATTAAATTGAGCAGCAGTGAAGGGCTTAAGCACACGACATAGGCGCATAGGAGCAGATGGTTTGAAACTATCAGAGGGCAGAGAAAGATCAAATAGGACAGGCATGTGATCAGAAAAAACAGCATTATGTACTTGAATATTAAAAATAGGGAACCCATAACATAAAACAAGGTCTAACGTATGGCCATATTCCTGTGTCGGACCAGACACATGTTGTGAAAAATTAAAAGCATCAATAATATCTAACAAGTCTCTAGCAAGTGGTTTTGAAGGACAACAGACATGTATGTTAAAATCACCAGCAATTAAAATCTTGTCATAATCTGTCATGATACCAGCCAGGAAATCAGAAAAGTCTTGTATAAAATATTTGTTGTATTTAGGCGGGCGTTAAATTATAGCACAAAGTATCGGATTTAATCGACCTAATACAAACATGCTAAGTTCAAAGGAGGAAAAAGAAGGAGGTGACAAGGACCTACAAATCAAACTCCTCTTAAAAACTATCGCTATTCCTCCGCCACGTCCAGTAGATCTGGGAGAGTTGAAAAATGTACAGTTTGGGGGTGAAAGCTCAATGAGAGCATCGGACTCACCAGCACAAATCCAGGTTTCAGTCAAAAGGAGTATATCCAGAGCGTGTGTGGTGAAGAAATCCTTGAGAATAAATGTCTTGTTAATGATAGACCTAGCGTTGATCAGAGCACATCTAGTCGGCGAAATCGGGTTTTCGATTAACGTACTCCTCTGCTTTTCATCGAGTTTGGAAGACTGTGTTTGTGCTGTGCTGTGCTGTTTACCTTGGATTTACCTCAGAGGAATTAGAAGAATGCAATTTGAAGATGAGAAGATTTTTTTAATCTTGAAATGTGAACTAGACAGGTAGGCAACCTTTCAATGCTAAATTTATATACATGTAAGACACAAGGATGTTTTTCGATAATAAAACACAGCATGATAAAAGTATTATCGAACATAAAAACATCCTTGTGTCGTACATGTATATAAATTTAGCATTGACAGGTTGCCTACCTGTCTATAGGTCATATTTCAACATGTTTCTGTTTCTGGCACCAGTTTAACTAGTAGCTACAATGTAAAGTTTATGCAACAATAACATGCTTACAATTATGAGTGGACATTTCTTACCTTAAAAATCGTTCTCATCTTCAAATCGTGTTCTTCTAATTCTTCTAAGGTAAATCCAAGGCAAACAGCACAGCACAAAAACAGTCTTCCAAACTCGATGAAAAGCAGAGGAGTACTAAAGTCTCTGATTCTTTGTTTAGAGGTAATGACGGCGTTTACAGGTCTGCGTTCCTTCATGTGGACTATTTGCATGTCAATTGCTCTTGCGCACGTGGGTGTGGTCACATTAGAGCTAATGAGCACGGGCTGGAGAAACTGTACATGTCGTTACTTTCATATGGATTACTTAAACAGAGAATATATGTTTTTGATATAACTTACATAATTTATAAATAGAGACTTCAAGCTTTGTAACGACATATGTCTCATGTCAGTGTGACAAGCATTCGCTTAGTTACAGATAATTTTCTGTCGCGTTTCAAAATGAATTTCACATTGAGAGAGATGGCAGAACGTGCATCATGTTTATTTTCTTTATTTTACGAAAAACACGTTTTTTTCATTATGAGTGTACACAAAATAAAAGAAGACATTTATCACTTTTGAATGATGTATAACACTTATATGTAAAATAAAAACAGAGTGTTTTGAGTCTGGTCAAAAAGTGAGCTGGTCTCACAGGCCCCAGAGGGTTAAAAAACCTCTTCACTTTATCCTGCATCTGTTGTCTTGTTTGTAGTTCGTCCGGTTAATCTAACTGTTGGTTTTACTTTCTTTTGGGCGATAATCAGGGCCGCATTAACACTATAAGGGGCTCCTGGGCTTTACCTCTTGAGGGGCCCTTCATCCACCAGAACTATTACCTACATTCACTCAATCTTCTTAATCACAAAGTGCAAGTCATTTAAATAATATATAGGCCTTTACAAATATCTATGCATGAACTAATTATTGGCATATAGTCTGAACAGTTTTGCTGGCCAGGCAGGGAATAGGCAGAAGCCAGCAACCAGTCTGGGGTAAAACAGAAATCTCTTTATTTCAACATAAAAATTAGTTTGACTATATAGTGGACTGTTTTAGTGCCTACAACACAACCAAATACAATTAATTTGTCATTGTAAATGAGAAAGTAGTGAATTAGATCATTCAATACTGAGGGAATTTGACATTTTTTTATATTCCTCACCTCCAGGCATATTAATAAAGGGGCTCACAATCTATATAGCTAACGTTCAACTTGTTTAGTTAGCTTGGTTCTGGTTCTAAAACTTCTGTTTTTTCAAACACCGAACTTCAAACTCATCGATGCCAATGTTCATTCTTGAAGTAAACTTTTGCCTGTTTGGTGTAGATTTAGCGATTTTTGGACTGCTGTCTTAAACTGAAAGTGACGCTTAGGTTAAGCCAAAGATATATTGTATGCACTATACAATACAATACAATATTTATTTATAACGCACATTTTATAAACCACCAAGGCTGACCAAAGTGCTGTACAGAACAGAAAAATAAATAAAGATAAAACAACCAATAAAGAAACACATAACAATAGATAAACAATAATCGTACCTAAATCAAGGAGAAATAAAAGCCAAAGAAAATAAATAAGTCTTTAAAGAAGATCTGAAGGTGGAAACAGAGGGAGCTAATCTAATGTAGAGAGGTAGACTGTTCCAAAGTTTTGGGCCTGCAGTCGCAAAAGCATGATCGCCTTGTTTTTTAAGACTGGATCTAGGTACAATGAGTAGACAGTGATCACTGGATCTCAGAGTTCTAGAAGTAGTGTACGGACAGAGCAGATCAGTCAGGTACTGAGGGGCCAATTTGTTTTGGGCTTTATAAACAAACTATCTACATATTTATCCTTATTCACTCCAAGTCTTTATGGTAGAGATGATCTTACCCCAGTATCTCCAGTTTACAGTTAGGATTCTCCAGTACAGCAGAAAACAGCTTCACTCCTGAGTCTCCTAGTTTGTTCTCAGACAGATCCAGTTCTCTCAGGTGTGAGGGGTTTGATCTCAGAGCTGAAGCCAGAGCAGCACAACCTTCATCTGTGACACCACAATCACTCAACCTGTAGAGAACAATGACACACTCTTCACTCTCCCAGATCAGACACACAGATCGAATCAACAGACTTCATCATTTAAAAAAAAAAGCACAGATCACCATGTTTGATGTCAGTGAGATTCACCATGTTATTTGTGTGTGTTTGTGTGAGAGGTAAAGCTTATATAAAAACATATATAAACTATGTATATCACATTAAATAATGTGTAAAGGTGATCACAGAAAAAGATAGATGTGATGGTCATTAAGGATGAATTCATCTTGTTCTTCATGTACTAAAGTTCTGACTGTGCTGAGATTGTGTTTAATGTAAAGAGTGTTAACCCTCTGGGGTCTGAGGTGTTTTCTGGGCCCTGGAGGTGTTCTGACATGCTCTGACATTTGTGCTTATTTCTGTTACTTTTGACATTTTCATGGCTAAAGTCTGATTACACTGTATTCAGCACAAACTCTGCTACAATAATATATCAGCAGCAAGTATATAAAAGTTTGTAGTTTTGAGATAATAACATTTATGCGTGGTTTGTGAAAAAACAAAAAGCAATTGTCACTGAAATAAGCTCATGAAACCCCTACTGATTATTATTAAGACTTTTGAAAATTGTATCACGTAGCCTAGAATATTTGCTTCAAAACTATGTGAAAATCACCCTGACTGCTCATTCAGAGAAGACAATATATTGATTTAAAATTTCTAAGACGTGTTTTGTGTTAGAAAGGTTTATTCGAAGGGGCGGATCACCTCATTAATATGTAAGCTTTTCTCACCTGAGAAAGACAAAGACACTCCCTAATGGCCCTATTAGGAGCTATCAGGCCCTGCCATTCTGAGCAACCTTGCACAAAGAATGAGGAGATTTAAAAAAGAATGGCTTTTAGATTGTTTTTAATTTATTTACAACACAACATAATCCAAAGATACACAAATGACAAAAAAACACATTATTTAACACACTGAACTAAAGACAGAGACTTGAACTGTCACACCCCTTTGTGCCATTCCTGAAACATAGTACATACCTTTCATTTCCATGGTGTTTGATTTTTCACTTTAGCATGTTCATGTATGGAGACTTATGTGAATGTTAAAGTCAGCAGGACTTATTCAGTGGCATCTTGTTCCTCTAAAAACAACAACAACAACAAAACAGCTGTGAACATGCTGATATCAAGAGAAACTATGCTGAACAATTTGGGAAATACATTTTAGATTTTTCAGGTTAAAATATATTTTTTAAAATGTACAGAATACACACACACACACACACACACACACACATATATATATATATATATATATATATATATATATATACACTAGCCTACTTTTACCATGCTGTGTTTTATTATAGAATATAAAAACATCCTCGTGTCAAACATGTATACAAGCACTGAAAGGTTGCCTACCTACCATTCTAGTTCACATTTCATGTTTCTGTCTACATGTACATATATGACATTAGGCTTAGTTCAAGTTTTTACTCCAAACTCATTTCATAACATACATTTTAATCTGGCACGACCAGTTTAACATGTCTTACCTTAAAAATCTTCTCATCTTCAAATCGCGTTCGTCTGAGGTAAATCCGAGGTAAATTCAAGGTAAACAGCACAGCACAGCACAGCTTACAGTCGTCCAACTCGATGAAAGCAGAGAAGAGTAAGTTACGAAGTCTCTGCTTCTTTGTTTTGAGGTAATGAGGGCGTTTACAGGTCTGCGTTTCTCCGCGTGGATCATTAGCATGTCAATCGCTCGTGCGCGCGTGGGTGTGGTCACATTATAGTTAATTAGGACGCGTTTGAGAAACTGTACATGCCGCTGCTTTCGTATGGATTACTTAAAAATAGAATATTTGTTTTTTATATAATTTACATACTTTAAAAATAGAGATTCCAAGCGTTGTATAGACATGCGTTTCAAGTCTGTGTGACAAACATTCGCTGAGTTACAGGTCATTTTCTGTCGCGTTTCAGAATGAGTTTCACATTGAGAGAGACGGCAGAACGCGCATCATGTTTATTTTCTTTGTTTTACGAAAAACACAACATTTTGTTTTTATTATGAGTGTACACAAATAAAAGAAGACATTTAACAGCTTTGAATGATGTACAACACAAGTATGTAAAATCAAAATCAACAGAGTATTTTGCACTGATATAAAAAAAAAACGAGCAGATCACGCCGGCGTGATTGTCGACCTCAGGGGGTTAAATGTTGATCGTATCAGGTTGCTGAGGAGCAGCTCATGTGTTCAATCATTTACAGATCAATCACTCAATCACCTCAACTCAAGAAATAGAGATTGAACACTTGAACACAGAAAAACATTATTTCTTACTCTTCATTTACACAATTGTGATATTAAAATAATTAATGGTAATCATGTCAACTCCCAATTGTTTTAATGAATGTAATTAGGACGGTCAAGATTACTCTATAAAATTCAAGTACTCAACTTAAAAAAATCTTTGATTGCAATTCACCCATGTCGAGTAACCGGCAATATACCGAAATTGACTCATTACACAGACGAGAATCCATAAACCGCATTATTAGACTGTTTTCTAAGGCTACACGTTATATTAAAAACATTTAAAAACCAAACAATACTGTAAATCCAATACTGTAATCACAGGGCTTCTGTAAATTAACAAAGCCTGCGATTCAGTTAAATAAATACAGTATATGCCCTGCGGGTTCTATATTTCTCATCATCCAGAGCGGCTCCGTTCACAGTAAATGCTGCTTTGCTGACATGAACTGTTATCATTTACATGAGTGGAGTCGTTTATTGCTTCAAACCAAATGGCATTTTTTTCTTCCGTGCAAACCACGTGACCGCTCACATCATCAAGGCTTGGTTTGAGAATTTTCTGATCGACGGTCTTCTTGTTTTGTTTCTTTATTGTTACTACATAAAATGTATGTTTATATGATAGTAAAGTCAGCATTAACAGATTAATGCATGTGTTTTGTTGAGTATTTGTTTTATTCTTAATTACTTGACTTGACCTCTTGTAACTATCTATTCATCAAAGAATGGTGAAAAAAAATGTTACACAACTTTTTACAACATTGAAAATAATAATAAATGTTTTTGAGCATCAAATCATCATATCAGAATGATTTCTGAAGGATCATATGACATTGAAGACTGGTACTCTGGAAATCCAGAGTTCTCCCAAGAGCACAAATTGAAATTGTCACTCTGGCATTGAGTAATGATGCTCATTAAATATGCCCTTGTATCCGAGCTGCACCAATCACATCAGGTTATCTGATATAGGCGGGCCAGAGGCTAGCTAAACAGATGACGACAGCGCTGCGACATCAAAGTCATTAGTAAACATTGCAAGATGGCTATGGATGAACACCAGTTGTTTGAAACAGTTTTGGCCGCTACAATGAACGAGTTAGACTTGGCTTTTTATCTAAAAGAGGAACAGAAGACGCTGCTCGAATCGTTCCTTTGCAAGAAGGACGTTTTTGCTGTTTTGCCGACCGGGTACGGCAAGAGTCTAATCTACCAGTTAGCTCCGCTAGCATTGTGACTGGTCTTAGTGTTATCCAATTGTGTGCAGTGAGATTTTCAGGGTTCTGTTTATTTTTGTTCCAGGGTTAGTTTATTTCAGAGTTGTTCAGCGCATGTGTCCCTATTGATGATGCTCCAGTGGGCCTGAGAGTTATATCTACATAAATCGCTGTTAAAACAAGTTAATGTTCATTCATTAAATTATAATATATAGCTAATTCTCATCTCCCGCAACTGTATTCAGACCTTGTTGTTTTTTTGCAACAGGACGTTTTCTATGCAATAATGTATTTCCTTTCAAGCAATGTGGAAGCAAAATGACAAAAAAAAAAAAACTTATAGAGCCATGTTGTCTTTATTTAAAGGGGTCATGAACTGGCTTTTTAAGTTTTTTTATATTTTTGTCTGAGGTCAACTTATGACGTCCTCTTGGTTTTTACATTCAAAAACATCAAAATGAATAAGTAATAGGCTATTTTCTACCCTGGTTTTGAGCCTAGCTCCTGAAACGCTCGGTGTTTATGGGCGTGCCGCATTGAAGACTTGGAAGTAAATGCCCACTGCTATGATGGATAACAGTTTTGCATATTATAATGAGTTTCATGTAATGTGCGAATCGGTGGTCAGGGCTAAACAGGCAGTGTTGAAGTAGGCGTTGATCTTCTTCTGCGGAGGCGGTGTTTAATACCCTTTGACCTCATAGATGCCCACTTTGAAAACCTGTCGTTCGCTGTGTCTGTTGTCAATAAAAGCTTTTATTGGACTAACAAGGAAGTTTTCAGTTCTGAAACTTGCAGGATATTCTCATAGATGACCTCTTATATGTCAAAAGCTCAAGGAAAATGTTATTTCTCAGTTCATCACCCCTTTACACTGTGAATTTTACACTTTACACTGTGAATTTAACATATTTCTTTGACATTTAAATAACATATAAAAGGTCTTTTGCAATGACACAATGACGAAAATGTGACTCATGTAACTCTAACATAATTCTGTCAGGACCACTATCGTCGAATACGATTGACAATTAGCAAACAGTTTGCAGGGGTGCAAACACATGTATGGTCAAAAAAGAGAGAGGTAACCGAAGCCCTCGTCCCGCGGCAAATATCCAGATACTTACATTGCCACCCACCCCTGCCACCCCTGGCCCACCCCTATAGGCACATATAGTCAAATGAAATTCTGAAAAACTATCTAGCACTTCTTCTTGCTTTACTACTCCTTCCTGAAAACAATTTCACCTGATGATTTGAATAGCTCTTTTTGTAAAGAATTAATAATTCTAGGATGATTGGGGTAATTTTGTAGGGTAGACCTATAGCATCTGCATAGAAAATAATAAACAAATTACAAGCATATAAATACAATAAAACACAAATACATGTGAAATAAAGCAGTGCTTTATGTTTATCATGTAAATTAACTATTAAGTTACAGACATTGAATAATCAAATGTAAAATAACACTGCCTTCACTGTATACATTCAATATGATTCATATAATTAATACAGTTTATCTTTAGACAAACGTGATTTTTCTTTTTCTCTTTTGTTGTTTGATTAACTTTGGTGACACAAACTGGTATATTTCGTGCTGTCCCTTTAAGACGAATGCACGTATCTACCGGTAATACTGACACGCATCCTTTTCTTTCTCTGATTGCGTTTACGGGGAAACTCGTTGACACGGGAACTGACTTTTTTTTTCACATGTCTGTTCAAACACAAATAGATAAGAAAGAAAGGGGAATTCGGTGTTCACGAACTTCACGTGCTGTCTGTGACTGCGTGGCTCTGTGCGCCGACAGACCACTCTACATTAGGATGTTAAACATAATATATAGCCAACTGATACAGCAAAGACAACGACGGCAGTATTGATGGCAAAATAGGCTACAGAATGAATATTTCGTTCTGTATTGACAGGGGCAATATTTGAAAATCGAACATCAAAATGTAATTTATTAATATGTATTTGCGCCTTCTATTTTGCCTGGAAACTTCCAACACGCTGCGTGTCGCATGAAAAATAGGCGTCGGTTCAATTTCTAGCACGCGTTTTCTGCGCGGCTCGTTTGTGTCACGCAGCCAGTGTGCAAGCTCTAACCTGTTAACATGGGAGCCGAAATAAAAACGAACACGCCACGCAACCAGTATGGTGTGTAGCCGGCCGGAAAGGCACGGCGCCGAACTCTGGTCTCAGCAGAGATGCAGAGTGAGACACTAGTGGTTCACCCTTGCGCACATACTGCTGTTTTGGCGACTGAGGCTGATAGAATGGTTACATCCTTATGTTAGCGGCATATGTTGAGCATTATAGATCCAATCCAATGTGGGAAGCATCACACCAAGCTGGAGCAAGCGAGGACACATTGCAGCAAGCATGTTGCTGTAGCCAATTTAACAATTGTATGGGATCTATTGGAGAAAGCTTACAACCCTAGCGGCAGCAAATTCTGATACAACAAGCATGTTGTATAATCGCTGAACTATTGCTAAAACTAGTGTAGTTTGGCAGGGGAAGCATACACCCTACAGCAACAGCTCCAGCGGAAACAAAACTGATACAACTAGCATGTTTGTATAACCATAAGACTAGTATTAAAACTAATGTAGTCCGGTTGGGGAAGCATACACCCTACATCTCTGAGTCAAATGCAGTGCGTAGCCAAGCTATGAATACAGTGTGCTTCCTCATTCATGAACATGATTTCTGCTCACCGTCCTGTGGAGGTGAAGATGACGACTCCCATGATTCCACACTCCTTCACAGGATCATCAAGCTACGATGTTGATAGTGTTGAATACCAGACCTCTGCGGTAAATGTACTGTGTACTAAGTATGTTACCGATATCTAGATAGCTTTAGCCACAAGCATGTGGTAACTTTAACACAGCATGTTGCAATAATCGAAAAAATAAAGAATGCATTTTTCCAATGCAACCAGATAAGCATAAAACAATGTTTGATTACTTACAGCATGTTGCTGAGAACAGTATGCGCAAAAACACTAGAAGCCGAAGTAACAAGCATATATTCAATAACATTGCACTAACAACCACCATACAGGACTGATACCAATGTTGCTGAAATGACAGCATATTGCTGATACCTGATAAGCTTAGCAGAGCATGTGACAATGACATCAGGTATAAGCCTAAAACTCAACCATGTTCCAAATAACGACTGGGCTAAATAACTTTAAAAATAAAACAACCAACAAGCAGTTTTTCAATAACATAGTTTTTTTTTTTTATATATATATATATATATATATATATATACACAGCTTAAATATATAACCATGTTGAATTTCAGCCTATAAAAATACAAGCCCTTAAAAAAACAATGTATTAAAATGCAAGCATGGTATACAATACACTATAGCTTTAAGAACGCCATGTTTCCAAGAACTAGATAGACCAAGCGTGTCCGATAACGCTGAAGTGACTCAACTGAATAGTGACTGTTTACTGTCTTTTTTAGAGCTGTGACACAGCAGAAATGATTCCGTTTGCAGTTTGCACCATGAATTGTTAATTCCTATCACCGCAAGCTGCTTGAATATGTGCTGCAAAGTACTAAAAGCACAGTGTGTGCAACGTGATCAGTTTCCAATGACAACACATAGTAACGCACATAGCCAATATGATCATATAAGCCTAGCAAGAGCATTTGAATAAAAACGACTATGTTAGATAAACCCAAGACACACGGATAGTATTAGCAACAAGCATGTTGCCAATACCCTGATAGCTTTTAGCAATGAGCATTAAAAAGAAACTTATGGTAAATGGACTGCATTTATATAGCGCTTTCACAGACCTACGGCCACCAAAGCGCTTTACATAGCCTCACATTCACCCATTCAATCACTCATTCATACACCGACGGCGGTGTCAGCCATGCAAGGCGCCATCCAGCTCGTCGGGAGCAGGTGGGGTTAGGTGTCTTGCTCATGGACACCTCGACACTTGGTCAAGTGGAACCGGGGATTGAACCACCAACCTTTCGGTTTGTAGACAACCTACATGAACCACTGAACCACTGCTGCCCCAAATGCTTCGTGAAGACTTTCAGAGATGAATGGAGAGTGAATCACATCGAGTCTTGTGTCAATAATGCAGCGATGCGAGCAGCAATGCAGACTGAGGTCAATTACAAATCAGGCAGCTTATGATCAATGCGGCGAATCTCATGTTAAAGTTCACGAATTTGAATTAATCTAAGGTGAAATCCTTGTGGGGAACGAATTCCTCTTGCTAAATTCCCGATTGCATGATTCCTTGTGAGATGATGTGGTTTGCCTGCCGAATTTTGCCATTTAATTACCTCCTGAGAAACACGATAGCTGCTGAAAATATAGAAAGAGCTTATAGGGTTGGACGATGCCCCCTAAATTGGCAGTTGACGATGTTTAAAGTAAAACATCTCAAGTTTCATCTCTTTACATACATTTTCTTTCTACTTAAAAACTATAATTTCATTATTTTACTAACCCAACTAATTACTCATCTGGGCTTTTGAATAGGTTGCACGTAAGGGGGGAAAAAAGTAGCATGATTCTTTCTGCCAGTCGGGCTGCAGCAGAGAAGCTGTATACAGCTTTGCAAGAATCGCCGAAAATGCTGTGATGGGCCCACGGAAGATTTCCGTGAAATGAACATGGCCCCTTAAGTTAAGGAAAAGTTATTTATATCTTTTGCTGTTGTGTGTCAGTAGGAAATATCAGTTTACATTTCCAAACATTCTTTTTGCCATTAATTGTAATAATCCAGTGAGATTTCTGTATGCACAAGGAATCTGACAACAGCCAGGATGATCTGATCTCACCATCATCGAGTCCGTCTGTGATTACATGAAGAAACAGAAAAAACTGAGAGAAACTAAATCCAGAAGAACTGCGGGAACGTCTCCAAGATGCTTGAAGAAACCTTCCTGGGGGGGATATTAACATGCCTAAGACTTCTGCACAGTACTGTATATTCAATGCGAGAAACTGGTTTATTTATATAAATAAGATGCCAAAAAGAAAAATGAAAACTAAAAACTAATTGAGCGGTGTAACATTTTATATGTTTGGTAACTGTACTTTTATTTAAATAATGAACAGGCTGCGATATCATGTTAGCAATTCAAGATTTTTCTGTGTGTGTGTGTGTGTGTGTGTGAGGCGGAGGCGCGACCACTGGATTTTTTCCTTCCAAGAGAGTAAACTCTTACTCCGTAATTTATGGTCATACAGATAAAAGCAATACATAATTCATAAATGTACTAAAGATATTCCGATTTAGTAAAATAACAAAAACAAACGGAATGTCTCCGTTTCCTTTATCTTTGGAGCGTGCCACAATGAACTGAAACGCATTTTCTTTCATTTTTTAATCTCCAATATAAAGTGAAATATATTTCAGCCTTTTTTAGAAGAATCTGCTAATATTTATTAATCATGTAAAAACATTTGGTTCAAAGAGTATTTTTAGTTTCAACTGACCATAGAAATTTGATTTGTTCAAACTCACTTGAGAAAAAGTAAATCAATTACTTGTAATAAGTTGAAGTAATTTTTTTACTTTGATCCAACACATTTTTTTTTTGAGTGATTATATAAAAGCTGATAAAATTAAAACTGTATATCACATACAAATATAGAAAAATTTTAACAGAAGAGGTTAATGTAATGAACAATAAAGAGTCATTAAAACTGGAGGATTTTATAGCTGTTGAATTCAGTACGAAATCATAGAACACAATATATATTTTCCTTTCAACGGTATAAATGTTTATATACACATTCACTATAAATATTGTGAATATTAAATATTTTATATATAAAAATTTGATAATAATTTTCTAAAAATTAAAAATGTCTACAGTATCCAGTTTTCTCCTAAAATTAAAATGAATGGACTGTGTTAATCCTGACTGTGCTCAAACACATGAACTCACAGCAGCAGGAGAAATAGAGCAAACGCTTCAAACAGAAAAATATTAATCCTCTTACATCATATGAACAGACGTGAAATGAATTTGATGAATTTGATTATGTTGTTTCAATAGCTTTGCTTGTAATTAATCTAATAATGGTTATTTCCTTGCATTTTAATTCCATTTTGATCATACTTTATGAATTTACAGTGACAGTTTCATGTGAGAGTCATGTATGATCTTACCTCAGTATCTCCAGTTTACTGTGAGGATTCTCCAGTCCAGCAGAGAGCAGCTTCACTCCTGAGTCTAGTTTATTAAATGACAAATTCAGTTTTCTCAGGTGTGAGGGGTTTGATCTCAGAGCTGAAGCCAGAGCAGCACAACCTTCATCTGTGACACCACAATCACACAACCTGTAGAGAACAATGACACACTATTCACTCTCTCAGATCAAAACAGAAATCTTAGTTTTTCTTAATTGTGTTTATAATTTGTGCAATATCTCTTTTTAAACAATGAATTCAATATATCAGTAAGTTTAACTGTTATTCGAAGAGATTATGTCTCTATTATGTCTGTTTTTTCCCTAAATATAAATGCATTAACATTTAAATAAATTAAATTAAAATGAATATAAACAAGTCTAAATATAAATGTTTATATACATACATTATAAATGCATATATTTGAAAATACATTTCTCACACAAATATCATAAAACATTATTAAAGTAGATCACAAATCAGTTCAGATACAAAAATGTCCATAAGGATGCACAAGGGTTAAACCATTAATTTACAATGTTTAAGAAAGAAATGTTATAATGTTTTAACAGTGATGCTTGTTCTCAGTCTTACTTACTGAGCTGATCTAGTTGCTGAAACCACAGGCAGCAGCTTCTGAAGAACTTCATCTGCAGTGTTTTGTGTGTTACTATTTGAAAAATAAAAAATAAATAAGTTAATTATTAATGCTAATGCAAATAATAATAATTCATATCACAAGTAAATAATACATTATACCTTCCTAAATACCCTCAAATATTTATAAGAAAAAAAATGTATTTTTGTACCTGCATCAGCAAATTATCCGCTATTATCCGCTAAAATACTATTAAAACTTAATTTTGGAAAAAAACTTTCTATTAAATATCTTTATATTAAAGGAGACATATCATGCTTTTAAATCGTTCCTTTTTACATATAAATCATCCATTTGTAGTCTATATAAAGCGGAACTGCAATGCTTGGGTCTGAATTCCTCATTATTATAGCTCCACAGGCCCCTTTTCTACCCCTTTTCTGATTTGCGTTTGAGAGCAACTCGTTTTGGTGCGGTCTCTTTAAATACAATTGAGACACTTCATACCCCGCCCCCTCTCCAGTTTTCAGAGGTGACACTCGGTTCAACTCCACCCCATTCAACCATTTTTGTAGTGTGATAGCAGAGATACGATTATCTAGCGGCACAGAAACTTTTTATTCACACGTTATTAACAAAATGTCAACAACGGAAGACTTGTCCAGCCAGCCTTACATGTTCGAGCCAGAGTCGGAGCCAGAGCGAGATGAAAATGAAGACGACGAACCTGCAGAACAACGTCTTCATATGGATGTATCGCAATGGTGTGTTACTGTATTTACACATGAAACTTTGGTCTTCCGACCTTTTACCACCGTGTCGATTTATTTTGATTAATATGTGCGAGGGAGAGAGAGCAAGACAGCGTCTAGTTTGGAGACGGTGTCTTGTTTACATTTTCGCCTGGCTCCGAAGAGAGAGAGAGTGCGTGCGCGCGACCGGGTCTCTCTCTCTCTGCTCGTTCTTTCAGTTAAACATGCGCCCTGTCACAAGCGCAGCAGTTCATCTACATTAGACGGTGTAATGAAGCGTGTGGGTTACTACATCCAACAACCGAACATTTTAACTTACCCTCTCGTAACTTCTGCATCTTTTAGCTTGGACTACAAAATTGCAGCGATAAATAAAAATGGCGGATTGCTCGAAGTGTTGGGCTGGAAGTCAATGTCCTTATTTGGCAGTTCCGCTGCAAATACTGTGACGTAATAGTTCACAAAACGTCATAGATAACAGAAAAATCGGAACAGGTTGAAAAATAAGGCCAAAACAGAATATAAAGATATCAACGAAGCACCTGAAGAGAATAATTTCAACTTTTCTGTACTTCTAAACACTCCAAATATACAACAATATGCATTTAAGGGCTAAAAAAGTGGATTTAGCATGATATGTCCCCTTTAACTGACTCTTTTGTTAAAGCAATACAGTGAATGACAGCCGTCTGTGTCTCCCAGTGTCTCACATTATTGTCAGTTTAGTGTTCAGTGATTAATTTACACAGAAACAAAAGATAACATGTATTCCTTCATCTCTGAAAACATTATTTGTATCTTACATTTCATAATGAACTCAGATAAACTCAGTGCCGACTTGTTTTCCATCAGTTATTTTACATGAATTGAAATGTGTGCAAAGGATTGTGGGAGACTGAAGAACAAGAAGGATACACTTGACGCATCCTTCAAAATGAGCTTAATTAAAGACATAAAATGAAGTGGCAGTGGTTGATGACGTGGCAGTCAAGATATGCAGCCTTACTAGGACAAAGCCACGGTTTGTGAACACACGCAAATTATATGTCATATCCCAGAAATCCTCTAAGATATTGTATGTAATTTGCGGGAGAAACGGGGCAAAGCAGAATCAATCTGTGCCCTGCGATTTAAATCCTTCTTAGTTTCTTTGTTTCTAAAGTTTTAGACTGTAATGATTGTACTCAGTGTTACTTACCGATCATTTCTGTCTCCAATTAAGCTCTTCAGGTTAAACTCCTGCAGTGCCTGCTCTGAGGACAAAAACACGAAAACTAAAGCTGACCACTGAGACGAGGAGAGTTTCACATCACGTAAGCCTCTGCTCATATGAGGTTGAGCTTCGTTCACTAGAGAAAGATCACCCAGTTCATTCAGACAGTGAAACAGATTGATGTATTTATCAGGAGAGGGATTCTCACTGATCTTTTCTTTAATATAGTCAACTGTTTTCTCATTGTTGTGAGAGCTGTTTGCTGTCTGTGTCTTTAGTTCTTGTAAAAGACTCTGATTAGACTCCACTGACAGACCAAGAAGGAAACGAAGGAAAAGGTCCAGATGCCCATTTTTACTGTCTAAAGCTTCATCCACAGCTCTCTGATGGAGATCAGATAGTGCAAATTTGTCTCCATTAGTTGGTTTGGTAATCTGGTCAAACACATTGATGTTATTGTTGATAAAGGAGAGATGCACATATAGAGCTGCTAGATGTTCCTGAATGCTCAGATGAACAAAGCAGAAGACTTTCCCCTGATATAAGCCCAACTCCTCTCTGAAGATCTGAGTGCACAATCCTGAGTAAACTGATGCTTCTGTCACATCAATGCCACACTCTCTCAGGTCTTCCTCATAGAAGATCAGGTTGCCTTTCACAAGCTGCTGATAAGACAGTTTACCCAGTTTGAGAATCATGTCTTCATCTTTCACTTTCTTCTTGTAGTCCTTCTCATGTTTGATGTTGGTCTGAATGAGCAGGAAGTGTGTGTACATTTGAGTGAGAGTCTTGGGAATCTCTCCAATCTCTGCTTCACTCAACATCTTCTCTAGAACAGTGGCTGAGATCCAGCAGAACACTGGGATGTGGCACATAATAAAGAGGCTCCTTGATGACTTCAGGTGTGAGATGATCCTGTGAGCCAGACTCTGATCACAGATTCTCTTCTTGAAGTATTCCTCCTTCTGTGGGTCACTGAAGCCTCGTACCTCTGTCACTCGATGGACACACTCAGAGGGGACGAGATCCGCTGCTGCTGGTCTGGAGGTGATCCAGATTAGAGACGAGGGAAGCAGATTCCCCACAATAAGGTTCGTCAGCAGCTCGTCCACTGAGGCTGATTCAGTCACATCACACGACCTCACATCGCTCTGAAAATTCAGAGACAGACGACACTCATCCAGACCATCAAAGATGAACAACACTTTATACTCATCATTGGATATGTCCATTTCTTTTGTTTCAGGGAAAAAGAGATGAAGAAGATCTGAAAGACTGAGTGTTTTGTCCTTCATCAAGTTGAGATCTCTGAAAGCAAGTGGAAATATGAGCTGGACGTCCTGATTCTCTTTCCCTTCAGCCCAGTCCAGGATGATCTTCTGCACAGAGACTGTTTTTCCAATGCCAGCAACTCCCTTTGTCAGCACAGTTCTGATGGGTTTGTCTTGTCCAGGTAAAGGTCTAAAGATGTCACTGCATTTGATCGGTGTGTCCTCTGTTTCTGCTCTCCTGGACTGTGTCTCAATCTGTCTCACCTCATGCTCATTATTGATCCCTCCACTTTCACTCTCTGTGATGTAGAGCTCTGTGTAGATCTCATTCAGGAGTGTTGGGTTTCCCTGCTTTGATATTCCCTCATACAAACACTCAAACTTCTCTCTCAGATTGGATCTCAATGTGTTGAGGACTTCAGTGGGTTTAGAGTCATGGCTGTAAGATTAAAATACCACATTTTTACAGAAGTCAAAGCATTGAATAACCATAAATTACAAAATGTATTTTTGTTTGCTGTATTATGGGAAACAGAACATCATTAGGTTTCGCAAGCCTAATGCAAATGCAAGCATTCGCAGGACCACTTAAAAGACACCGCCATCGGTGTATGAATGAGTGAGTGAATGGGTGAATGTGAGGCAATATTGTAAAGCGCTTTGGTGGCCATTGGGTCTGTGAAAGCGCTATATAAATGCAGTCCATTTACCATTTACCAATTCAGCAAAGCGAAGGAGATATCAAGACGATTACATTCAGTATGGATTTACGTGTCTCCTGGTTGATGGGGATGCACGTCCACAATGTGTAATGTGTACAGAGGTACTAGCAAATGACAGTTTGAAGCCGGAGAAAATTAAGAGACATTTACACACCAAACACCCAACACACATTGATAAAACAATCGATTTTTTCCATCGCAAAGAGCAAGATTTGCATGGTCAAAAGCAAGTATTTACTACACAGACTACAACAACTACCAAACTCCATGCTGCATCTTATGAAGTTTCATACCTCATTGCAAAATCTAAGAAGCCACACACAATTGGCGAGACGCTCATTCTCCCTGCAGCAATAGCCATGTGTCAAGCTATGGATAATGAAAAAACAGCGAGTCAGCTTAAACTGGTCCCACTGTCAGATAACACAGTTGCCCGACGAATAGATGACATGGCAAACGACATAAAGATTCAGCTTATTGATCGTATAAAAAATTCCGGAAAATTTTCCCTACAACTTGATGAATCGACAGATATATCAAATGCAGCACAGCTGCTCATATTTGTAAGATACTGCTATGAGGGGAAACTACACGAAGATATGTTATTTTGCACTACGCTGGATGGGACATGCACAGGACAGGATATATTCAACAAACTTGATAGTAAGATGCAGGAAGCGGGGCTGAGTTTCGATAACTGTGTGGGCGTGTGTACGGATGGAGCTGGTTCTATGATGGGCAAACATAAGGGTCTAAAGGCGAAGATACAAGCAGTTGCACCACACGTAAGATTCACCCATTGTTTTATACACAGGGAAGCTCTTGCTTCCAAGGCCCTTGATAATGAGCTGAGTTGCGTGCTTCAAATAGTAATTAAAATTGTTAACGTAATAAAAGCACGTCCCATCAATACGAGACTGTTTGCTGTTATGTGCAAAGAAATGGGATCTGAACATGAATCTTTACTGTTGCACACTAAGGTAAAGTATTGCAGTGTCTTTTTGAAATGAGAGATAAAGTGCGACTATTCTAATTGGATATACAGTCTCCCTACGCAGAAAGTCTGACAGATCCTACATTTCTGACAAACCTGGCCTACTTGGCAGATATTTTTGATAGACTGAGTAATCGGATTTGTAAAGAAGATGGAGCGATGGACAGCACAAATAGAAAAAGGAAGTGTGGAGATGTTTGATGGACTACATTAATTTATTGAGGGGAATGAGCTGCTTCTGGATGACAGGACAAAAACATAACTCAACTCGTCAATTGGGGCATCGACACATACCCGTATTCGCGCATCCCCTCAACGCTGATGGTGATGAAAGTGCTTCTTTGTAGAAGCCTTGTTGAAGCGCCTATCCTCTTCACCCTTATCAGCCATCTCAGGTTGGGCTTGTTGTTTTTATACACAGCAGAGCACTCGCTGCTGGATCAGAGGATGTTAGTGATAAGATTAAAAACTCTTTCAACCTCCTCAGCGAGCTCCCTCTGAAAAACCCCACAATTCTATTCTCTGCTCTGCCTCAGCGCGAATGGGACCGGAACCGCATGGTACAGATGTCTGTCCCAGAGCAGACGAGAGTGGAGTTTTCTCAAGGGAACAAACTCACAGTGGCACAAAAAGATCCCTCAGGAACTGATCGTGCATGCTCTGAGCCCAAACAATAAACACACAAGTTTTGTGTCATCAAGTATCAATATCTTAGACACGGATGCACACACTTCCTGAAGCGTTTTTCACAAGCCATGATAACCTTTTTGAAGTTTCAGATTGAAGCATACAAACAAAACAGTCCCTGAAGATGAAAAAGTTGTTGACATGTTCTCCAGGCTCCCCTTATATACTTCCGGGTCACAATGGTGATGATGTCATAGGCTGTCGCCGGCAAATAGGATTGCCGTGATTAGATAAGTGTTTCAGACACCAGTTTACGCAAAGGCGTTCCCCTAGCACTTTGACGCAGTGCGAGTTCCCTTTTGAAAGGGAACATGGTGTGTGTGAGAGCAGAATGGCTTGTCGGACATAGCAATAGTAACTAAAGGGGTCTTTACGAACGGTCAATTAATCATCATGTGTTTGAGTGATATGTTATGTGAATTGTAGCACCTAAAATTATTCAAAAACAACAAAAGTCCTGCATTTTACCTGAAATCAGGATACATGCTTTCATTAAAGTCTTGAGGTTGAATCACAGGCTTGTACACAGTTTTGTTTTTAACTGGTCTGGATAGAAGATTTGACCTTAAATGAGAATAAAGAGGGTAAAGAATCAGACACACTGATATTGATGTAATTGTGTCATTAACTGAGTAACAGACCAACAGCTTTTACAGTGTGTGAATGTATTAATAATACAATACATAGAGCTTTACACAAGAACACAATGATCATTATTAATAGACTGAAACTTGCAGGATTGTAACTCATTCAATTATATTAATAACAATTTCATAAAAATCCAATACAATAAGCATAACTTTTATAGAAATTATATACCTGAGATCAGGCCGTTCGTCTCCACTCTTAAACTTTAGTGGCTGCTCCATAGAGCAGTTGCTCTTCATAGACACACAGCTGGGCTCTGGTTTTGAGCTCTTCTCCTGGACTGAACTGGTTTTCAAACTAAGTAAAATATAAAGCATACAGACTTATAAATGTTGTGTACTTTTGCTTTAATGTCTGTAAGTGTTTTGCACTGTGTTTCAAACTATGATTACAATTATTTTGTAACTGGTTTGCAAATGTTAAACATGATTCAACAATTGTACCAAAGCAACTGAGAAAACTGGTAATATTAGGAATTAGGAATTCAAAACAAATAAATTGAAATCAACTATAGAATTATAGATTGATTCAACTCAGGTGAACATCAACCGCGATCACATGACTCTTTTCAACGGCACAATGGAGGACGAAGGCTCAACCGACTAAAGAGACTAATGTTTTGCTGACCTTTAAAAATAAACCACCTTACTGTACTCTTGCAACGGTACTCTTGCTGTGAAACATCACTGTTCTGACCAGACACTGTGAAGCTTTCAACAAATCTGGGCCGTATTTATCAAGCCTTTGAGAATTACTAACAAGAACACTGCTAAGAATGTACTTAAGAGTAAAACAATTCTTGGCTCAAAACTGCACTTAGAAGTTAGTTGTCAAGCATCTCAGTCGTAATTTAAGTGAAGTGTAGGACAAATCTTAAATGTCAGTCTTAGTCAAGTCAAGTCACCTTCATTTATATAGTGCTTTTAACAATATAGATTGTTTCAAAGCAGCTTTACAGTGATAATAGGAAATTAAAGTAACTGAGATTGTTTTGGCTTTACAGCAGCCCTAGAATAAAGTTATTGTTCAGCTAAAGTTAGTTTTGATTGATTCACTTCTGTCGCAACGATCATTAGTTGTTAACTTAGGGACTGCTAACACAAGGGACTGTTCTAACAGAAAACCCTCAACGCTATCCGGCCGCTCATTTGCACAAAACAGTGCTGGAGAACGCAAACCTTGAAATAGGTTCCAAGGTACAAGCCTTAAAAAATTTATAATTCAGAATTTTTTTATCGCTTCCGCGTAGCCACGTGAACCGGTATTATCCCGACAATGTTTCATCTGTACAGAGGTAAAGGGAAGGGAAGGAGGCCTTCACAGGGGAGAGATAGTTAGTGTAGACACCATTCCTCAAAATAACATTGAATTATAGAAGTCTATAATCTGTTATGTGTATGCTAGGCCAAAGAGATGTGTTTTTAGTCTAGATTTGAACTGACAGAGTGTGTCTGCTTCCCGGACAATCACGGGCGGACTGGCCATCTGGCATACCGGGCACTTGGCCGACGTGCTTTTTGGGCCGACCGCCGAAACTTTTTTTTATTTTATTTTATTTTTTTCCTCCGGCCCATGAACCGGTCCATAAAAGTGGTAGGCCTAGATCGGCGGCCCAATATTTTTTTAATTGACACTGCTGGCCCAAATCACTTTTGTCAAAAATATCACATAGTTTTTTTCCTTCTGACTGTCGCGGCCCATGAAACACGTAGCTCAGCGGCCCATTGGTTCTTTTCTTGATTGACACTGGGCTGGGCCAATCACATCTTTAAACACCTCCCCCTTAGGGCTCTGAGCGAGCGTGCAGTGTAAGTGTGTATCTGTCAAAATAGTCTACGGAGATGGAGAAGAAAGAAACGCATGGGATGTACAGATAAATAGCGTGAAGAATAGATACAGGCCCTTCAAGCAGACGCTGTAAAATGTGTCAAAATATAGCTTTGTTTTCTGCAGTAGCAGGAACTTAATCAGCTCCAGTGTTGATGATGATAGTGAAGAGGATCAGGAGAGAGATGAGAAAGTCTGTGATAAGAAGAACTACCTTCAAAACACTTAGGCTATGTCAGGAGTGTAGGAACCCATTACCCAGTTACGCATTATTTCCACATCTGCATAGTTGACGATTACCGCAATTTACTAGAAATTTAATGAGACGCGTTTGTAAATAATTTTTTCAACCAAAATAAAAGCTTGATGCAGTTTCCGTCAAAATAAAAAATCATGTGCTTATCTATTTCCAAGTATAGAAATTAACTAATTAACTAACAAAACTAATTATCAAAGTTTCCTTTATTTTTCAGTGCATTGTTTTAAAATACATGGCTATTACTGTCATAGGATTAATATTATAACTATTATTATGTAGTAGTGTAATGTAGACAGACACTGTAACAAAGAGGTTTGAATTTTTCTTTGTTTAATTTGCACACTGAAAATGGGTTGGAGATTTTAATTTTGAACTCTCAAAGTGCACCATATTGATGAATTTAACATTAAAATGCACAAAATTTTCTTACGGGGGGGCATGCCCCCGAACCCTCCTAGAGGGACAGAGCAGAGGTCCACTCACCACAGCTTTACTAAAAATCCTGTGGGAAACACTGGTATTGCAATGCCAATGCAGTTTATACCTTGTTTTATGCATTCATCACTGTGGAGAATAGTTCAATTGTATTAACCCTCTGGGGTCTGAGCTGTTTTCTGGGCCCTAGAGGTGTCCTGACATGCTCTGACATTTGTGGTTATTTCTGTTACTTGTGACATTTTCATGGCTAAAGTCTAATTACACTGTATTCAGCACGAACTCTACAATAATATATCAGCAGCATGTATGTAAAAGTTTGTAGTTTTGAGATAATGACATTTATGCGTGGTTTGTGAAAATACAAAAAAAATTCTCACTGAAATAAGGCCATGAAACCCATACTGATTATTTCTTCACAAGGGCTTTTGAAAATTGTATGACGTAGCATAGAATATTTGCTCCAAAACTATGTGAAAATCACCCTGACTGCTCATTCAGAGAAGACAATATATTGATTTAAAAAAAATTATGACGTGTTTTGTGTGAGAAAGCTTTATTAAGCTTTTCACACCTGAGAAAGACAAAGACCCTCCCCTAACGGCCCTATTAGGAGCTATCAGGCCCTGTCATTCTGAGCAACCTTTCACAAAGAATGAGGAGATTTAAAAAAGAATGGCTTTTAGATTGTTTGGATTTATTTACAACACAACATAATCCAAAGATACACAACAAATGACAAAAAAGCACTTATTGAAAACAATGATCCAAAGACAGAGACCTTTCTGCCATTCCTAAAAACATTGTACATACCTTTCATTTCCAAGGTGTTTGATTTTGACATGTTCATGTACAGAGACTCATGTGAATGTTGAAGTCAGCAGGACTCAGTGGCATCTGGGCCCTGAAAGAAAAAAAAAAGTGAACATACTGATATCAAGAGAAAGGCCTGCACGATTTTTAGGAATAAATTTTAGATTTTTCTGGTTTTTAAAAAAAACAGAATACACACACACACACAAACACACACACACACACACACACACACACACACACACACACACACACACACACACACACACACAAATGTTTCCAGCAATATATAATATAATGAACACCAGGTTTGTTATGCCTTGTAGGCATAGGCTATGTGCAGTGCTGCATAAAATAATAACAATAGCCTATAGCAGCCTATAAATCTTCCAAAAGATTTCAGTAACAACTAAGCTAGAGAAAAATATATTGATTATCATGTTACTTCAAATGTTTCCATTCGTTATGATGATATGAAATTAGATAATAGTAAAAACATGAAGCAGTTGGTGCGTTTTGCTTTTCAAACGCGATCGCAATCCAAAATATGAAACATTCAAACGCGATCGCGCTCAAATATAAAACATTATGGTTACCATATAGCCTACATATCTACGTTTGAGCAGATATCCACAAACACAGTAACAGTAAACACGGGTCTAAATATTATAATATTCACCATATATCTAGCAACAGTTCAACTGCAATGTGAAATTTATGCAACAATAACAAACTAATATGTAAGAATTTCTTACCTTACATCTTTCTTGTCTTCAAATCGCGTTCTTCTTCTTCTGATGTAAATCCACCGTAAGCTCACGGCGCGTCTTTCAAACTCGACGAAAAGCAGAGACTTGTGAAGTGTTTTGGTGTTTTGTTTTTGAGGTAATGAGAGCGTTCGCGTTCCATGTGGAAATTTGCATGTGACTCTCTTTTGCGCGAGTGGGCGTGGTCAAATTAAAAATAATTAGGAAGCGTTTGAGAAGCTGGACATCTTGTTGGTTTTATACAAATTACTTAAACAGAGAATATTTGTTTTCAGTTTGAATCTGATCATTTAAAAGTACACACTTAAATGTTTATAAAGGTATATGGCTCATAAATGTGTGACAAGTATTCGCTGAGTTTTGTTTCAGTTAATAGACGTGCTCAAGAAAATAAAGTTCACCGCGACAGAGAGGCAGAACGCACACCCTGTTTATTTTCTTTATTTTACAAAAGCACAATGTTTTGATTTGACTGTAAGTGGACACATACAAAAGTAGAAATATCAAAGATTCTTTTTTTATATTTCTTCTTTCTGTATGACCATAAATGACAGAAATTTAAGTTTATAGTGCTACAATGTGAAGAAAATCCAGCAAAACGCGCCGGCGCGTTTGCCGACCTCAGAGGATTAATAAATTACAATTTTGTACTTATTTCATCTGCTAACTCTCACTTGTTCCTACTCACTCATTACATGGCATTAGTGATTTTAATGTTCCAAAGTTTTGGTGCTAAATAGGAAAAGGATCTACCGTCAGCAGGTGATTTTGATATTCTAGGTATTTTCAACTGGCCAGAATTTTGAGATCGCAATAGACGTGAAGGACTAAAATGCGTTAAGAGCTCGCTCAAGTACTGCGGAGATAAACCATTTAGTGCTTTGAAAGTAATCAGCAATATTTTAAAATGTATACAATGTTTAATAGGGAGCCAATGCAGTGTTGACAGAAATGGGCTAATATGGTCATACTTCCTGGTTCGGTAAGAACACGAGCTGCTGCGTTTTGGACCAGCTGTAGTTTGTTTATTAAGCGTGCAGGGCAACCACCAAGTAGAGCATTACAATAATCTAGCTTTGAGGTCATGAACGCATGAACTAACTGTTCCGCATTTGTCATGGAGAGCATATGATGTAATTTAGATATATTTTTAAGATGGAAAAATGCTGTTTAACAGATACGAAACACGTGACTTTCAAATGAAAGATTAGTATCAAAGAGCACACCCAGTTTCCTAACCGACGACGAAGACTTGACAGAGCAGCCATCAAGTGTTAGACAGTATTCTAGGTTAGTATGTGAGAAAGTTTTTTGTCCAATAATCAGAATCTCTGTTTTTTCTGAATTAAGAAGTAGGAAATTACTAGTCATCCAGTTTTTTATATCAGCTATGCATTCCGTTAATTTTGTTAATTGGTAAGTTTCGTCAAGGCGTTAAGAAATACAGAGCTGCGTATCATCAGCATAACAGTGAAAACTAATGCCATGCTTCATAATGATATCTCCTAAGGGTAGTTCTCTTAGAGATGATTCACAACAATGTGCTGTGCCACAAACGGGATTTTGTATGATGACATGAACCAAACACAAAATAGATTTCCTTATTTAAGAATATTCTCAGATAAAGAATATTATAGAGTTCACACCACAACTATAATGATAAAGATATGAGGAACGGTTGGGATCACTTTCAGGATGATTTTTTTTCTCGTGCTTTTAAAATGGCAGACGACAAGTTGAGAAGTTAATCGCAGAGGTCCAGAAAAATCCACCACTGTTTGACAAGTTAAGCCCCTTTTCAAGAAAATTGATATGGAAAACAATCGTTCATAGCCTCTGAGAAGTAGGCTATTACCTCAGGTATCCAGCGCTCGTTTTGACAACATTGTCTTACTTCCTTTGAAGTTGTGGTGAAAAAGGTGTTTTTATTCTACAGGGTGGGCCATTTATATGGATACACCGTAATAACATGGGAATGGTTGGTGATATTAAAGTCCTGTTTGTGGCACATTAGTATATGTGAGGGGGCAAACTCCTCAAGATGGGTGGTGACCATGGTGGCCATTTAGAAGTCCACAAACAGGACTTTAATATCACCAACCATTCCCATGTTATTACGGTGTATCCATATAAATGGCCCACCCTGTACTATATTGACTACATCAGCTAAATTCACTGTTAAATAATCATTTAACATTTAAGAAATAATCATGGTGCCCATCGAGGCAGACGTGTTTGCTTGCTTCGCACTTAAATGTCGGATTTTTCTTTGTTTTATTGGCACTCCACAGGGTTGTGTACTTAGCCCCATTCTCTACACCCTGTTCACCTACGACTGTGTCGCCTCCCACAAGGACAACATCATCCTAAAGTTCGTGGACGACACCGCAGTGATAGGACGTATTGCTGGCGGCGATGAGGCAGCTTACAGGAGGGAGGTGGCCAGTCTGGTGTCATGGTGTGGCGACAATAATCTCATCCTCAACACGGAGAAGACGAAGGAAATGATAGTGGACATGAGAAAAGAGAGGAGTATGCATCAACCACTGTTCATCCGGGAGCTTGAAGTGGAGAGGGTGAGCAATTTTAAATACTTGGGTGTCCACATTAGTGAGGACCTCACTTGGAAACCACACGTCACGCAGCTGGTTAAGAAGGCCCAACAGCGGCTGTATTTTCTGAGGAGGCTTGAGGAGGTTTGGCATGTCGTCTAATATCCTCAACAACTTCTACAGTTGTGTTATTGAGAGTGTCCTGACTAATTGCATCACTGTGTGGTACGGCAGCACTACTGTCATGGACCGTAAACGCCTGCAGAGAGTGGTGAAGACTGCACAGAAGATTACCAGGACTCCATTGCCCTCTCTAGAGAGCATATACCACCGCAGGGTCACCAGGAGAGCTGCTTCCATCCTCAAAGACCCCTCCCACCCCCATCACGGACTGTTCACACTTCTACCCTCAGGACGGAGGTATAGAAGTGTGAAATGCAGGACTTCAAGACTGAAGAACTCTTTTTTTTCCTTCTGCCATTAGACTCCTAAACAGTTGATAGGAGTTTGCAACCATGGACATAATTTTATTGTTCTATTTAACTGCACGATCTCACTTTTATTGCTTTTATTAAGAAATTCACTATTAAGAAATTCTTCTTTTTGCTATTTTTATTTTTGTATGACATTGTATTTATTGTATTTATTTTATGACATTTAATGTGGACAGCAAAGTAAGAATTTCATTGTACAGGGAAACATGTTTTCTGTCTGTGCATATGACAATAAACTCTTTGAACTTGAACTTTGAACTTTAAATTATTAGATCGATTACACTAGCTTCACTCAAAACATAGCATGCTGAGGACATCGGCTGGTTAAAGCTGTGTAAATGCAACAAGAACAGCAAAAACATGTTCACTGACGTTATACACATTTTGAAACCGCAGTGCGCAAGAGCAGAGCTTAGAATAAACAGACAGTAATCATTCGTTGGTGTGGACGCAAATATAGTTATCGTTCTAGTTATCTTTATAGTCATCGTTCTTGGTGTAAACGGGCCTTAGCGATTAGCGAAGTGATTCTTAGCTTAAAGAAATTTGATAACTCGCTTTTATTCTTAAGATTGAAAGTAGTAGTATATTTTATGAATTCTCAGCATTTAAAGGGGGGGGTGAAATGCTCATTTTCACTCAATCTCCTGTTAATCTTGAGTACCTATAGAGTAATATTGCATCCTTCATATCTCCAAAAAGTATTTTGTTTTATTATATTAATAACAGAAAGATAGACTGTACCGAGTCTTTCCGGAAAAAAACGAGCGGCTGGAGGCGGGCCCTGTGGGCGAAGCTTAGCTGTGCTAACGCGCCGAGCTAGTGACAACACACAGAGACATTTGTTCAGTTCAACAGTTTTACTCACCGTCCGGTTCCAACGCACGACCGCGAATCTTTATCATTGTGACTGCTCGATCCTAAGCATTAGACGATCTGGGCTTTGTTTATAAAACAATCATCGTCGAAATGCAGGGAACAAACAGTCTTACACAACTCCGTTTATGCTCAGGAAAACAAACTCCATCCACGGGTTCCTTAATGCTGGGTTCTTTGGGAATCTGTGCAGGGTTGTCTTGCCCTGGCAACCAAAAACACACTTCTTTGGTGACATTGACTTCCCAAAAGCCGGGCAGGGCGCTTTGATGGCGAACTGCTTTCACTCTCTTGCTCTGGTCTAAGAGTGCGCGCGCGGCCGCGATCTTACCGGAGAAGTGCCCTTAGGACCCATATAAGGACATTCCGTTACATCTGACGTCACACATACCCATACTCGAAAAAAACTTTCCGAAACTTGTGACAAACCGGAAGGAGTATTTTTGGAACAAAAATACTCCTTCAAACGTACAACTTAGTTTTTGATAATTTGTCCATGTTTAGCATGGGAATCCAACTCTTTACCAGTGTAAAAAACTCAGTATGCATGAAATAGCATTTCACCCCCCCCCCCCCTTTAAGATTATAATGGCACTTTGAGAAGCTTGATAAATGCGGGTCCTGATCCAGCAGTTAAAAAAATCCACTCAATTTGTCACCTATTCCATTATATAAAGGTGGAAAAAATCTGAACTTACATTTACTTGATGTCATTGCTAGTATTAGACTGACTGACTAAGAAAAATTATGCTTCGCACTTAAATGTCGGATTTTTCTTTGTTTTATTGGCACTCCACAGGGTTGTGTACTTAGCCCCATTCTCTACACCCTGTTCACCTACGACTGTGTCGCCTCCCACAAGGACAACATCATCCTAAAAATTATGCTTCTAATTAAAAAGTGTCATACTATAAGCACACCTTTTATAGAAATGATATACCTGGGATCAGGACATGTGTCTCCACTCTTAAACGTTAGTGGCTTCTCCATAGAGCAGTTACTCTTCATAAACACACAGCTGGACTCTGGGTTTGAGTTCTTCTGATGGTCTGAACTGTAACAGATACAATGATCCAGTTTAATCCTTTAGGTTACTGTGTTCATTCTTTATGAGAGGAACCATATTAATATAAACATTCATCTTGCATCAAAAAGTAGCCTACTTTGAAGAAAACATGATCTTTTTATTTAATATTTCATGTTAGTTTCAAAACAAAAATGTTACATTTGTGCAACGTTGTAATGTTCGTTGAAAGTACCTGCATCCTGGAGAAAAATCTTCATCTCTGGATCCTTGTGAATCAGCCATGATGAAGCTGCAGGATAATCTGATGAGTTTGATCACCTCCACTGACTCTGAATGAAGAAACATTGAGACACTAAATTAAATGATTAAATTAAACAACCTTCATAATTTAGCTGAACACAGCTGACACCGAGAAACGCTGATGAACATGTCCAGTCGGTGAAAAAGAAAACAAACCCCGACCCACATCGACAGACACTGATCCGATAAAATAAAATAAAACCGTGTTTGTTGGCGTTTGTGTGAATTGGCCTATGAATGTTTACACATAATAAGCCAAACTTATGAAGAGTCACACAGACATCACGAAACACAAAGGAAACTCGGACGGGACTAGTTTCACAGGGGGACGTTAGAGAAATTTCTGTTTCTACTTTGAGATTTTAATGCTGTCAGAATCTGCCATGTCTGTCTTTTTCTCACACGACCTCTGTAAAAATTCCAGAGCAAATTACCTACTGTTTTTCGTCAAACTCGGCGGTCCTCAGAGAAATCTAATCCCGTCCGAATGCGAATGTCTGTGATTGCCGAAAATGTTTTTTTCCAAAACGCTTTTTCTTGTGTGTTTTGGTCAACATGAACTGCCATACAATCTCTCGCTATCGCGCCGGTATTCAAGTTTCTGCTTTTTGCGCACTGATAATGGATGTAGATGTGTTTGGTACACTGCAAAGGAATAAAAAAATGAAATCAACAAGAAAGAGCCAAATCACGTAAACTGTTAAGACTGGCTACTGTAATATTAGTTTCAGGTAAGATTACTTTCATTTCTGCACTTAATTACATAACGTGTAAATTATATAAGTTAAAACTTTTTATTCCAGTGGGTTTATTATAAGAACCCAGTTCTATAAAATCATGATGATAATGTATGTTTACTTTTTTTATACTACAATTTTTATAAAATGTTTACAAAACACTAAATACGTTAGGACGTTTTACTTTAAATATTTCAAAGTGCTTAATTTTAAAAGTACTTAATTTCAAAATACATTTGATACATTTGACCATACGCAATCCACGCATTCTGAACACGTGATCTTCTGCAACGCCCACATGTAAAACACAGACACTCCTACCTCGGTAATAAACACGGAGATGTTAGTCCCGTCCGAATCCGTACATGAAATCACAGACGTAGGTTGATAAGAATTGTAACTCAAACGTCGTTTGGAAAATTAGTCCCGTCCGAAAGTGAACGAAACCCTTTATAGGTTTCATATCAAACCATCACGTAAAATGTGTTTTGGCCTATTATTCATAGTCTATGAATATTAATATGAGAAAGTCACACATGAACACCCACCTTGATCAAACATTTACGAGATAGGCTACAGGATCTCAAATCTTTCAGCTTTAACATCATAAAACTATACGTAAATTCCTTATTAAACGTTGATAAACACTTTGATGCTCTGTTTTTTCTGTATCGTATTTTACCTGCTTAAAATGGCGACAGGAGAACTTACTTTCACTTTCCATGTGTGACGAGAGAGAGAGGGTGCTTCTCAATATCCCTCCTCGTCTCCTCTCTCCTCCGTCCTCCATCCTATGACCCGGAAACCGATCGAGCACAGCCATCTTGAAGGACATCTAAATTCTCTAATTGCACCGCGAGGAGTCGAGGATCGAGGAGTCAGGAGGCTTCCTGAGGAGTCGTGAGCGAGGATACACAGGTGTATCCTATACGGAAGAGTTTTATCGACTAAAACGTGACGCACGTATAAATTTTCCTCCCCCTTCACATCGGTCACAATAATTTTGATTTATACTTTACTTTTGCAGTTTATATAAACCACACATCTCACATATTTCAACAGGGTATCTTTCTTTATTATTATTTATTATGCATTTCTTAAATAAACAAATTTCAACAACATAAGGGGAGATCCTCTGAGCGCTGCTGATGACGTGATGAAGTGACGCTCGAGTGATCAAGGATTCCAATAAAAAAAGCTTTCATTCGATCCCTGCGTCCTCGCGTCTTTTCCTTGCAGCCTTCCCTCGCATCCTACAGGGGGTGGAGCTGAGACGCGAGGAAAGGAAGCGAGGAGAGGAAACGAGGATACACAAATAAGAATTGAGAAGCACCCAGAGTGACAGACAGAGACAGAGGCTGCGTTCCAAACCGCATACTCAATGAGTAGGTAGGCTACTCAATTTCAATAAGTACTTACTTAAAGAGCGCTAAAAGAGTAGGTACTTTATAGCCAGATCTCGTTGAGTATGAAGGCGAACCGGACATCTGCCATGTTGACGTTATCATGTGACCTACGACGCGTTATCACAAGCGCAACAGCTTATAAAAGATTTGAACGACACGTTTAATTCATCTATCTGTAAATATCTTGATATTGATTAAACTTGCTCATTTTGTGGTCTTTTTGAAGAAACTGCTGCCCATTTATTTTGTGAGTACATTTAGGGTTGATTTAAGTTCTTATATTTAACCCTACCCTACTAATACCCACCGTTTTATCCTAACGATATTTATTTTTATAACGAAATCCCAAAATTGTTATCTCTTGAATATGTTGTTAATTTCTTTATTTTATATCCAAACATTTTCATCCATAAGCAAAAGTGGCTTACTGCTTTGCTTTCCTCTTTTTCTTGTTAAATTTAACTCTCGTTTCATCCCTCAGGCTTATAAATAACAAAAAATGCATTTTTTAAATGTATTATCATTAATTAAGAAAATATATATTAAGATATTCAACCTTATGTTCTTTTTTCCAGTGTATAAAATATCATATTGTTTGCAAACCCATGATATATATATATATATATATATATTTATACCATGGGCTGTTTAAATACTCGATTCTGATTGGCTGGAAGGTGTGCAGTAAAACCGTTTAATGCACAGGTAGTTCCAGTCAGTTTGATTACAGTTCGAAATTAATCCGCTACATTGGTAACCATAGTAACACAGATACACTTGCAAGCAGAGTGAGAGACGCATATGAAAACGTTTAGGTAGGCTTAAGCAACGAGGGGACTGTAGCTGCTAGACTTTAAAGAAGAGATCGACGCACACAGGTAACGTTAACTCGTGCACGCATCTCTCTCTCTCTCTCTCTCTCTCTCTCTCTCTCTGTTCCTTCTCCTTCAGTTCTCTGTCTCTCTCTTTTAATAATGAATTTAAATAAATGTGAATTCATTCAAATAAAAGCAATCCGATGGCTCTACTTTATTTAAAGCGGACGGAGTGCAAGAACTGACGAGCCTAAACTTAAGAAATAACCGTCATTTTTACACGTCTGTTAAAAAATTACACTGTAAACATCAGTTACAGCTTTAACTTATTTTTAACTTGGCAAATAACCAAGGTATAAGCGGGATAATCCACGGCTAGCCATGCATTAAAGAATTTTAATGCACTTCGTAGAGGCAACCACCCTCCGCTTCGCGTCGGGTGGTTCTTCGCCTCTACGTCGTGCATTAAAATTCTTTAATGCATGGCTAGCCGTGGATTATCCCTTACATATATATATATATATATATATATATATATATATATATATATATATATATAACAGCAGTAACTGGACAGCCCTACCTAGAATGGTTTTCCTCAGCGTTTGTAATGTCTGCACAAAGGGCAGCTGTGTGAAGATTCACCTTTGGAGAAAACTGTTGATTTTATACTCGAAAAATGTAAGTATCATTATTAAAAAATAATTTTACCCCAGAATGAATTGCATTGCTATCCCACCCCAAAACATACAATAATAACAACTTGTGCTGACCAATTAATTATATTACTTTTTACTGAAAATGATATAATTCAATAAAACAAACAAAATGTAAAGTATGTCATTTGAAATAGCTATGTATGAATACACTCTAGATGTGTATATAATGAACATATCTACATTTTCATTCAAACAATAAATAAAGCATTAATTAAATAATTGTATTTTATTTACTGACAACAATGAGAAATATTACCGTAATAAATTAGTCAAAGAATGAATCAAAGTCACCATCACACAATAAACAAATGCATACAAGTCAACACATGAAACAAAGCTTTATTCAAACTACAATCATGTATGTAGACTACAGGCGCTGAACCCCACATCCTTCTGCCATCTCAACACAGCGGTTCCCATTCTGCGGCTTTATTCTGATGAATCAGCTGACCGCCAGAGATAGCCGTTCCTTCGTGCCTGAGGTTGTTGCGTGATGTGTTGTGCTTCACAATCTGAGGCAATAAAGGCCGGTGGAGTGATGGAGGGTCTCGTAAGGGCAGGTGGAGGGTCTCGTAAGGGCAGGTGGAGGGTCTCGTAAGGGCAGGTGGAGGGTCTCGTAAGGGCAGGTGGAGTGATGGAGGGTCTCGTAAGGGCAGGTGGAGGGTCTCGTAAGGGCAGGTGGAGGGTCTCGTAAGGGCAGGTGGAGTGATGGAGGGTCTCATGATGGCAGGTGGAGTGATGGAGGGTCTCATGAGGGCAGGTGGAGGTTCTCATAAGGGCTGGTGGAGTGATGGAGGGTCTCGTCCATGGCACCATCTCCAGGATTCAGCTCTGTGCTCTTCATCCTCAGTGCTCACACCAGCCTGCTGACATTTCAGATCCTACAAAAATGCACAAACATAACACAAAAGCAGTAATTTAACCGCACAATGTCATTTGATTTCAGTATTATTTAGAAGACAAAAACGCTTTTTTCCACAAATGCCACCATCATCTTTCCTTGCAGGTCCTGCTCCACAAAAGATCTACAGCAAATGCACAGAAATCAAGAATCAGAAAAGTGCTGTAATAGCTCTGTTTGAAATTACAATAATTAAAATAAACTACAACTTAAGATTTAAATATTTATTCATTTCTGTAATGTCACAGAGCCTTTAATTGCAGCATTCAGCTTCACAAGCCACTCTCCACCGGATAAACACACATCTGTTCATCTGTCCCTGTAACATCCAGACCAGATTCACATTACCTCTTTATGTGAATCTCTTTATTTTATCTCTTTATTTATGAACTCAACACTACATTTACATGTTGAGGTTGTTTTAACTTTTTATCCAACATAAATGTTCCTCAATTTATCAACAGTAATGGACAAATAAAATAGATAACTTATGTTTTGTTACTTTATAGATTTGTTCTACATAATAGCACACATACATCACTCAGATGCCTATTTCATATCTATATTAGACGTAGTAATCTGCAATTCTTATAGAAGATTTTCTTGCCAGATATTAAATAAGACATTTAGTAATTGTATTTAAGATGTATACGGTTTAAAATGTATGCAAATCCACTTTGGAGACGTATGTGTCCTTACTGGAGCTCCTCTGTTAGCTACATAATAAAATGTGATTTACAGCAAAATCACAAATATAGCGTCTTTACATCTTCAACAATTCAACAGTTTACTGTACAGTAGTTCAACACATGCGATCATTTGATTTGTAATACTCACATTTGAGTCTCGTCCGTCATCCTTTCCGTCACGTTCGAGTATGACCTATCCTTCTTCTTCTTTTTTATGACGTATCCTCTCGCGTGGCCTCCTGGGATAGAAGAGTATCCATCGGTTGAGCACTCAGAAATCTGGGCGGAAGCAGTAAGCCATCCGGGAACTTCTCGCCTACTCTTTTATGAATACTGATGTTTCGAACGTACTGCTTCCTTCACGTACTGTTTTCGCCTACTATATAGTAGGAAAGTAGGCATATTGGAACGCACTTAAGTCCGAATCTCGCGATAATTAGTACGTCACCCAGGTAATTCTCGCCTACTCTTTTGGATTCATACATACTTTTTCGCTCGCCTACTCTTTTTCCCATACTAAATAGTAGGGAAGTATGCGGTTTGGAACGCAGCAAGAGAGAGAAGAGGCTTGTTTGAGATGCGCCTTGCCTCGCCTGAAATGTAGTCGAGAGTAGGCGGCTGCAGTGAGAGGAGGAGTGAAAAAAGCGCAGGCAAGCCGGACAATTCTCTCTTCTCGCAGTGGATCTGACACCTGTGAGATCAAAGACGGATATCGCGGGATTCACGGGATTCACGCTCATGCACAGTGTTGCTAATAAACTGGATGGAATTGAAGTTCTGTTGCTTTTATATGAAAATAAATATAATGAACAAGACACCCAAAGTAGCCAACTTATTTAATTCCATTCCAAATACATGTTTATCAATCTTTTTTTCTTTAATACAGACATGTGTTTTTGTTTTTGTTTTTTTTAAATAAAAATTACATTGCATAACCCATAGAGATCGCACTGTCAGATAGTTTGGGAATATTCACACATAACGTATACACATAAAACATGATATCAAAAATTTAAAATCAAACATTTTAAAAGAGAACAATACATCACGGTTGTTTAAACCAAATGAACATTAAGCTGTGTCGTCAGTAAGTCGTTTCCCATCATGCTTTTGATCAGCGCAGTCGGTGGAGAGCAACTGCGCTCGACTGCAGAATCCGACAGGTGCGCCTTGCGCTCGCGAGAGTTTTTTGACATACGTCAGCATGACATCAGAGCAAGGCGGACCGCACTCGGACACATTTCTAACCGGCATGCATCTCGCGCTGATCACCGGTGATCGGTTCTGCGCAGATTTTGCTCATCTCAAACAAGCCTAAGGTGGGGGGGGGGGGGGGGGTTGGGTTAACAGATCTGCGCGTTCACGAGAGCACCACGACGCATGAGAGCAGACGTTGTTGAACGCGCGTTGGAGATTAATATTTAAGTGGTAAATTATGTTTTTTTTTTCGCCAACAAAGCACCCGCGTCTTTTCAGTTTGTTTTTATCTGCTATTTTTTAATTTTTTTTATATTCTTTAGTTCATTGAATTTTTTTTATCTCTTTTCTATTTAGTTTGTTAATTCTTTCACTAGTTTTTTGTTTGTTCATCAGTTTTTCTTCATTATTTCTGTTTTGTTGTCTTTCACTCTTTTTTTTATTTGTTCATCCTTGCCTTCATTTGTTCAGTTTTGTCTTACATTTATCTTTCTGCAGAACGCAGAGTTCCTGATAATAAATCATAAAGAGGACTTTGTTTGATCACATCTGTATGATATGAAATAAGTTTGTCATCATCCAATCATGTATATAATTACATTTAGTCATTTAGCAGATGCTTTTTTCAAAGCGATCTACAAATGTGGAACAATGCAAGTGACATAAACATGAAAGAATCAGATCAATTAAAACCATACTGTAAAAAATACTATATTGTAAACTTTTTAACAGTTTAATGGTTGGTTTAAATATTTTTTTTCCTGCACTGATAACTTTATTGCACTTTGGACCACTTTTAATTTAATTTCTGAAATGGTCAAAAGTCATTAAGAGGAAAGGACAGAAATTATGGAGAAATATTAAATAATGAATAAATCCTGATGTTGTGAAGTGATCTCTTCTGTTCCCTATCAATACGGTGTACTTCATCACTAGAAGCAAAGGGAAAACTCCTTTTTCCTCTGATTACTGAAGCCTTATAGAATCACGCAGTGAAAAAATAAAAATTTTCTTTGATTTGTCCAGCACGATGTAGCCGTCACTGTTTAGGGAGAAGCTATTAAAGGTGATGATAGACTTTCGTAGGAAGGCACCCCAGATTGCTCCTGTGAAAATCCAGGGTTTGGACATTGAGATGGTGACAACATACAAATTCCTGGGTGTTCACCTCAACAATAAACTGGACTGGTGTAACAATACAGAAGTTCTGTACAAGAAGGGCCAAAGTCGCCTTCACTTGAGGAGACGGAGGTGATTTGGTGTGTGCAGGTCCTTGCTGAAGTCTTTGACACTGGTGGCTTCTGCGCTCAGTGTGTTGGGCAGCTAGAAGCACTGAGAGGGAGAGAAAGAGACTTAATAAACTGGTAAAGAGGGCCAGCTCTATCCTGGATTGTCCTCTGGACACCATCGAGGAGATGTTAGCTAAGCTGACTTCATCATAGACAACATCTCTCACCCCCTGCATGAGACTCTGGGTCCCTGACCAGTTCCTCTGATCAACTTTATTAATCTCCAGGGGTAAATGTACATGTCACAGCAGCACAACAATAAAATGACTAAATAGAAAACTTAAACAACATTCACAACAGCAACAAGACTTATTCTCCTGTATTAATTTCGCAAAGCTTTATGATTATATAAGTAATCCTAGAATATTCTATCATCTTGTATAAAGCTGGGTGTACAATCAAAAGCAGGGATGCATTAATCTTGAGCTGTGAGTACTCACAAGAGTCCACACTGTTTCATTTAGGGGATGACCATCATGATTCATCATAATAAAAAAAAAATTCCCAATCATTCAGCAACAGACTGGTGTTCCCTCAGTGCAAGATGGAGCGCTAACGCAGGTCCTTCCTTCCAACAGCAGTGAGACTCTTTAAATGCAGTAACAACACTATTGTATGTAGCACTTATTATATTACTTCTATCTAGTACTTTTATTCAATGTTTTTCCATACTTGTTTTCAGAGGTGGAAAGTAATGAATTACATTTACTCACGTTACTGTAATTGAGTATTTTTTTGTGTATTTCTACTTTTTTAAGTAGTTTTTAAAATCTGTAATTTTACTTTTACTTGAGTATGTTTTGTTTAAAGTATTGTAATTCGCTACATTTTAAATCATATCTGTTACGGAGTAAAAAATAAAAATAAAAAAAATGAAATACTAGTGGGTAAAACATCGCACTCCGGAAACTGCGCAATGTTTTTTTGTGATTTTACTGTGTCTGTTCTCCCACCCTTCAATCACACGCTAAAATGACAAAAAAATATGGAGACGGACAAGACAGATTCTTTACACACACACACACACACACAGGGCCGGACTGGGACACAGTTTCAGGCCGGGAAATCCTACACCCGTCCAGGCCATCCTATGCACCCAAATAAAATTTAGAAACACGGACAACCCTATTTTTTCCTAAAAATTTTAATTGATTTTAAATAAGCCATTTATTGGTCTAAATCCTTAGGTTGGGGCCATGTAAAATAATTAAAGGCTTTCTCTTGAACGGTATCCTCACTTCCTCATTTTCCCTAATATATCTATGTCTCTCCCTTCCACCAGTATCATCAGCCTCATATACTGAGAAAAGTGGAGTACTAGTGCCTTATGTTACAAACAGATGTAGCGACAATGACTGACATGCGGTCACATGCTGTTCAAATTAGTAAATCCTTGTCTCCAAACACATCCTTCGTTGTCTCCTTAGACAACGAGTCTGTTCATGGTGCCTCTAAGTCTACCATGAACGGTCAAAATTGCATCTTTGTGGCTCCCCAGAGGGACATTTGAGTCACAAAAGGAACCCTGTTTTGCAGAATCCCCTCTAAAACCCCCAGTTCAGCATGGACTCCCTGTGACTTTACAGCCTCATGACATTCCAACGCAACACACACACACACACACACACACACACACACCAAGAGACCAACCTTTGTGTGTAACTCAGGATAAGCAATATTTATTTTAAATATATGTACAATTCCATTATGCATGTGTGGTTAGTTTACCTTATAATAGAGGTGTGGTGTCTAATGTGCAGTTTTGAATTCTAAGTGTCTATCGAAAGAATGTTTCTCCCAATTTAGGGTCTCAAATAGAATCATGGTTTTGTAACCCTACCTCAGACCATAAAACTTTACGACCCAGGAAAGCAGACATTCCAAGCGAGTCACGTCCCAAACGCACCACACATACACACAGATTTTCCATTGACTTACCCACATAGGACATTACCAAAATGTTGATATATTTCTGAGGTGCCTTTTGTTATGACCATGTCATATTGGGGTGTCTACGATTTTGTCATGTGGTAATCAAAACTTTAAATGTGTGTAATTCTGCATATCTCCTGTAACTTCGCATTTCTACAACCTTCATGTGATGCGTTTGATATCTCTGTAATTCTCTCAATCTAACAGAGTCGAATTCCAATAGCAGAATGCAGTAATATACATTGCTTACACATTTCATATTTCTGGAACCGAAAGGCTTAAGTCAATCGTCACTGTAACTCGAGCCAGGAGACCGTTCCAAACGAACAAAGGGGTCTTCCCGCTAGAAAAATCTCGACAGATGATTCGTCCTCCAGGAAGAAGGGGACGGTACATGGGACACTGATAAAAGTCCAAACCTTCAGTTTCCTCGCTCTCTTCTGTCTTCGATCGCTCTGACCTCCTCCTCTCCTCCCCGGCAACGCTTCTCCAATGAACATCTGGAAAGGCTCTCCGGCCTTCTCCTCGGACGAACACATGTTCGAGTCGTAGCTGCCGTTCTTTGCAACTAAGCTCATACGTGCCTTTCCCCTCCAAAAGGGAAACGATCTGAACTTTCTCGGTAACGTTAAATTCAAGTGAGCCTTTACATCGTCTTGCAAAACGACCCAGAAGACGAAGCTAGACGCAAACCAGCCGGACACGCGCACGCGCGCGTCCCTTTTCCAGCATCGCACTGAAAGAGTACAACATCTCGCAAGTATCTCTCAATCTAAAAGCTGATTTCCTGGTGTCTATCTCTTAGGTCTGTGGATTAAGTTACCATTTTTCCTCTTTTCTTTCTTTCTTTCTTTCTTTCTTTCTTTCATTTCATTTTATTCTGATCACGTATTTTCTTGTTTGGTTAAATGTTTGTTTGTTTTATTGTTTGTATTTTTACGTACGTTTGTATTTGTAGCTCATATAATCTCTAGTGTTACATTTATTAAAATCCATATATACTTTTAACTGTCTCTGTGTTTGAAAGCCCGCTTTTATAAAGTCAATGAAACAAAAGATCTAGCTACAAGCTCGATATTACAGACTACCTTGAGTAGTTTTAATTAATAAACTCAGAAAGTTTGATGTTCGTGGCCAGAAGATAAACTTTCTTGGAGTTTGTAAATAGATACCCCTTCTTAACTGTGATAATCTTACATTTATTCGCTGGACGAATGATTGATGACCAGACCAGTTACAGAACAAGGTAATCTCGATAATTGATAAAGTAAATGTACATGCGATTTCTGAATTATTATGACCATGAGTTATGATTATTAATATTTCCAAAATACCCTATATCCTTGAGCTAATTCACATTTACCGTATTTACCGGTATTTACCGAGTCGTATTTGTTACACAGAACTGTCTCCACCTTGGTGCAAAACAACCACCTTATTGTAATTTGTTTGCCCAGAATCCACATTTATTTTAGTAAAAAATCATTTATTTATGACAAAATGTTGTTTTTATCTTAAAATTACTTACATATCCAACATTTAGCAACACTATATTTCATACAATATGTTAAAAAAATAATAATCTTATTTTGCTTCTACATGTCATCTCACTCGCTGGCTGAATGTGTGATCATTGCACCACAGCTAGTGCTAGGTTGACTGTCTCCACCTTCATTTGATAAAAAAAAAAAAAAAAAGGGTAAAAACTTTTAAACCTCACAAATGGCCAGACATAATTTTCTAAATTGTCTAATAAAATGTTATTGCAGTATTTTTTATTTATGTCTGCACTATCACTCCTGTCTCCCTGCTCCCAGTACCTACCACATATATGTTAATATTTGTCTGCTAAATTACTACTAATGTAACTTTACACTACATAATATTAATCTACTTTAGCATACAATATTTTGAGTGATGATATTAAAGGGTAACTAAACCCTAAACCAACTTTTTTTAGTTAATGAAAAATAATAGGCGCTATACAGCTTACATTTGCTAGCATTTCAATACTAAGTTAACGAAGAAAAAAGTACAGTATTTACAGATGAAACTGACCTGCACTTGACGCCCTGAACAGGTCAGTAATTTTGATTCTTGTTTATTATTATTTATGGGCCTAACAGTAAATTAATTATAATCAACACCTGCAAGTGTACACTTTGAAGAGTAAAAATTACATAGAAGGTCAGCTAATTCAACTTTATTAAAACTGCATATGGTTATCAAATTTCACTTCCAAAAGTCATACATTTGTGAAAAAAAAAAAACATTATATAATACAGGGAGTGACTAACGTTAACTAGCATGAGCAGACATGAGAAAATCTAGCAAAGAAACGAATGAGGCGACAAATCAAAGGAAAACATAAACAGGCGTGCCAGGGTTACAAAAAAAATGTTTTTCTCTGTGCGTTCCCAAAAAAAAGACAAAACATTAACGTGCAATAAGTACGTGCTTAAGTCGCTGCCTGTTCAGGGAGTGCTGAAATCAATTACGTAATTATTCAAACACAACCTACAACTTCCTTGTCTAATGTGACATTTATTTGAACATCTTCTGGTCAGGTATGACAACTTTATGCCAAAAGTTATAAGCCATAATGAAGCCAAAATGAATGAGTGAGACATTTATATATGACTTATATATTTATACAATTTTAGAAAATGATTTTAATGATGAGTATCTTATTTAGCTGAGGTAAATTAAACACAATTCTCTTTTATCCTTCCTCGATAAAGAATGAGACTGCCCAACAGGCAGTTGAAATTTAAAAGGCTGATTCGCGCTTCAAGGCAGTGACGAGCACATATGTCGTCCAGTGGTTGTCCAGACACCCTAGGCACAACCTTAAGCAATGGCCCTGAACGGTGGTTCAATGTCAACATTGTGACAACACTGTAACAACCTTCACAACACAACGTAGTTATAGCAACCTTTTGGCCATGTTGTTAAAACGTTGTTAGAAGGTTGGGTACGTTGTGCCAACGTTCTGTGTTTGCTGGGAAGTGGCATACGCCTCTTCCAGGGCCTGTTTTGTGCGTACGCAACGGTTATAAATGAGGCCACAGAGCTGGAGACGACTTGACGTTGGCAGTTGGGTATATGACTGTGGAAGACTGGTGTGTGTGTCTGTGTGTGTCTGTGTGTATGAGTGAATGTGAATGTGAGTGTGAATGTGTTTGATGTGAGAGAAAGCCAAGGCGACAGTGGCAAGGAACCAAAACTCCATCAGTGGCAGAATAGAGACAAAAACCTTGGGAAAAAACAGGCTCAGTCGGGGGCCAGTTCTCCTCTTGTCAACGAACGAACAGTGTATGATCATGATTCGGGCAGCATTACAGGTCAGAAGTCAGATTGGATCAGAACATTCAGAGTATTTATCCATTTCCATCTGGTTGGAAGTCGGAGTCATCACGCCGGTATGGAGACGAGTTTGTTGAGGATCAGTGCCGATGGCTGTCGTGTCGATGAGCCCTTCACAGGCACTTCAAGATGCGTTGGGATGGGTCCAAGCGCAGGTCCACCATACAGGGGAGAGACTAGTTGACACTTCAGGACTGCGTTGTCGTCGTGTCCAGGCGCAGGTCCTTCATCAGATCTGGATATGGCCTGGATCCAGCGGACTGCGAAAAACCTTGGATAAACAGAGAGACTAATATTAGCGTAGACACCATTGTTCTTAAGATTTAACGAGTACATCAGGATTTATGGGAAGTGTTCCCGGTTCCGGCTGATCTAAACTATGCAGCACATTGAATTATAAAAGTCTATAATGTGTTATGTGTATGCTAGGTCAAAGAGATGTGTTTTTAGTCTAGCTTTGAACTGACAAGAGTGTGTCTGCTTCCCGGACAATGTTGGGAAGATTGTTCCAAAGTTTTGGTGCTAAATAGGAAAAGGATCTACCGCCAGCAGTCAATTTTGATATTCTAGGTATTATAAACTGGCCGGAATTTTGACATTGCAATAGACGTGAAGGACTATAATGCGTTAAGAGCTCGCTTAAGTACTGTGGAGCTAAACCATTTAGTGCTTTGTAAGTAATCAGCAATATTTTAAAATGTATACGATATTTAATAGGGAGCCATCTGTGAGAGAGAGTTAGTGTGTGTGTGTGCGTGTGTGAGAGTGAGTGTGTGTGTATGAGTGAGTGTGTGTATGAGAGAGAGTAAGTGTGTGTTTGTGTGTGTGAGAGAGAGAGTGTGAGGGAGAGGGAGAGAGAGAGTGTGTGTGTGTGTATGCGAGTGTCTGTGAGAGTTAGTGTGTGCGTGTATGAGTGAGTGTGTCTGTGAGAGAGTGTGTGTGTGTGTGTGTGTGTGTGAGTGAGTGAGAGAGCGAGTGAGTGTGTGTGTGTGTGTGTGTGTGTGTGTGTGTGTGAGAGGTGTGGTCAGAGTGGGCGGGGCCTGTTTGTAGGTCAGTGAACCCAAAGCTCCTAAAACAGAATTGATCTGACCTGAGATCAGCTGCAGAGAGTCGCGACTGCTGCACCTTCACTGGAACTGACAGACGTTCGTACTACGATGAACATTTTAGGACATCCTCAGACCTCACTCATATGAGGAAAAGGCGTCATGCCTCAGACTAATAGGGTTCAGGTCTCAGGTAAAACAACATGCTCATGTTGCTCATCTTTCGTCTGGAACAGCCCAAAATCATACAGTGTGTACCGGGCATTAGATAGAATAAATCTTTTTGTAGGAGACTTTGAGCTTTGTAAGTTTTCAGATCTTATACATGCACAAACAGCTCCATAACACACTAAAGAAAAAGGAAAACATGAAAATGCATAATATGACCCCTTTAATACATTAATACAAATGTAATACAACTATTATTAAAAACATGATGTATACACTCAAGCTTCCATTGTTTGTTTTCCAAAAGTGAGCTTGAACTGTTTTTTCCCTAATAATTATGAAAAATGAATCTTTCATTAGTCTTTGACTCCCTCTTATGGTACAACACAAAGACAAACACATTCAGGCTCTATATTTTCTCTGTAACAAAACTCCAACCTTTTTGAGTTTATACTATGTGTTTATACAAATAAAATGGTTAATCTATGAATGAGAAACTGTAATTTGCTGCTGTGAAATAAAAGGTGTTTCACTGCTGCCTCATCAAGTCTGTCAGAGGATTGTTGGAATCTAAATGTCTTAATTTATTAATTTTTTATTTCATCTTTATTTAACCAGGTAAGTCAATTGAGAACAAGTTCTCATTTACAACTGCAACCTGGCCAAGACAAAGCAGTGCGACAAAAACAATAACACAGAGATACACACGGGGAATAAACAAACGTACAGTCAATATCACAATAGAAAATCTATATACAAAGTGCAAATGTAGTGCAAAATGCAGTAAGGTTAGGAAGATGGGACAGTAAATAGACCATAGTGGCAAAATAAATGACAGATTAGCATTAACACTGGAATGATGGAATGTGCAAGTAATGATGTGCAAGTAGAAATACTGGAGTGCAACATGAGCGGAAGTTTTAAAAAAAAATACAAAATTAAAATTAAAAATTAAAAGAAATATGGGGATAAAGTAGTAGGGTGGGCTATTTACAAAAGGGCTATATACAGGTGCAGTGATCGATAAGCAGCTTTGACAGCTGATACTTAAAGTTAGTGAGGGAGATAGGAACCTCTAACTTCAAGGATTTTTGCAATTCGTTCCAGTCATTGGCAGCAGAAAACTGGAAGGAATGGCGGCCAAAGGAGGTGTTGGCTTTGGGGCTGGCCAGTGAAATATACCTGCTGGAGTGCATGCTATGGGTAGATGTTGCTATGGAGACCAGCGAGCTGAGATAAGGCAGTGATTTACCTAATAAAGACTTATAGATGATCTGGAGCCAATGAGTTTGGCGATGAGTGAGGGCCAGCCAATGAGAGAATACAGGTCGCAGTGGTGGGTAGTATATGGGGCTTTGGTAACAAAACGGATGGCACTGTGATAGACTACATCCAATTTGCTCAGTAGAGTGTTGGAGGCTATTTTGTAAAAGACATCGCCAAAGTCAAGGATCGGTAGGATGGTAAGATTTACAAGGGCATGTTTGGCAGCATGAGTGAAAGAGGCTTTGTTGCGAAATAAGAAGCTGATTCAAGATTTAATTTGGGATTGGAGATGGTTAATGTGAGTCTGGAAGTTGAGTTTACAGTCTAACCAGACACCTAGGTATTTGTAGGTGTCCACGTATTCTAAGTCAGACCCGTCAAGAGTAGTGATGATAGTCTGGTGGGCGGGTGCGGGCAACGTTCGAATGAAAAGCATGCATTCAGTCTTACTAGCATTTAAGAGCAGTTGGAGGCAACGGAAGGAGTGTTGTATGACATTAAAACTTGTTTGAAGGTTAGTTAACACAGTGTCCAAATGTATACAGAATGGTGTTGTCTGCGTAGAGATGGAGCAGAGAGTCACCAGCAGCAACAGTGACATCGTTTATGTATATAGAGAACAGAGTTGGCCCAAGAATTGAACCCTGGGACACCCCCATAGAGACTGCCAGGGGACCGGACAGCAAGGCCTCTGATTTTACACACTGAACTCTGTCTGAGAAGCAGTTGGAGAACCAGTCGAGGCAGTCACTTGAGAAACCAAGGCTGTTGAGCCTGCCAATCAGAATGCGGTGATTGACAGAGTCAAAAGCCTTGGCCAGGTCGATGAAGACGGCTGCACAGTACTGTCTTCTATCAATGGCAGTTATGATATCGTTAAGTACATTGAGCATAGCGGAGGTGCACCCATAACCAGCGCGGAAACCAGATTGCATAGCAGAGAAGGTACGGTGGGATTCGAAGTAGTCAGTGATCTGTTTATTAACTTGGCTTTCGAAGACTTTAGAAAGGCAGGGCAGGATGGATATAGGTCGAAAACAGTTTGGGTCTAGAGTGTCTCCCCCTTTGAAGAGGGGGTTGTGGTAAATATTCTATAAAACAATTATCACTGCGTAAGAGACACTCTGATTCTAATTGTCTTTTAAAAGTATTTATTCTTGCAAGAATAAGACTTAGTCAATCACACAGTCGAGCTGCAGGATGAGTAAGACCCAGAGGAAGAGTTGGCTGGCAGTTTTATAGTGTTCTTTTCAAAGCTATCTCTTATCACCCACTTGTTTAGACAAGAGGAACAAAAGGAACTTTATTGCTACCCTTAAGACCTCCCCAGCCCAGGGGTCTTCTCACCTCTGTAGTCAGAGGTCACTGCCCAACCGTCTTCTGAGTGTCTCAAACATACCTTCCAGCTGTATAAACAGAAAACAAGGTTCCCGTACCCAGAAATACAGATAAGGAACCCATATGGCATTCCTTTGCTAAATCTACTAAAATCAATGAAAATAAAGTTTCCACCACACCGTGGCAGCTTTCCAATCTCTAGGGATCTCAGACAATACAAAAGAGAGGTTGAACAGACTGGTAATAGGGGTTGCAACAATTTTGGCTGATAGTTTTAAAAAGAAAGGGTCCAGATTGTCTAGCCCAGCAGATTTGTAGGGGTCCAGATTTAGCAGCTCTTTCAGAACATCAGCTGTCTGGATTTGGGTGAAGGAAAAATGGGCGGGGCTTGGGCAGGTTGCTGCAGGGGGTACAGAGCTGATGGACGGGGTACAGGTACCCAGGTGCATGGCCAAGCATGGCCAGCCATAGCAAAATGCTTGTTGAAATTTTCAATTATCGTATGTGAGTTTATCGGTGGTGACAGTGTTTCCTAGCCTCAATGCATTTGGCAACTGGGAGGAGATGCTCTTATTCTCCATAGACTTTACAGTGTCCCAGAACTTTTTGGAATTAGTACTACAGAATGCAAATTTCTGTTTGTAAAATCTGGCCTTTGCTTTTCTAACTGGCTGTGTATATTTGTTCCTGGTTTCCTTGAAAAGTTGCATATCACGGGGGCTATTCGATGCTAATGCAGTGCGCCACAAGATGTTTTTGTGTTGATCAAGGGCTATATCTATTCTTAGTTCTAAGTTTTTTGAAAGGAGCATGCTTATTTAGGATGGTAAGGAAAGCACTTTTAAAGGGGTCATATAATGTTACATGCACTTTTACAAGTTGATTGTACTGAAATGTGTGTTGGCAGTGCCTGTACACAACCATCATAAAATGATAAAAATCCATCCAGTGTTTTTTTTAATCTTCTTATGTTTTCCCCCATCTCAAATCAAGCCGTTCGATTTTGTGACGTCACAAAATCGACGCCCCTCCCACGATTGTTGATTGACAGCAGCGTTTTAACACAGACCCGCCCTCGCTCGTGAGCGAGCTGTCAATCATAGTCCGCGCGGACCGGCGCGGTCATTGTTGATACACTGGACTGGAGCACTGTCTATGAGCAGAATGGCGTCTAAGCGAATGTGGTGTTCTGTTCTTGGGTGTAATAACGAACACAGCAGTCATTTTGATGTTCCTAAATCCGAACCGCTGAAGACGCAGTGGCTGAGTTTGTTTTCGAAGGGAATATTCCCCACGATCAACGTCAATGCTTTCATGTTTGCGCGAATCATTTCACACACCAGACTGCTTTACAAACGAGGTCAATATAAAGCAGGTTTTGCTAAGAAGCTGCTCCTGAAAAAAGGATCGGTACCAACTATTCGTGTTCCTGCTGCACCTCCAGAAGAAGAAGTGAGTGTAACGTTTTATTAACCTTTATATTAATATTTATATTAATCTTTGCAAATCGCTTGCTGCACGCTTCACGATGAATGCGGCTGTTTACACTCAGGGTACATTACGGCATGTTTTCTATGTACGACGTTCTCAATATAATTCATAATCCCACATTTATAATGAACAACGCGTTATGGTTATTGTGTTATTATTAAAAACGGTGTATGCACAGAACAGAGGGGCGGGGTGAGCAAAGCTCATTATCATTTAAAGACACATGCACTTAAACGGCGTGCTGAAAACAGAGCTGTTTTTGACCAGGTAAAATTAGTGTTTTCTTACAATACTAATGAGAATTTTTAATTAAAGTATATTACAAACTTTTAATTTAGACCCTAAAGAATCATATTAGCTTGTACAAAAATGGCATTATATGACCCCTTTAAAGAACAACCAGGCATCATCTACTGACGGGATGAGGGCAATATCCTTCCTGGATACCCAGGCCAGATCGATTAGAAAGGCCAGCTCGCAGAAGAGTTTTAAGGAGCGTTTGACAGTGATAAGGGGTGGTCGTTTGACCGTGGACCCATTACGAATGCAGGCAATGAGGCAGTGATCGCTGAGATCCTGGTTGAAAACAGAGGAGGTGTATTTGGAGGGCAAGTTAGTCAGAATGATATCTATGATAGTACCCATGTTTACGGATTTAGGGTTGTACCTGGTGGTTTCCTTGATAATTTGTGTGAGATTGAGGGCATCTATCTTATATTGAAGAACCGCGTTAAGCATATCCCAGTTTAAATCACCTAACAGTACAAACTCTGAAGATAGATGGGGGGCAATCAATTCACATTTGGTATCCAGGGCACAGCTGGGGGCTGAGGGGGGTCTATAACAGGCAGCAACAGTAAGAGACTTATTTCTGGAAAGGTGGATTTTTAAAAGTAGAAGCTCAAACTGTTTGGGCTCAGACCTGGGCTGCGTTTCCCAAAAGCATCGTAAGCCTAAGTTGATCGTAAAAACGATCGTACGACTGATCTTAATATTACGGTCTGTTTCCCAAAAGCATCGTAGCTTAAGTAGCACTTGAAAATCTTCGTAGAACTACGAGTGCTCTGGAGTAATCGTACATCCCCAAGTGCATCGTAAGAAGACAGATTTATGAGGACACCTGCAGGACAACCAGCAGATTACACCTTTAACTTTATTCAAATGCAATGTGATTATAATATAAGGTTTTGATTGTACTTTATTGTACACTTTATTACTCTTTTTTGTTGTTGGTTAAATTAATGTATAAATTAAATAATTAAAAAGGTCAGAAAACAAAACAAAAAAATATAAATAATTTAATCTAATAATTTTAATCAAAAGTAAATTAATGAACAAAAAATAAATAAAAGAAATCCTTTAAATCTGTTAAAAATTACATCTTTGTTTTGCTCTATCTCCTCTAAAAGGACATTAATTTCATCTTTTTAAAAGGTATCCTTTTTTTTTTTTCAGCAATTTTGTCAGTGCCTCCGCCTGTAGATGCTTTATATAGACTTGCCTTGATTGCTAATCCACAACAGATGACAATTATTAGGTTAAACGTTCAGAAATACGATTCCATATAAGGTTATATTTCAGAACTTCACGAATGGACAGCGACTCTTAAGTAGCACGTAGAGCGCGTTCTCGCGTGTCATGTTAAGTGCATTTTTGGGAAACGCTCGTGGAATTGCTGCGAGCTTTCGTAACCTTGCACGTAGAAAGCGCTCTTAAGAGCTAAGATACATCGTTATTGGGAAACCCGGCCCTGGACAGTATGACAGAGTTATGAAGGATATCTCTTCAGTAGATTGCAACTCCACCTCTGGCAATTCTATCTTGATGGAAAAATATTGTAGTTGGGGATGGAAATTTCAGAATTTTTAGTGGCCTTCTTGAGCCAGGATTCAGACACAGCTAGGACATCAGGTTTAGCGGAATGTGCTAAAGCAGTGAATAAATCAAACTTAGGGAGGAGGCTTCTGATATTAACATGCAAGAAACCAAGGCTTTTATGGTTACAGAAGTCAACAAATGAGAGCGCCTGGGAAATAGGTGTAATGCTGGGAGCTGCAGGACCTGGGTTTACCTCTACATCATTAGAGGAACAGAGGAGGAGTAGAATAAGTATATGGCTAAGAGCTTTGAGAACTGGTCTTCTAGTATGTTGGGTACATCGAATAAAAGGAGCAGATTTCTGGGCATGGTGGAATAGATTGAGGACATAATGTATAGACAAGTATATAGTAAAATGTGAGTTCAGTGGAGGTAGACCAAGGCGTTGGGTAATGAAGAGAGAGGTTGCATCTCTGGAGACACCAGTTAAATCACGTGAGGTTTCTGCATGTGTGGGGGGTTAGACAAAGGAGCTATCAGAGACATGTTGAGCGGGACTGGGGGCTCTACAGTAAAATAAAACAATAATAGCTAAACTAAACAGCAGCAGACAAAGCATATTGAAATAAGAAAAGGGCATAAAAACAAACACAGTTAATCAAAAGACATGGCAGGTAATGGCGATATATGGACAAAAAGGGTCAGATAAAGAAATGTGATGTGCAACATACAGGATCTGGGGCCTAGCAAATAAATAAACAGAATGAAATACCATATAACCAAACAGTCCCGCAGGCATCAGCTGTGAAGCCGAGTAATCAGGATCCGATGAGCAGCAAAGAGGTAAGCTAGGGAGCAGTTCAATGGGCACTGCACTAGGCGAGCGGAAGGCACGGCGTTCAGTGCTAGCAGGCCAGGGCTAGCGGATGCAACTTCGGCAACATCACAGAGGAAAAGCCCATTGAGACCATGTCGGACAATTACGCCGGCAGACCAGTCGCGGTGGCTGGGCGCGGAAATAAATATATGGAAAAACAGACTAATAACGAACTATTACAAACTATTTACACGGGACAAACAAAAACACGTCTGCACTGTTACACACTATCTTGGAAGTTACCACGACAACAGTGAAGTTATAACATTGAAGTCACTGTATCTTCAGTCTCTGTTGATTCTATTGACTGTGAGTCTCTGCAGTGGATCCTTATTCACCATCAGATGATCATCAGAAGATCAGACTGGCATCTTATACCTAAAATAAAACACACAAACATATGCAGTATGAGATATTACGTATGTCACATATTTTCATTGGCAAGACAAGGGAAGTTTATTTATATAGCACATTTCATACACTATGGCAATTCAAAGTGCTTTACAGAAAGGACTTAAAATAATCACAAAATAAAAATAAGGAAAATTAAAACAGTTATAAAAGAAATTAAAAGTGTCCTCTGGGTGGCGCAATCTATTCAACCATGCGTCATGAATCCCGAACCATTCCGGTCGTGGGTTCGAGACCAGTGTGGGGCGACTTTGAAATTGTGAGGGGTGGTGTGGCGCAATGGATAATACACATGCCTTTGGTGTGAGAGACCCGCCTCTGACATATATAGCAATTGTAAGTCGCTTTGGATAAAAGCGTCAGCTAAATGTAAATGTAAAAGAGATGTGATAAAGTTGTAAAATGAATTAAAAGAGTAAAAAGATGATACATAGATAAACTTCTCATCTGGCAAAACACAGAAATAAGAAATTTCTTTTCATAAGAAAACTGACTAGATAATCTTTATCAATTTATTCTCAAAAATGATAATATAGCTTCTATCTGATACTCAAAGTCAATTTACAAAATCAAAAGCACATGAAAGGTCACTTTCACACAACGGACAGCTGATACAGAAAAAGCAGAAATTATCATTACACTACAAATTTAATATCAGTAAATAACAAACAACCCAAATCTCAGATTATCACACACTTAGAGACAGTTAAAGGGGGAAAGCTAAACAGTCAGACACAACACTATGAGCAGAATTAAACTCATATTAAACACAGTTTAAAGTTCAGAGACCTACAGAAACTGAAGCTGAATTTAAGACTCATTATCTGATGATCTCAGACAAAATATTCACACACACACACACACACACACACACACACACACACACACACACACACACACACACACACACACGTGGTGTTACTGAACCTGGTACAATTTCATTTTATTTCAAGCGAGTAAAACAGCCATTTCAACTTTAAATGAAAATATGAAGATGAAAATCGTCAAAAACTATTCTTACTCTAGTTTCTTCAGTTTATAATGTGGATCATCCTTCAGATCTTTCAGTAGCTTCACTTCTGAGTCTCCTAGTTCATTCCCAAACAGATACAGTTCTCTCAGGTGTGAGGGGTTTGATCTCAGAGCTGAAGCCAGAGCAGCACAACCTTCATCTGTGACACCACAAAAACTCAACCTGTAGAGAACAATGACACATTAAGCCTATATCTAAAGATAAACATCTTATCTTATACATTATGTACAGTCTGTATAAGTGTATGATTTAACTTTTACCCATGGTCTAGAGTTAAAAAAAGTGCAATACATTGCAATATCGAATTGCAATATTTTAGAATCGCAATTCTTAAAAATTATAATACATATCGTATCGGCAACCAAATATCATGTGTCATGACAGCAAAAGCAGCAAAAATGTAAAAGTAGGCTATATAAAATTTAATATATCCTTTTATTGAAACGGGAGCTTTGCTGTGCAAAGAGACATTTCGAAACATTTCACTTTCACTTTTGCCGCAGAGACCCTTATGTCCTATATGTGTCGTATTTGTGATAATCCGCGTATATTTCAGTTGACGATTCTGTTTAAAGTTATTAATAACAAAACATGAATGAAAGATGTGCAGGATGTACTTTATACTGAAAAGAAATATTAAAAGTGCGATAAGTCACGAAAGAGAACTGAATTAAACTGACAGGATGCTGTGTGTGCGCTCCGAGCGCAACACGGACAAGCAGCTTTTGTCTTCGGGTGCACGCCTAAACGGCCAAATAAACACAGAAATATTTCAAAATGCCTAGTCGAGTATTCCCGTAAATACAGTAGATCTAAGTATTATGTGCACCCCCAGAATTTTGTGTGTGGGGGGGGGATACTCAAAGGGGGTCTCGCCCAGGATGTAATTCAATGTAGAACCGCCACTGCTTCAGGATGGGGATGGATGTCTGGATGAGTAATGGTCTTATTTGTAGCAGGTTCTGTATTATTTTTGTAAAATAAAGAAAATAAACATGATGCACGTTCTGCCATCTCTCTCAATGTGAATTTCATTCTGTAACTCAGCGAATGTTTGTCACACAGACTTGAGACGTATGTCTTTACAAAGCTTGGAGTCTCTATTTTTAAATTATGTAAATTATATCAAAAACAAATATTCTTTGTCTAAGTTATTCATATATATATATATATATATATATATATATATATATATATATATATATATATATATATATATATATATGAGTATACTTTACATTGTAGCTACTAGTTAAACTGGTACCAGACTAAAAGTACTTTATGAAATGAGATTGAAGTAAAAACATGAAGCCTAATGTCATACATGTAAATGTATCTATTTATAGACAGAAACATGTTGAAATGTGAACTAGACCAGTTTATTTAACTGTTAGTTTTACTTTCTTTTGGGGGATAATAATATATTAAGATGTAAATGCTCCTCTTCAGGGAGACTCCTCACCGCTGCACTATCTATCTGCACTATTGTATGCACTATCTACATATTAATCCTTATTCACTCCGAGTCTTTATGGTAGAGATGATCTTACACCAGATCCTCCAGTTTACAGTGAAGATTCGCCAGAACAGCAGAGAACAGCTTCACTCCTGAGTCTCCTATTTTATTATGTGACAGATCCAGATTTCTCAGGTGTGAGGGGTTTGATCTCAGAGCTGAAGCCAGAGCAGCACAACCTTCATCTGTGACATCACAATTAACCAACCTGTAGAGAACAATGACATGCACATCACTCTCTCTGATCAGACACACAGATCGAATCAACAGACTTCATTATTTAAAAAAAAAGCACAGATCACAATGTTTGATGTAAGTGAGATTCACCATGTTATTTGTGTGTGTTTGTGTGAGAGGGAAAGCTTATATAAAAACTTATATTAATTATTTGTGTCACATTAAATAATGTGTAAAGGTAATCATAGAAAAAAAGATAGATGTGATGGTCATTAAGGTTGAATTCATCTTGTTCTTCATGTACTAAAGTCCTGACTTTAGATTGTTAGTTTAAGTAGAAGAGAGGAAGTGTGTGGGGCAGTGACAGTTCATGTGAAAATCACGTATGATCTTACCCCAGTTTCTCTAGTTTACAGTGAGGATTCTCCAGTCCAGCAGAGAACAGCTTCACTCCTGAGTCTCCTAGTTTATTATATGACAGATATAATTCTCTCAGGTGTAAAGGGTTTGATCTCAGAGCTGAAGCCAGAGCAGCACAACCTTCATCTGTCACACCACAATTTATCAACCTGTAGAGAACAATGACACACTCTTCACTCTCTCAGATCAAAACAGAAATCTTTGTTTTTCTTGTGTTTATAATTTGTGCAATATCTATTTTTTTAAACAATGAATTCAATATATCAGTAAGTTTAACTGTTATTCTAAGAGATTATGTCTCTATGTGAGGGAGAAAGATGATATAAAACTGATAAAATGGAAGACACTGAATACATCTGTTCTTTCCCTAAATATAAATGTCTTTATACTTAAATTAAAATTAATATAAAAAGTCTGAATATAAATGTTTATATACATACATACATAATAAATGCATATATTTGAAAATAAATTTCTCACACAAATATCATAAAAAATGGTTAAGTAGATCATAAATCAGGTCAGATAGGTGGAGGGTTTAAAAGGTGAAGTGTGACACTCGTTTTTTTTTATTAAACCATTAATTTATAATGTTTAAGTAAGAAATATTATAATGTTTTAACAGTGATGCTTGTTCTCAGTGTTACTTACACAGCTGATCTAGTTGCTGTAACCACAGGCAGCAGCTTCTGAAGAACTTCAACTGCTGTGTTTTGTATGTTACTAATTGAAAATAAAAAATAAATAATTTAATTATTAATTCTAATAATAATAATAAATATAGCTGCAAGCAGCAATCCGGGGCCAATCCCCTGAAAGGCATTGCAAGCACAGCAAGTACAGCAAGTACAGCAAGCAAAAAGTACTGTAAGCACAGCAGCGCAGCAAGCATTTAAGCACCAACAGCAGTGAAGAGCCAGAAGAACAAAAACAGCAGAATGTGAAATTAAAATTAAAAACAGCTGGTTCAGAAGTATAGGTGAAAATGAACTCAAAATGAACAGAAGTTCAGATGAGAATGAACACAGAATGAACAAGACATACTTATTTCTAATCCAAGAGGAAAAAAGATTAGTACAACGCTTGAATAATATAGACATGACAACAATACACACATTTTTATAAAGTCGTCCCACACGGGGCTTGAACCCACTATCTCTGGCACGCCCGCCGACAGAGGGGGACAAACGGGTCCAGAACTGGGCCCTCATTAAATTATGGAATAATTTTAAAAAACAAACAAAAAAAGGCCTATTTTTCTGTTTAGATCAATGAGCCTTTAAATGCCCTTTATAAATGCTTTACAAGGCATAACTTGTACTCACTTTAGATGAGCTCACAAAAATAGTTAACTGACCACTACTAAATGCTTTATAACTACCTGCATTTACTACATTTACTTACACTTAAGGCGAGACACTACAGGTGAATAGGGTAAAATTGTTAACTTACAGATATCACCATCAAACTTTACCAGTTGATTACTCACATGAATAGGAGAAAAAAATGCATGGCAAGTTTTCTGTAATTGTATTGTTAAATATGCTAATGAGGCTATATCTAATTAAATATGCGCTAATTTGCATATATTTTGAAGTGACGAATCTGACCATTGAAAAAAACAAGGTTCAAAATTATTTTTGCATTTTGTTGATATATTCAATGTAAAGACATGTTCAGAGGGGATTATGAATATACCCTTTTGTTACCCTGTAAATCAGAAAATACTGGCAATAGCCTTAAAAAATTGATTTCCGCCCTATTTTTAGGCATAAAATGTCATATAAATCAGGCCAAGAATGATATATCAACAAATCCCTCTGAACAAATCTTCACAATATAGTTAGGAATACAACTGTAAAGTTTGGTGTATGTAGGTGCTACAGAAGTGGAAAATCGTCACTAGGAGTGCAAGAAAAAACTCATTTTGAGAAAACGGCCTTTAAAGATTTTTATGGCAAAATTCCACTAATTTCTATTGAAAGCCATGAATTACAGACAAACTATGCTTTAGGTCCAAGTAAAATCCATGTATCACACTGTTTAACATCCAAAACTCATTATTGCTTCATCCATCACTGATCATAACATCCAAAACAACACATCAACTGTCCATCACACAGGTGGAATGGAAAAACTAAATACCAGTATATCACAGTCCCTCAGGCAGATCATATTTAGCTGTCAGTGGAGCTGCTGTACCCAGAACTTCCAGCTTCTTTTCTGGTGCTAACTTTGGGAAGTTTTATTCTTTTGGCTATTTGTCCAAGGTGTAAATCACTTAGTGATGATGATACTTTTTCCCAGTGAAGGAGGAAGTGCATCTCTGTCTGACCCAGTTGGTGGTCACTGAGCCTGTATTTAGTCAGGATCCGTCTCTTCTTCTCTGACAGTGTGCAGATACTCTGTCAAATAACAATTTAGTCTACTTTGTTTGCTTTCTCCAATGTTCTAAATATTGATATTTTGAATGATTCATAATTAGTAACCAATAAGCTTTAATTTGTGGCTCGCATGGCTGTAAAAAAATGCGGCGATATCATGCAGCCAGTCACTACAGATATTTCTTAAAAACCTTAAAAATAAGTAGGGCTATAACATAACCCATTACAAACTCAAAGTGTCAGCTATATTACAAATAATTTCGATCGGATTAAAAGAGGTGGTTTATCGAGAGAACATGTAAATACTTGATCGATTGAGAACCGAAACTGAAAGGACGACGTATGGCTCTCCTACTGACTTTGTCCTATCAGTGCGGCTGATGAAAAAAATTGTGAAGACCCATGCACTATGTGATGGCATTTCATAATCTTTTGTCTTTGTTGGTAATCCCTTGTGTCTTCTAGCTAATGACAACTGTTTTTGGCTTCTCTGAGAGAATTTTACACGCATATCTTTCGACATTTTGAACTACCGCGGAAACACCAGAGCGCGTCACGTGATGATTCTGGACGAATCACGTTGTCAGAAATTGGCATCAGCCAATGAGATTGCGCATTTCGAGTTAAATCGCCTGTTTTACTTGCATGATTGGTTGCTGATAGACAGGAAATGACCATATTTGGATCCGACAGCATTGTACAGAAAAGAGAGAGCTTTCCAACGGTGTATTTTATGATGGGGTAGAGACAGCGATCGCGGAGCAGCGGGATGATTTAGAACGCCAACTTTTGATGAATTTAGGCGATATCTGCACACTCAAACAGACAAAGTGTAGTAAAATAAAGACCTAAATGTGTATTTTGGGCTTTTTTTCAGCACAAGTCTGAAAGAATACATGTTATTGAAGACAAATAACCCAAAATCTCAAAATTGACCAGTGAAAAAAAAACGATGTTTTTGCCTGCCGTGTCTCGCCTTAAGTGATCTTATGAATCACTGACAACTCCCCAATAACTGGTTTGTAAATAATGCTATACTTCATTTAGAAATGATAAATTGATCATTAATAAAGTATGAAAATACAATTATTAAACATTATAGATATGCTTCTAAATAGTGTGCAGTTATTATAAAGTGTTACCTAATTCATATCACAAGTAAATAATACATTATACCTTCCTAAATACCATTAAATATTTTATTAATTCAACACTGCTTTATAAAGGACATGTGAAAAAGTTGTTTTAGTATCTAACTGTAGAAGCCTCGTATTCAGCCAACACAGATTTCTTTTTCTTGTCAAAGTTGCTGTGGCAGTGTTTTTGTACCTGCATCAGCAAATATTTCACAGAAATTTTAAGCACACAAGTTTGTTTGGTTGTTACTTTTTTTTATTTACCTACTTGTTTATTTAATAATTTACTTAGTTTTATTGTCATGGTAAATAACGAACACAATGTGAATCGGTGTTTATCATTTTGCAAGCAACTGGTGATAAAGAAAAATTATGATGAGACATTAGTCTAATTTATTTGCTTAATACTTCTCTTGTGGCCCACAGTGAAAAAAAAAATAATTTTCATGAATCAATAAGTATTTTGTGTTAAATGAGAAGTAAGTTAATCTAATCTCTTATCCTCAAGCGTGTCAGTTATGCGGTGATGCGCTATGAAATTATTGTGGGGCAAATTAACTGTAATTTAATGATAAAAGTTTTTTTAAGATAACTTAATATGCTCTGCGTGCCCGTCCGCTACGCCACTGTGAAGAGCTAAACGCCACCAGGAACGCCATCAAGGCGATTAACTGTTTTAACAAGTTTACTTTGGCCGTCCGCGTGATGTAATTTTCATCATCAGGAGGATCCGCTTACAGCCCAATTTTTGTGATTGCGCAGACGGTGCGCACACAACGGTCAAATGAGTTTCCTTTGATAGCCTTCAGAAAATAAGAAAGAAATAACTAAGAAAGCCTTCTTAGAAAATGAAGTTACACAGGTACTTCTGAGTCTTGTAGACTCGAGTCCTCAGCATTAAACACTAGAATGAGACGCTCTAGTAAGTGTGCATGGCTACGTCACACATGTTCTCGCCCGACTGTCACGGCACAAAAATGCTATTAAAACTTAATTTCTGAAAAATACTTTCTATTAAATATTTTTATATTAACTGGCTTTTATATTAATGTACTACAGTGAATGACAGCCATCTGTGTCTCTGTTACAGGAGAGGCTTCCTCTCCGCTTCCTCCAGATCACCAGAGGGAGCTCTCATCAGAATATTGACTGTTGCTATTTGGACTACAAATCCCATAGGCCCTCATACCTGGGACTGATTACACACACCTGCAGTTCATCACAAAAACACTATTTAAACACTCCACACACACACACCACCGTTGCGAAGTCTTGATTTGCCGTGGTGATCATTTCTGAGATTAAGTTGTTTTTATGAATTCAATGAATTAGATGTGTTTTGATTAAACCATTAAAATAGAATATAGACAAAATTAAATGGAAAGCGCAGAACTGGGTAAAAATAAAATGGAATTTGGAAGAAAAAAACATTATGAATGTATTTTTTGTTAAACTTAATAAATTGCTGTTAAATTAACAAGTTTCATGGTTTAAATTAATTACACATGCTTTTTGATTAATACAATTTAATTTAATTTACATTTTGAGTTAAATTAAATTAAGCTAAATTAAATTTAAAACGCAATTAACTCACATTAAACTAGCCATCTTGTAAAGTGTGCTTATCCTTAAGGTTAGCTGCATTAACAGTTTAGCTTTCTTGTTTTTTTCCCCCTCTTCACATTAATGTTACAGCCTCTGCTATAACATTATCTGTTCATAAAATTGGTATTGAAAAAAAGAATCGTTCAGGAACTGTTATCGGTATCGAAAAATTTTGAACGATACCCAGCCCTATGTCTTACATTTCATAATGAACTCAGATAAACTCAGTGCCGACTCGTTTTCCATCAGTTCTTTTACATTAATTGGAATGTGTGCAAATGATTGTGGGAGATCGAAGAACACAAAGGATATACTTGATGTATTCTTCAAAATGAGCTGAATTAAAGACACAAAATGAAGTCTGTCTTCAAAAGATCCTTCAAACTGAGACGGCTTTCAGAGGTGCTTGATGACGTGGCAGTCGAGATATGCAGCCTTACTAGGACACAGCCACGGTTTGAGAAACACCCGCAAATTATGTACAATATCCCAGAAATCAATCTGTGCCCCGTGATTTAAACACCTCTGATCTCTGAGTTTCTCTTCGTTCATAATATTTTAGACTGTAATGATTACACTCAGTGTTACTTACTGATCGTTTATGACTCCAATTAATCTATACAGGTCAAACTTCTGCAGTGTCTCCTCTGAGGACAACAACACAAACACTAAAGCTGACCACTGAGATGAGGAGAGTTTCACATCACGTAATCCTCCACGGCTCATATGAGGTTGAGCTTCGTTCACTAGAGAAAGATCACCCAGTTCATTCAGACAGTGAAACAGATTGATGTATTTATCTGGAGAGGGATTCTCACTGATCTTTTCTTTAATATAGTCAACTGTTTTCTTATTGTTGTGAGAGCTGTTTGCTGTCTGTGTCTTTAGTTCTTGTAAGAGACTCTGATTACACTCCACTGACAGACCCAGAAGGAAACGAAGGAAAAGGTCCAGATGCCCATTTTTACTGTCTAAAGCCTCATCCACAGCTCTCTGATGGAGATCAGATAGTGAAACTGTGTCTTCATTAGCTGGTTTGGTAATCTGGTCAAACACATTGATGTTATTGTTGATAAAGGAGAGATGCACATATAGAGCTGCTAGATGTTCCTGAATGCTCAGATGAACAAAGCAGAAGACTTTCCCCAGATACAAGCCCAACTCCTCTCTGAAGATCTGAGTGCACAATCCTGAGTAAACTGATGCTTCTGTCACATCAATGCCACACTCGCTCAGGTCTTCCTCATAGAAGATCAGGTTGCCTTTCACAAGCTGCTGATAAGCCAATTTCCCCAGTTTGACAATCATGTCTTCATCTTTCACTTTCTTCTCATAGTCCTTCTCATGTTTGATGTTGGCCTGAATGAGCAGGAAGTGTGTGTACATCTGAGTGAGAGTCTTGGGAATCTCTCCTCTCTCTGCTTCACTCAACATCTCCTCTAGAACAGTGGCTGAGATCCAGCAGAACACTGGGATGTGACACATAATAAAGAGGCTCCTTGAGGACTTCAGGTGTGAGATGATCCTGTCGGCCAGACTCTGATCACTGATTCTCTTCCTGAAGTATTCCTCCTTCTGTGTGTCACTGAAGCCTCGTACCTCTGTCACTCGATGGACACACTCAGAGGGGACGAGATCCGCTGCTGCTGGTCTGGAGGTGATCCAGATGAGAGCAGAGGGAAGCAGATTCCCCACAATGAGGTTCGTCAGCAGCTCGTCCACTGAGGCTGATTCAGTCACATCACACAACCTCACATCACTCTGAAAATCCAGAGACAGACGACACTCATCCAGACCATCAAAGATGAACAACACTTTATACTCATCACTGAATATGTCCATTTCTTTGGTTTCAGGGAAAAAGAAATGAAGAAGATCTGAGAGACTGAGTGTTTCGTCCTTCATCAAGTTGAGCTCTCTGAAAGCAAGTGGAAATATGAGCTGGACGTTCTGATTCTCTTTCCCTTCAGCCCAGTCCAGGATGAACTTCTGCACAGAGACTGTTTTCCCAATGCCAGCGACTCCCTTTGTCAGCACAGTTCTGATGGGTTTGTCTTGTCCAGGTAAAGGTCTAAAGATGTCACTGCATTTGATCGGTGTGTCCTCTGTTTCTGCTCTCCTGGACTGTGTCTCAATCTGTCTCACCTCATGCTCATTACTGATCTCTCCACTTTCACTCTCTGTGATGTAGAGCTCTGTGTAGATCTCATTCAGGAGTGTTGGGTTTCCCTGCTTTGATATTCCCTCATACAAACACTCAAACTTCTGTCTCAGATTTGATCTCAATGTGTTGAGGACTTCAGCAGGTTTAGAGTCATGGCTGTAAGATTAAAATACCACATTATTACACAAGTCAGAGCAGTAAAAAGCCATAAATTACAAAACTATTTATGGGACACAGAACATCATTAGATTTCTAAAATGTTTTAAAGGTCCCATTCCATGGATTATTTTTATTATTTTATAATGTTTCCAGGGGTGCCCTTATAATGTTAGTATGTTTTTTAGATCAAAAATTGTTAGAATTTAGAAATAAAAGGCATATTTCCTAGCCTGATTTCATTCCCTGGTTTGAACACTCTGTTTGAAGGGGCGTGTCTGCTGTGAGACTTCAATGTAAACGCCCTCTGCTGTGATTGGCTGACATGCTTGCATATGAAATATCTGGCATTACATGTGGAACTATCTGGAAAACTTTTACTATTACAGCTATTATACTTTTTTACTATTACAGCTATCTGGATTAACGAATCGTGAGAAGTTTTTTAAGTATTTAGAATGATCTATTCCCATCACATAAAAGGTTGCAGTGATGATGAGCATTGAGCAGATGACAGCCTGTTGATCGCGTGAAAGATCTTATCATTGCAACGCAGTTTCTGCACTCTCACTAATGATTTCACCAATGCAAACATGATGTATATAAATACAGTAAGAGATTCGTTGTGCAGTGTAACAGTGTCATTGATTTCATAACGAGTTTTGGCAAGTGTCCAGATAAACTCGCACTGTGTTATTGACAGCTTGGGCGATTGGAAAGGGATTGTTCTGTGATCGCTTTCTGTATATTAATCACAGTTTAAGTAAGATTATTTTCATCCTACTAAGAGAAACGATGTGAAGTTGATCGCTACTTCCATATTAAATCACTACTTACCGCTTGCTGGAATATAGTTGAAATTGCCCCCTTCGTCAGTATGAAACGCTGAGAGAAGCCTGTGCTTGATATTATCCCAGGTTAGACAAACAGTCCGTGGTGAAATGGACAGAGCAAACTAACAACTTCGAATTAAACTTTTACGGTATCCGATTATAGATAAACATCAACCACGTCTGTTGACATTTTGCCATCAATACTCCTGTATTCCTGTGGGCGGAGGTTACGGTTCTAGTGACATCACTAAAGAAGGAAGTAGAGGGGTGTAGTCCAATCGAGCCGTTTTTTGTAGGCGACTTCTGTTAAATAAAATATCTCGCTTGGCATTGAACTTTGAGCTTTATAATTTTACAGATATTATTTATACTCTAACAACAACATTACACACTAACTAAAGTTTGAAACATGGGATCACGAAGAACGGGACCTTTAATCATTAATCATGTGTTTGAGTGATTTGTGATGTGAAGTGCAGCACCTAAAATTAAATAACAACAAAAGTCCTACATTTTACCTGAAACCAGGATACATGCTTTCATTAAAGTCTTGTGGTTGAATCACAGGCTTGTACGCAAACTTAAACACTTCTGGCGGATCCATAGAGCGGTTACTCTTCATAGACACACAGCTGGACTCTGGTTTTGATCTCTTCTGCTGGACTGAACTGGTTTTAAAACTAAGTGAAAATAAAAAGCATACAGATAAATGTTGTGCACTTTTACAGGAATCTTCTGTCTTAGGAAAGACCAGGGAGTGTTGTCACACTTTTGCTTTAACGTCTGGAACTCAGTGGTGTTTTGCACTGTCTCAAACTTTAATAGTAATTATTTTGAGAAATTAACTCTTTTCAAAGGCACAATGGAGGACGAAGGCTCAATCGACTAAAGAAGCCAATGTTTTGCTGACCTTTAAAGATAAACCACCTTACTGTACTCTAGAAACGGTGCTCTTGCTATGAAACATCACTGTTCTGACCAGACATTGAAGATTTCAATAAATCTGAACGAACGGTTAGAAAAATATGCTCAATTTTACTCCAACTCCATTATATAAAAGGTGGAAAAAATCTCATCTTACATTTAGTTTATGTCATTGATAATATTAGACTGACTGACTGAGATAAATGATGCATCTAATTCAAAAGTGTCATACTATAAACATAACTTTTATAGAAATGATATACCTGAGATTAGGCCGTTTGTCTCCACTCTTAAACACTTCTGGTGGATCCATAGAGCGGTTACTCTTCATAGACACACAGCTGGACTCTGGGTTTGAGCTCTTCTGCTGGACTGAACTGGTTTAATAAAAAAAATAAAAAAAGGAAAGACCACGGTGTGTTGTGACACTTTTGGCTTGAAAGGAGAACTCCGGTCAATTTTAACATTGAGCTCATTTTTTTGTACATTTGGAGTGCTGTCAATACAGAGAACAACGACAAAAATCGGTGTTGCCTACACCGAGTTATTCTATTTTTAAAATTTGCACCCTGTTGACTTCAATGGGGCAAGTTTTAAACCTGCTTTTAGCCTCTTAACATCCTTGATGTGTCATTACAAGTGCACAGAAAATGTGAGTGATTCCTTCAGAGTGAACACGGTGAATCTGACTGCAGTAGATGTGAAAGATATGTATAAAAATTATGTTATTTAAGCCAGCGCAAATACCTGTGTTTACATCCTGTTTTCGGTTGAAGTCCAAAGTAGTCGATTGCCGAGTTCACGCGCGTGATCATAGGTAACTAAACCTATGCGCGTGAACTCGGCAATCGACTACTTTGGACTTCAACCGAAAACAGGATGTAAACAGGTATTTGCGCTGGCTTAAATAACATCATTTTTATACATATCTTTCACATCTACTGCAGTCAGATTCACCGTGTTCACTCTGAAGGAATCACTCACATTTTCTGTGCACTTGTAATGACACATCAAGGATGTTAAGAGGCTAAAAGCAGGTTTAAAACTTGCCCCATTGAAGTCAACAGGGTGCAAATTTTAAAAATAGAATAACTCGGTGTAGGCAACACCGATTTTTGTCGTTGTTCTCTGTATTGACAGCACTCCAAATGTACAAAAAAATTAGCTCAATGTTAAAATTGACCGGAGTTCTCCTTTAACATCTGTAACTCAGTGGTGTGACTAGCTCAAACTTTGATTATAATTATTTTGAGAAATTAACTTTATGTTATGTTAACAAATGTTAATCATGATTCAAAAAAATTACCAAAGCGACTGAGAAAAATGGTAATATTAGGAATTAGGAACTCAAAACAAACAAATTGAAAAGAACTATAGAATTATAGATTGATTCAACTCAGGTGAACATCTACGACTGTAAAGGTTATTCCATAAAATTTTCAGGAGATATTCACAGAGTCAACAAAGTGTATTTTTATTGACTGCAACACGTAGGTATTGATAAAAAAAATTATGCAGAAGAAATAGAGAGAAAAAAAACTGTAACTAATAAATAGGACAGCAGCACATTAGAGTTCTGGGTCTCAGATATTTCTCAAGGATCCCTCACCAGAACTAATTCAGCCACAGAAAATGAAGCCCTTTAGCAATCCTGACCAAATCATATATCTCCTTTAAACACATTCAAATTAACAAACAACCCCAACACATATTGTCCCAAAAACTACATTTCCCATAATTCCCAACCGAAGATATAAAGGACACCAGGAAATGCCACGCCCTTTTTAATTCCAAGCCTTTGTTCCTTATTATAATTATCATCATTATTATCTATTATATCATTATTGGCTTAAGAGACAACATAGCACATGCAGTACAAATGTTCTGGGTAAATAATATTAAAGAAATAAACTAAATACATAGAAATTTATAAATAAGCAGACACAAAAAAACGAATCCCTTAAAGCAAACGAAATATCAATTTGTAATGCAAAAAATAAAAAGAGAAAACTAGAACCATTCAAATAAATTATTTGTTAAGTGTGGCCTTAGCCATCACAACGACGATCACATGATTCTTTTCAATGGCACAATGAAGGACGAAGGCTCTACCGACTAAAGAGACCAATGTTTTGCTGACCTTTAAAGATAAACCACCTTACTGTACTCTAGTAACGGTGCTCTTGCTGTGAAGCATCACTGTTCTGACCAGACACTGTGAAGCTTTCAACAAATCTGAACCAGCGGTTAGACAAATCCACTCAGTTTTACACCTACTCCATTATATGAAGGTGTAAACTTATATCATCATCTTACACTTACGTGATGTCATTGCTAGTATTAGACTGACTGAGATAAATGATGCATCTAATTCAATAGTGTCATACTATAAGTACATCTTTTATAAAAAATTATATACCTGAGATTAGGTCGTTTGTCTCCACTCTTGAACACTTCTGGCGGATCCATAGAGCGGTTACTCTTCATAGACACACAGCTGGACTCTGGGTTTGAGCTCTTCTGCTGGACTGAACTGGAATAGAGTTTCAGTTTAATCCTTTAGATTACTGTGTTTGTTCTTTATGAGAGGAACCATATATAATTAATCTTAAATCACTTTGAGTTAACTTTTTGATATTTTTATTTAATATTTCATGTTAGTTAGTCAAAAACTGATCTTTTTCTGTAATGCAATACAATATTTTGCAGTGTTTGTTGAAAGTACCTGCATCCTAGAGATAAATCTTCATCTCTGGATCCTTGTGAATCAGCCATGATGAAGCTGCAGGAGAATCTGATGAGTTTGATCTCCTCCACTGACTCTGAATGAAAAAACATTCACACACTAAATTAAATGATTGAACAACCTTCATAATTTAGTGTGGGAGAAAAATGATCATTTGACTGTGTTAACTCAAACCCCCGGTAAATGCGTCTCTATAGTTTATCGTGCAATTACGTGCATATTATACGCATGGGTAGGAGTCGTGTGTGGGGTGCGTGTGTATAACACGCAATAAAGTGTGTATCAAATGCACGCGAAAACTGCGTATCATATGCACGTAAAAACTCATTTTCGCGTATAAATTGCACGATAAACACAATGCGTGCAATAGAGATGCATTTTCATGAGATCAGGCTGGCCTATTCACAGACAAACGATTAAATAACTGAAACCAAGTAACGCTGTCAGGTGAAAAAGAAAACAAATCCCTACCCGCCAAACACAAAAGAAACATTGAAGTGAAAGAAACCCTTTAAGATTTCATATCAAACAAACAATCACTTAAAATGTCAAATGCCAGAGATTCATATTGAGGAAGTCATCACAAATAAACACTCACCTTGATCAAACTTTTACGATACAGGATCTCAAATCCTCCAGCTTTAACATCATCAAATTCCTTCTTAAACGTTGATAAACACCGGCTCGGTTTTTTCCGTATAGTATAGGTATACGTATTTTACCTGCTCAAAATGGCGATAGGAGAACTTACTTTCACTTTCTATGTGTGACGAGAGAGAGAGAGACGCGCATTCACGAGAGCACCGCGACGCATGCGTATGAGTGCAGACTTTGTAAATAAAGTGGTAAATTGTGTTTTTTGCGCAAAAAAAGCACTCGCGTATTTTTCAGTTTGTTTTTATCTGTTAATTTATTTTTATATATTTGGTCGTTCATTCAATTTTGTTTTTCTCTCTTCTCTTAAGAAAATATTCGTTAGTTTTCTTAACTATAGAAAGTTCCTATCATGTCCAAACTTTTGACACACTGTATTTTTTCTGTCTTCTTATTCTGTTAGATTATATATAGCCTATATACATGTATATATATATATACACATGTATATATATGCACCCCTTAACTCGTTGATTGGGTTGGTTAACTAAGTGTGCTCCACTCGTGTTTAATTAAGTTTGATTATCAGAATGTGCTCCACAGGTGTTTAATTAGGTTTAATTATCCGAACGTGATAAATAAAAAACATATAATGAGCGATTTCATCATGAATCCATCTTCCAACCTGTGTTTTTGGTCTTATCCTGAATCATACGGTTCGCCTATAATAAGTGTTTATTCAAACTATTTTAAACCGCTGCGGAGTATCACAGTACCTGCGTGACTCGCAATAGACATAAACTATGGCGACAAATCAATGACAAAATTAACGGAGCGCACAACTGATTCTGGCGCGCGCAGTAAATGACTTTCGCGAGAGGATAACAGATCTACACGCGAGGAAACAGGAACTCGCGAGCTCATTCAAACCCTGCGCGCGCGCATGACATCTCCTCTGCACGCAATACAAGCCCTCGCGCGCGCGCGCATGATCATTCTCACGCTCTCGCGCTTGATCTCCTCTCGCCTGCTGCTTTTGCTCGCTCGAACCAGAGCCGTTGAAAAACATATATATCATATTTAACGGCTCTGGCTCGAACACTTTTATTTTTGGCATTCGAGGGGCGGGACTTAGGCTACTGTTTTAATAACCTCAAATGTCATTGGTTACAATGTGATTGGACGCCTGTCCTTGACTTCAGACATGAGACATCACTTAATTTATTTTATTTATTTATATTAATGTGTAATGTGATTTAATGCATTGATAATATAGAATAGATTCTTACCAGATACTTTATTAACAGGAAGTCTTACTAGTGATTGCATTGTGTTTTTAAGAGATATTTACAGACTGTAATGACGCATTCCATGGCTATATTAGCATTGTAAATCTACCAAAATTCTAATTTTCAAATTCAAATTTTTATATTTACAACACTGTGATTTGTGTTATTTAACACTCTGTTAAATGTAATGTAATAATCTATAAGCCAAGGCATATTTAATTTCAGTCATTCACTTCACCTTGAAAGCAAATATGATGATCCATGTGTCCCAGTGCACTGAAATATTTCATGAAAGTACTTACTATTTTGACGTTAGTTCTTCGTTAATATATCATGTTTTCTCCTTCACGGCACAGCCTGAAAAACACCTTCAGTTGAACTGAACTTTGTGTTCGGTAAAGAGTATGTAGTCTAACAGGTTTTTCTAGATTCGGCACATGACCTACTTTGACTGGAGAGAGAAAAAATAAATCACAGAACAGCCCCATCAGTCCCTGAAAATCACATGAATCCTGCGGGAAAAAAATAAAAAAATTCTTATTCATGTCTCAAATCAAAACATACATATACTCTGTAAAATACAGGATAAGATTAAGTGAGATCCCCTAGAGTGAGATGATTTTTAATGCTTGAAGAAACATACAAAATTCCAAACAAACCCTGAAAAAGACAAATATTAATACAATTCCAAGAAGTCCAAATAGCAGCAAACAGAATAAATAAACAACATAAACCTAAAGAGATGTAAAGAACAAAAAAGTACATACATAAAATATTATCATCAGAAAATACCTTCAGAAGATTACATAGTTTAAGGGCTTTTTTGTTACACATGAGTCTTAAAGATTAGAAGTCTGAACCAGACAAAGACATATAAATTCAGAGTAGCCTAATATTGTATTTTTCATTGGAATTTTCCTTCCCCATCCATAATGTGTGCAATGGACCAGACACCTTTATCCATCCAGTTCTGAAAGTCCTTTCTTTTTGCCAAAGAAATTTAAACTGAATTTGATTAATATCCTTTATCCACCTGTCAGAGATACCTAAAGAATATGCAGGGTAAATCAGCAGGGGAGAGCCAGGACAGTTGAAAAACTTTTCAGATAGGCTAAATGTTGTTTTCTAAGATAAGGTTACAGATAGATTTTTTATGTTTTTGTGATTAACAACTCACAAATGTGTTCTCTTAGTATCATATGTTATTCGGTACAAATATAGAATGATTTAAGTCAAATTTGACTTTGAACGGTATTGTGCTTTGTTTCAGGGGTGGGACGGATGAAACATAACGGTTTAAACGGCAACTATTCATCTAATGCTTGTTTTTGTGAACAATACCTGACAAGTAACTTATGTACATATTGTTACAAACATATTTTGTAATTTATTTTAATTTAAAGGTTCATATTAACCATTTTTGTTCTGTCGCCCAATAAACAATAGGCGATATATGCTCATTTTGTAATCTTTCTAATAGGCTATTTTGACGAAGACAGACAAATCCGTTTACAATTAATTTTCTTACATTTCTTCCTTGAGTCATATTGAGTGTTTGCTAGTTGAATAGCTGGCTATTATGAAGAAAACGAGGTCAACCAGAAGACAATAAATGAAAATTATTGAAGATTGAAGATTGGACAATTGATGATTATTACAGAGATAGCATGTATTGCGCAATTGAAAATAAATTTGCATTAAAAGAAAAACAAGTCTAGGAATGAATCTATGAACAGTATAGGCTATGACCAGGTTTAACGGGCAGGATGAGCGGTCCTCCTGTCATTTAAACCTCTTTTGCCCTTAAACTAAAAAACTCTGATATTGCACACTTAAGGGTGTGTTGTAGTACTAATAAACCTGCCGTATTATCATTACAATGGCACATGAAACAATAAATACAACTTCAATCAAATCAATAAAAAAAAGTAGGCTACAGCACAAAATAATTCTCTTACGGCACTCAAAAACAGCTTTTGCGGCTTTAACTCCAAAACGGCTAGCCTGGTAATACCAGACTCTGCTACTTCACTTTGCTTCGTAGAGAGAGTCTGGAATAGCATAATAGAGAAGTGTTTTCTCTCTCGCGGGTTGGGGGGGCGCTTGTCTGAAGTTTAAAATCATTGGTTACCCGTAAGCCAATCACATAACGTTTGGTTATGGCGTGTGTTATGCGCATGCTCAGCCGCATCTAACTTCCACTGTAAACACATGTATGATGCAAAAATTAAACCATCGAGCGAAATACCGGAGTGAACACGGCTGTGAACGACTTTTGCAGATTATGTGAAGTAAATCTACGCAAGTACGCATCCACGGTACAATCAGCGTCTACGTCACGGCTCTCAGCCCGCCCTCTGTTCGTTGATTGGCCCGGCTGTTTTCAGGCCGGTGGAAAACTGAAAGATACGCTGCTATCTCAGACTGACTACAGGAGCGAAATGAAATTAGCGGAAGTAGGAAGTCTGACGTAGTCAGGCTACAAAACGGCATAAAGTAAAGAAGAAATGTTTTCGCGGGTATGGTCATTGCGTGCTAACGAAATTTGAGTGGGTTTCAAGGAAATTTCAGTGTTTCATTCCATTCGTCCCGCGTTTCAATCGTCCCGACTCTCCCCACTTCGATTTTCTGTAATAAAATTCAGCCCAAAATGGTGATATCACTTTGTAACCACACATTTAAAAAAAAATCTCTAATTTTAGTGTCTTTAGTAATAACAATAATAATTCCCAAATATTTTACCTAATTTTTTTATGGAAAATTAAACAATTGAGATTCAGTCCGATTATGCACTGCCATCAACTCGCACATTTTAAAATGTAATCTCAGACCAAAGGCTTTGGAAAAATGTGACTAAATGAATGGCAGGTGGGATCTGCTCTGCATCACTAAACAGAGTAGCATCGTCTGATAATTGGCTTATAGCTGACTCCCCAAGCCATTCAAGGGCCTAATATCTTTACTATTTTTCACATAAACTGCCAAAAGTTCAGCTATTAAAATAAACAAATACGGACTTGTCGGATCCCTTTGTCTAATACCTCTGTTGATGTTAAAACGCTTAAAAGATATTGAACTATTAATTTCTTTGTATAACTGTTACGCCCCTGTGGCTGTGCGTGCCTGTGCGTGTGGCTCTCTCTCTTTCTCTCACTCTCTCTCTTTCTCTCACTCCCTGTCATTTTCTTAGGCTCCACCTCTAATCTTCTGTTGGTTTGGAGAGCTGTCATTAGGCTTGTTTGAGATGAGCAAAATCTGCGCAGAACCGATCACCGGTGACAAAGAGTATAGAAGCCCAAGAGGCGAAACTCTGTTGTGTTATGGGTAACAGTCTGTAGATGGCGCTGCGGAGGCGCGTCCGCCATTATGGACTGAAAGCTGCTGAAATCGTTAGCGCCAGTATGCTAGATTACACATCTTTTTGACTAATGCTTCCATTCTATGTCAATGCCTCTTCTCTCACAAAAAGAAAAAAATACAAAAAAACTTCTCATACACAAATGCACACACAATAGATGGTGGTGTCTGATTAATTACTGAGATCTTATGGCACCACTTCCATTTTAGTAGGCTACTGTTTATAGTTCATGTGTGCACTTGCTAGATTGCACATCTTTTTTTGTACCTTTCCGCCTGTAATAGGACATTCATTGTTTTTGTTCTTGCCATTGAAACGTTCACTGTGTGCAATTTCACTGTAGATGTTGAAAAAACAAGTTGTTAATATTTTTGTGATATTCTATGTAAAAGATTTAACTGTCTTTAGAAATGTTCATTTATAATTTTATTTATTTATTTATTTATTTATTTTTCCAAATCATATATATGGTGATGTTCACTAATTTCAAAATCAACATTTGAATAAATATCTTATTACTGTGTGCCTATATATTATTTCATGAATTTCTGTTATTCATATAACAAGGAAAATGCATAATAGAACATAAATATTGATAGATTAAAGGTTTGTAGTCATTTTGTATCTTTGCAAACCGTAAATGGTAGGCTAATGAAGCCGATTCGGTGAGGGACATACCCTTACGAAAAAGTAGGTTACTATAGGAATCTTATAGTATTTTGGGACAAAATATTATAGTAATCTTATAGGAATACTATAGTACTAATTTGGGACATACTATAGAAGTACGATAAGACTACTAGGCCTATAGAAATACTATAGCAGCTTTAAAATATTAGGTATTACAGAACATCACAGAAGTATGTTATGTTCTGTAATATCTCTATAATATCCTTAGCCGCTATAGTATTTCTATAGTAGTCTTACTTCTATAGTAATATTTTGTCCCAAAATACTATTTTCCTAAGGGTAATTAGGCCATGCATAACCAACACATAGACGTAACATTTTCTGTCATTTAACGTCGGTCATCCTCATTAGTGTATTTTAAATTGTTTTCATATTTAGAAATGACGGCCAGAAAAAAATAAGTTATGTTAAGTTTTTGTTATGGTAAGTTGGTTAAGTTGGTTCAGTGCCATTGGCAACTGTTGCTATGGAGCGTTCTATTGAGTTTCGCCTCTTGGGCTTCTATATTCTTTGCCGGTGATCAGCGCGAGATGCATGCCGGTTAGAAATGTGTCCGAGTGCGGTCCGCCTTGCTCTGATGTCATGCTGACGTATGTCAAAAAACTCTCGCGAGCGCAAGGCGCACGTGTCGGATTCTGCAGTCGCGCGCAGTTGCTCTCCACCGACTGCGCTGATCAAAAGCATGATGGGAAACGACTTACTGACGACACAGCTTAATGTTCATTGGTTTAAACAACCGTGATGTATTGTTCTCTTTTAAAATGTTTGATTTTAAAACTCTGATATCATGTTTTATGTGTATACGTTATGTGTGAATATTCCCAAACTATCTGACATGTGATCTCTATGACTATGGGTTATGCAACGTAATTTTTTTTTTTTTTTTAAACACATAGGCCTATGTCTGTATTAAAGCAAAAAAGATTGATAAACATGTATTTGGAATGGAATTAAATAAGTAGGCTACTTTGGGTGTCTTGTTCATTATATTTATTTTCATATAAAAGCACAAGAACTTAAATTCCATCCAGTTTATTAGCAACACTGTGGACGAGCGTGAATCCCGTGAATCCCGCGATATCCGTCTTTGATCTCACAGGTGTCAGATCCACTGCGAGAAGAGAGAACTGTCCGGCTTGCCTGCGCTTTTTTCACTCCTCCTCTCACTGCAGCGCCTACTCTCGCATACATTTCAGGCGAGGCAAGGCGCATCTCAAACAAGCCTATTCTTTATCAATGGCGTAACGTCAACTCCTCCGCAGCCAATCAAGTCCCACCAGCAGTTAGAAGGAAGCCAAAACAAATGCGAGGAGGCAACTTGTTTTTCTTTTGTGCGCTAATTTTGTTTTGTGAATGTCTTAACCCTGTTGCTTTTAGTTTGCCATCTCGTTTTTGAATATTGTTTTGATACTTTTTCCCTTTAGTTCTCTTTCTGTCTTTTGATGCTGTTGTTCGCCCTATACAGTGGACAGGTTAAATGTCACGTGACTTACATAAAGAAACACCTATAGGTAACTCGATGTATATATACCCCAGGTAAGAAAGTGAACGCCACCCTCTGTATGTTTTGTATTTGTTAGTTAAAGTAAATAAGTTAGGGCGTTTGACGCTGAAGATTTGATTTATTTTCGTTTATTGTTAGTTAGTTAGAGGTTTAATTACAAGTTAGAATTAGTTTTGTTTTGTTCTTTTCATTTCTTTGGCTTCACTAATTGTGTCACTTTTTTCTCTTGGGTTATTTATTTATCTGATATCTATTTTTGATCTGTAAATATTTTGCTTATTTTTCCTTACTTATTTTCACCATTATTATTATTACTATTATCCACTTCTTTGTATAATTATTTTCACTTATGTATAATATATTATTTTTCTTTCGCATCACTTCGTTACGTGTTGTCTCTTGCCACCACAATCACTCCAAATTTGATCATGACCTCAATGCTACCTCTTCTGACCCTAGAGCATAAGAGGTCGTAACAACAACATCTCTTTCAATTTAACAAATTACTAACCAAAGCCAAAAAACTTCAGTGCATTTAAAATGAATGCATGTTCTACAGTATCGAATGCCTTATAGAAATCAAATTCCCAACAAGCTAGCTAATTAACTAATGAACTAATAAACCTTTTTCCAGTGTTTAGTAGTTGAGGAGGAGACCAGGGAGAAAGTAAAAGTAGGGGATGGTTTGATCAGAGGGAGAGTCACAGGGTCAGGATCTCTACGAGCCAAAGCAAACACACCGGTATCCTTGATCAAAAGAATTTGCTATCCACGCTCTTCTCAGTTTTCCACTGAGGCGACAAGGTATATAGAATAAAGCACAATTAAACATGGTGAAGGTTTGGTATGTGTAGTCACTTGCCATGATTGTAACCTGTTTTGACATTCAATACAAGTAAATGAGGAGAAGCAGATTACAAGCAAATTAAAAGGCATTTATGTGGTCCGAGTGCAACACCTTAAGGTAAATGTTGATAGGCAGTAAATGTCATTTTCTGTCATAAACAGTTTGTATTTCAATTTTTGTCAGATGGGGTGAAGTGAATGAGGAAAAAGCAACGGCAAACTATATATCTATGATGCAAGATCACCATGAAGACTTCCAGGACTAAATACAATCGGGAGATTAATTAATATATGTAAAGCCTATCAATATCTATGTACAGTTTACCTATATACTGTATATACATTCCAGGTTCAAGCATCAGGGTTCATCATCAACCCAGACCTCCCCTGGATTGGAGCAGCACTTGACAGTGTACTGGAGATAAAATGTCCGTTCATCAGCAGGGACTGTTCACTCACCGAAAGCTGCAAAGATCCATCATTCTGTCTAGGCATAGGAGAGGATGGGACAATGGACCTCAAGACTGACCACAAGTTCATGTATCAAGTGCAGCTCAGATGCATGTTTCCATGGTGAGTTACTGTGATTTTATGGTATGGACACCGCAGCAGTTTTGGTAACACGTTATTTCGACTTTAGACATTCTATACTTTTCAGCTACATGTCAACTAACTGTCATTAGAGTATTAGTAGACTGTCTGCTTAATATCTGCTAACTCTTTATTTTGTTGGTCCCCCAACAGACATTCTGCTGACTATAAGTAACTTGGCAACTACAAGTCAACTTTTTTCCTAACACCTCACCTCACGCAAGAGTTTTTCATCCAGAGGATCAAGTATGATCCTGTTTTCTTCCACAATGCCTACCTCAAAGTGGTTGAGTTCCTCAAAAGCGGAGTATACCAGATCTGCTGGGGAAATGGTGTACACTACAGCACCACGTAAACTCCCACAGACACTGCAGACACTGAACAGCCTGCTGAAATGTGATGCTACTGTGGTAAACCTTGTGACACAGATCACATCACCTGCACATCTGGACAGTGTAGGCGGAAGCACTTTCACAAGCCTTGCCTTAAATTGAGCACCGAAGACATGGAAGTGTGTGGAGTGAAGAAGAAAAAGTGTAGTATTGGCTTCAGTTTTTGATGAATCAGTTTCACCCCTTATTTACTTCAGTGTCCTTTCAACATAACCTCCATTGAACTTGTGCATTACATACAGAATAAAATATTTTTTACTGTTAGCCTACTGAAGTATAAAAAATATTTTTTACTGTTAGCCTACTGAAGTATAAAAAAAGTTTTTCTCTTCTATGACTTAATTAAGTTGTAATATCAAAATCTTCATTAAATATTTGTTTGCAATGTAGTTTAAAATGCCTTATTTGTGCTTTTCAATAACTCTAGTAACATTCAGTTAAGTTATTATATGTGAGCCGGGGCACAGGGTTTATTCTAGTAACAATAAATATTTGCACACAGTGGAAATGCACATAGTTTTAATCTACACAACCTAATTACCCATGTGGTTTGTAATGTAAATGGGATTTTTATGAATTACTTGATTATTATGAATGATTGTTAGCAATGAGCAGAATAAAAGCAATGTATTTTACTGTCACTTGTTTTTTTTTTTTTTGCAAATAAGCTACAAACTTATAAAGACAACAGACGTATAAAAACAAACCACAGTTCATATGTTACTCAAATCACAGCCGACTCTGACCATCTTGTCCAGAGATGTAAGTTCTCCTGTAAGTTCTCGAGTTGTAGTCTGGCGAAGAGAGATGGGTATTGTGCTTTGTAAGATTGTGTAGTTGTTCTTTACGAGACCAAAGACACGTTCCTCATGGATCCGAACAGCTGCTAGTCCCCTTGTAATTTCAAGTACACTTGCAAGTACACTGTTTCCCTTTAGTGAAGGCAGGTAATTTGAGTTGAGCACTGTACAAACCCACAGCATCTCCTATGGTTAACCCTCGATCTGCCAAGACCACATCACCAGGTGACAGATTTTACAGGTAGCCACAGTTTTCACTCAGGTGCTTGTCACTTGTCACAGTAGGCTTTGACACATGAAATGTATATGTAAAAAAGTGGAGTGGTAAATCCAATCTCATTAGAGTCATTAAAAAGCAGTGAAAATGAGACAGACCAGGTCCCTCCTTTAGCAATCCTGACAAGAAGGTGAAGACGACCATCATCTTGGCATAGGATGGAAGTCCAGTTAAGTCCTAGACCATCTCATCATTGTCCTTGAACAACTCCTGCTGGAAAGATAACTTGCTTACGCTGTCCCGAAGCTGATAGACCTCAGCCCTCAGTCTGGTACACTCTTCTGTCAGTTTCTTCACAGTTTCTCAGCAGGCTTCATTGCTACACTGCTCTCAGTATGGATAGGGTCTTTACAGTAGCTGTGCTCCCCACTCTGCCCACTCTCCTCAGGAAAGATGTCACTGTAGTCAATCTCCATGTCAGTACAGTTATCACAGGGTGACATTGACACGTCACTGGTACAACATCTCTTCCTTTTGACAGCTTGTGTTTTCTCAAATTTCTTGCAGCAATTGTTTTTTCTTTGACATTGTTCAGGTGACAGGTAGGCAAACAGACTTGGCAAGTAATCGGGGTTCAGAGGACGATCACTTTTCTTGCCTGCAATGGTAGAATGAGACACCAATTACCTACTCGGAATTAGTTACTCTAACAGTGGATATAGTTTACATCAGAGCCATATAGAGAGAGCGTTGCGACAATGGAAGTTCAAAATGCTTGATCATCACGTTATTCGCGTAGACCTCAGATAGATCCAGGAAGTGCTTCGGCGCCAATTCAAATAGATTGAGTTAGAGAGACAGAACTGTGATTTTTGGTAATTTGCAGTCAATAAATGCATTGATTAACTATATTTATATAATACACTGACATGCAAATGTAGTATGTGTATGTAGTTACGGTAATGTTGTTTTTAAAAGATAAAAATCTGCTAACATTTGATGATTAGTGTGGTCAACCAGCGTTGCCTGCCTTTGTTAACATATTTCTGGCTAACGTACCGTACAAAGAACGTGTTGCAGTTGTTTTGAAGTTTTTTTATGTTCTTAAACGTGTATGTTAGTTAAGGGTATCACATGATGTTCACTATGGTTTCACAAGGACAGGAGACTTGCAGGTGACCGGTGATTGTCTTAAAAAATCAATTGTAAACAATTTATGGATAATGGATAAATGTCATGTCATGCATTTTTTTAGTGTCCAAGTGCATTATTTCCTATTAACATAATTTTATAAATTTATGACATGTATCTCTTTAATCTATAAAACCTATTTAGTTTAAATTCTTTTTTAGTACAATTAATAATAATACATATTATTTTATGTTTTGTTATCTTAAACCCCCAAAATGTCAGGTCGTGCAACTGTCCGCATAAATGAACAGACTAAGAAACTTTTTAAAATGGTGTCTTAAGAATAAAAAATTTAAAAACTAAATACTGTGGCATCATTTTAGGTTTAAAACCTTTCATATTCACACATTTTATAAATAACAGTAAACGTGTAGCAAATTAGCTCTAAGAAATATTAATAATCAATCATAACTTGTTATAATTGATTATGAATATTTGGATCAGTTAATCGGATTAACTTGATGTAGCTACATTAACATTACAACCAATTACTCAGTTCATCCTGTGAACCCTCAGTATTGGTTATTAATTGATTAATAGAAATGTACATTTCCTGGGTATGGGAAATGTCTTTCTTACTGTACAGTACTATTCAGAGTCTGTAGCCAAAAATCTGCATGATTAGCGACTCCAGTATTTGAGCTTGAGACACGGACAACTTTACGTGGGACATGAACAAGATTTTATTAACTAGACTAAACACTTAAAGTACTCTAACAGACACATACATACATGCATACAGTTTACCAAGAGAAAGAGAGCTGACGCAGAATACAGGAAAAGCATTGTTTGAAATTCAGCAGATCAACAGCCTTGAGCAAACCATCAGTTTAGTTCTAACACACCCTTCTTAAAAAGGGGTAAGGATGAGACTAAGTTAGATACTTGCATGTCTCGCCCATTTGAATTAAACTGTCCTGATGCAATTTGTTGAGGCTCCAGTTGATCTTTGCTGATGTTGTCTTGATGAGAGAGAACCAGTGGTTGTCAGAGGATCTTTGGTGAATGGAAAGACAAGGCCTCAGCCTGGCACAAGCTTGAAAAAAACTTCAAGCTTGTGAAGTTTGATGTAGCTACCTGGGTCCTTAAAAACTTCTAGTTCAGCATTATCTTCACATCAGGAATTCAGAAAGGGACTAAGAGAGATGATCTTGTGATCAGTGATTTTTAAAGCGTGTAGATGTCACACCCTCTGGAGGTGTGTGAGCCATTAAGAAGTTTTCCCTTTGGAGCGAAATTTTTACAACCCTTTGTGTTCTAGCTGGGCATTTGAATATTTAATTTGATTGTGTGTTTAAGAAAAGAATCTTCAAGATTCTTATAATACTAATGCGTCACAAAGTTAGCAAAATGTAATGTGAATTAACAAATGGGCGATGAAGATTAGAGTTTAGAAGAAAAAATTAACCAAACCACATAAAAAGAAAATCATGAGATGGGAAAATTAGACACATATTTATACATTTCTCATGTGGTTATATAAAGAATATATAGGATTAAAACGGTTTATTTCTCCTTCTCAGCAAGAATTAAGTGACAGCCCTCTGCAAATTCCTTTTTGGGGTCGTAAAAAGTCTTATCAGTCTCAATGTGTACTGTAACAGGACACCGGGTTCTGCCAGTGTGTTAGCTTCATTTGGGATGTTAGTTTTGGGGGAAGTTTCATAGACCTTTGTTGGGTGAGTGAGTTTGCTGGATTATTCATTAAATATAATTAATAATTTGTGTGTGTCTGATTGGTCCAGATGCTACACATGATAATGCATCATCCAGAAGAGCTGAACTGATCCTTGTGGCAGAGTGAAAAGGATTGTAGATCTCTCTCAAATACTGGTTAAAAAATAAAATAAAGTATGGGTAGGTTGGTACACTTTCCATGTCAGGTGAACTTAAACACTTTGAAATGTTAACAACTGAAATTTGTTTAAATACATTGTATATGACTGTAGAATCACAATGCCTAAAAAATTCCACCTATACGTTTTGCTTACTCAAATATGCATTCTAAAATAAGGATTTTTTTCCGTTATTGCACATTTACTAAGGAATGAAACCAATATTCTCATTTTACCACTTCCACCCATCACTATATTTATCACACCCCCAATGTTATATTTAACCCCTGTTTAGAAGCTTTTTCCTCTAATTACACAACGATGAATAAAACTGTATTTATAGAACGGGTTTAACCAATAATAGACTGTTTGTGGTTTGTTATGTGTGACTGACTTTATCCAATGACCTATCTTAGCCTAATCTATTATCAGATAACATCCCCTAAAACTACTAATTTAGAGAGCAATAATCAACTAGCATGCTTTAATACACAAGTTAATTTGATTCAGATGTACTGATAATGTTATATTTAACCCCTGTTTAGAAGCTTTTTCGTCTAATTACACAACATTGTTGTAAAAAAAATCGTTTAATTGGAGTGAATAGAGTTGTCGCGATTCTCTCTCTCTATATATGGCTCTGGCCTTTATGTGGAACAGGCAGCTTTCTCGACCAATGAGAAACCGTTCATGTTGCATTTTTTTGGTTAGTCAGTATATATAAGTCATAGCAGCAAACACACTGTGAGATGATCATGACACTTAAAATTATCACAGGCTATCTCTATCTTTTTTTAGGAGTCTTTGAGCGTTGTAAGTATGCAGCTACATGTAAAAACAGCTACATAGCAGACTAAAGGAAAACAAGAAAATGCATCATATGACCCCTTTAATACATTAATACAAATGTAATACAACTATTATTAAAAATATGATGTATAAACTCAAGCTTCTATGAGAGTGTTGGTTGGCGATCTTTGCACAATCGCAGGCTGGATCGAGCACTGGTATATTTTTCTTTTTAAGGCAATACTTTGTAAACTGCCTCCTTACTTATGTTCTCTTCTGATTCCTAAAGTCACTTCCAGTAATCTTCGATCATATGGGCAAATCATGTATGATATCCCACGAACGCGAACTGTCTTTGGTGAAAGTGCCTTTAAAGTTTTTGCACCTTTTTTTTTTTGGTATAAATTGCAGAATCAGCAAAATGTGACTATTTACCGACAATGACACAGTTTAAAATTAGGATAAAGGACTATTTGAGTACTAAATGCACATGTGCTGTTACTGAGCTCTTGCTATGTTGCTTCGTGACTGGTGTTCTGTCGATTCTGTTAATTCAGTCGAATTAACCTGATTCCTATGGCGAAATAAAAAGAAAAGAAAAATGTTTAAAAAGATCTTAATTTGTGTTCCGAAGATAAACGAATGTCTTGCGGGTTTGGAACAATATGTGGGTGAGTGATTAACGACAGAAATGTCATTTTTAACAACAGAAATGTCAACTTTCTGGAAGAACTTGAAGATGTTTTCCTGTGTAATGACAGTCATGTGAAGTAGGGTAGACTGTGTACAGTTGAGACACGAACAGTTGAGACACCTTAAATAACTTGCGCGCGCAGCATGCACAAGTTGTGATTTTTGCTGTGCACATGCGTATTAGTGTCCTCTTTTATCCTGCAAAATCAGAACGCGTCTCCGATCAGAAGATATCTGCAAAAGTTTTTTTTTCTAACGTAAGGCTTGCATCGTTTTTTGCGCACTATGAATAACTTATTATCCTTATGTGACTGTTAAACGTAACTGGTACCATTACAAACGTTATTCTGTGCCCTAAAAATTGGCATATTTCATGGTATTGAGTCATGCAAGCTCAATACAAAATCTAGAGAAATGTGCGAAGTGGCCAGCGGGGGATAGTTCAGACACAAGTGTCTCAACCGTACCCCAATAGAGTTATATTACAAAACACGCTGTTTATTTGTTCAGTGTTATGATAACAGGTTAAACGTCATAATTGGCCAGCATAGGACGCAATTAAAAATACAATTTCATATTTCATATACTTTGTTTCTTACTGTTACTTTGACATTGTGTTGTGATTGGAATGTTTCCATTTGTACCGTTGTGATATCTGTTTGTTAAATATCTTGTTCATGTTTTATACATTTTACGGTGCTAATTTACATAAAATTAATGAATTTAGAAAGGATGAATAAACAGACATGTTGCCCAAATGTTATTTTCTTCATTTGTCTTTATTTATTATATTTGCAATGAACATTTAGTTACATTTCCCTCATTAAAAATGGGTGTCTCAACTGTACCATAGTACTGTCTCAACTGTCCCGTACATATGTACAGTTGAGACAGAGTTGACTCAAAAAGCACCTTATTTTTATTCACTAATTGTGGAAAACAAACTACTTATGGGTATTATTGATTGATAATATATTAGTCTACAAGCTAATGTAATGTCATGTGGCATTTCATGTGAAAATTCAATTCTTTTCAGTATGTATTTTTGTGTGAAAAAATCAAAACTCAAAAAGTGTCTCAACTGTACACAGTCTACCCGATGAGGGATGTTGTTCCTGATTAATGGGAGTTTAACCAACATCCTCCTCCTACTCTTCATCACCTCCAGGAGATCAAGACCATCAGGACAGACGATATCAGCTTGTTCTGGTAGACGCTGCTCTGTATCTCCTGTTTCTCACTTTCTCCACAGATTCAAAGGTCAGAAGCTGTTTGTGTGCTAATGCTTTGAGAACATTATTAAAGACCTGATAACTTTGAATAAACTTTCTATTGACGTTACTTGAGGAACGTTTGATCAGAACTTTCAGAGAACTTAAATAGTTTTCTTTTGCTCTTTTTGATTGTTAGTTCATAATTTTCCTACCATATATTTTTGTTCTTTTGTTTATTCATTTTGTTCACTCTTATGTTCGATGTCTTGCACTTTCACACTTTTTTTTTTTTTTAGTCACGTGTCAATGGATTTATAATGTCCGTATAACTAAATTTATGTCCATTATTATTTTGTGTACTCTCAGAGAATGATGTAAAGTCTATTCTAAATATATAATGTAATAATCTAAAAGCCAAGGCATATTTAATATCACTCCTTCACTTCACCTTGAAAGCAATTATGAGCCATGTCTCCCAGTGCACTGAAATATTTCATGAAAGTACTTACTATTTTGAAGTTAGTTCTTCGTTAATATATCATGTTTTCTCCTTCACGCACAGCCTGAAAAACACTTCCAGTTGAACTGTGTTCAGAAAAGAATGTGTAGTCTAACAGGTTTTTATGGATTCGGCACATGACCTACTTTGACTGGAAAGAGAAAATAATCCACAGAACAGCCCCATCAGTCCCTGAAAATCACAAAAATTATTATGCATGTTCTCAAATCAAAACACACATATACTCTGTAAAATACAGGGTAAGATTAAGTGAGATGCCCTGGAGTAAGATGTTTTTTAATGCTCAAAGAAACACACAAAATACCAAACAAACCTTAAAAAGACACATCTTAATTCAATCCCAAGAAGTCCAAATAGCAGCAAACAGAATAAGTAAACAACATAAACCTAAAGAAACGCAAAGAACAAAAAAATAAATTAAATCCATAAATAAAATATTAAACAAGGGGGTTATCAGATTAGAAGATTACATAATTTAAGTGCTTTTTTTGTTACACATGAAATTGCCTCTTCCATATATCCCAGGGCACACCAGGAGCAATCTTGGCCAGTAAGGCAATCACCTCCTGTCTGATGTTCTTGTTCTGTTTCCCTGGTGAGCTTTTGATGCGTAAATTCCATCGCTTTTTGTAGAGATCCAATTCCAAAATCCAAATCAACGCTTGCACCTTAGAAGCTACTTCAAGATTTGCGTTCATTGGGGGTTTTCAGTAAAAACTGTGTTGTGTAAGCGGCCCTGAAGTTAATAACTAATGATCGTTGTGACCGAAGTGAATCAATGAAAACTTACTTTGGCTGGACAATATCTTTATTCTAGAGCTGCTGTAAAGCCAAAACAATCTCTGTTATTGTAATTTCCTATTATCACTGTAAAGCTGCTTTGAAACAATCTATATTGTTAAAAGCGCAATATAAATGAAGGAGACTTGACTTGACTTCTTTTAATTCAGAATGTGTCCTCCAACTGTTACTTTTTTTAGCCAGTGTGAAACCACACATAGACCTTCACAAGAGTTGCATTATGATGGGCTTAACAGTTTACTTGAGCTAAAAGCAACAAGTTCACACTTCAGCTGTTATTTCTCAGAAAACACACACACACACACGCACACATTATTAGTGTTATAAAAACCAACTTCAACCTCCTTGTCTGTTTGTTTGAAGAAGCGTTGTCATCTGACTGAAAGCAAATTACTTTCTGATCTTCTGAAAAACCAGACAACAGTATTTTCAGGTAAGTTTAGGGGTTAAAGTACAAGGTCAATGTCATTGTGCAAATCTATGCACATATTCCTATGGAAGTAATATAAATGTAGTATTTGTGAAACTTTCTTGTCTTTCAGCATCTGTTCTTCACTAGATCATCTGAGGGATCTGACTGAATAAAGATGCTGCTGATCATTGAAGCTCTTCTCATCTTAGCTGCTCTGGGACAGGTAAGCTCGTGTTCTAGTATGTATGAATATTACAGACATGAATACTGATGATGTGATCATTATGATTCCTGTTGCTGCAGGATCACAGAGCTGCTGTCGCAGGACTAACCTTGGATATGGCACCGGATTCAGTTGATGACTATTATTACGGCTGTAGAGTGAAAATGGCAAATAAGGTGGAGAAAGAATATCTAAAGAAGGAACGTGATAACTCGGAAGAATTTAATAAATCTTGGGAAGAAGGTGAAAAAAATGCATTTCATGACAATACCTTGAAACGTCATAATTCAATTGCCATTTATGTGTACACTAACACAGAATATAATATATATCCTAAATTTAATGATGACACTCGTAATGGAAAACAAGAATACACAGCCAGGACATACAAATGGTATTCACTTCAGTTTCTATTAACAGAAGCGATAGATATTCTGAGGAAAAAACAAAATAAGTGCTTTGAAACCTTTCGTGGTACAAAACTTGCATTTAATGGGTTTAATACTCTAAACATTCGTTTCGGCTCATTTACATCCTCCTCTCTTGATCGTAACTTAGCAAAGCGTTTTGGAAGTAAATCTTGTTTTGAAATCTACACTTGTTTAGGTGCTGATGTGACAGAATATTCTAGGCTTACTTATGAGAAAGAAGTGCTAATTCCTCCTTATGAAAAGTTTAAAGTCACTGATATCAAGACAAGACCATTTCAGAAAGATATCTGGTGTGAGACTGTATTCACTTTGGAAAGCTCTGGAGCAAGAAGTAACCTGAACTGTGCTCTATTCAAAAACCAACCAAGACCGTAGCAAAGTACTATGGTGTGCGCTGAACAAAGTGCTTTGAAAAGCTCTGGAGATAATAAGTGACCTGAATTGTACCGTGGCATGAACAGGGGAAAACAAGTTGAACAGTGTTCTAATTTTAACATTATTTTGTTATGTGTTAACATGTAGATACTGTATGTTTCTTGTTATTGAACACTGATTGTGTGTTTTATTAAATTACAGCATTTGTCTGATTGTACGATTAGTAGGTTCACAAGGTAAACATCAGAAAATGCTTATGCTTTTTTTTTTTCAACTTCTGTTAACCAAATAAATCTTTCAAAGCATATTCTTTTCTCTCATAATTCTCTTTGATCAACAACACATTTTGTGTTTGCATGTTATGGTGGGAACATAAATCAGTGATCAACTGGGAGCTTTTACAGCTGGAAAAATGTGTCACAATCCGTGAATAAATGACGCCACCAGCTGGAGAAAGAGGAAAGCACACAATGAAGGAAATCAATGTAATATTTTAAAGCAGAAAGTGGATATTACTCAATGAGGCTGTTTTAGACTGACAAAATGCTGTTTATTTGAGAATTATTTGACTGTCCACTGGTTTATAGACGTCATTCACCAGGTAACAGACACCAAATACAATCTGTATCAAATTCAGTGTAAAACTATGAGCTGAGAAATGATGAGCAAACGGCAGATAATAGCGTTTCATTTCAGTGGATTTTATAAAAATGTGGAAACCTGACGTTATTCTCTCTCCGAGATCGCTATCAGATGTCCCTCGATCTCTTTTTCTGACAGAATCCTGAAAGACACAGACAGATGTTCTCTATGAGGGCGTATTTGTGCCAAAAAGCAGCCGACTGCTAACAACTGTGTAAATTTACCTTTATTCCTTTAGCAGACGCCTTTATCAACTTAAAAATGGGGAATACAACAATTCGTCCATGTCTGCAGTCACTGCGTACTTGTTAATTTTTTTTAATATGTTTATGATGTCTTTATCTGTCATTTTGCAAAAAATATGATTTTTCATATTTTCACATTTTGAATGTGAAATGTGAATTTTTTTGCAGATTTTCATATACCATCTTTCTAAAACAATGAATATTATGACAAAACAAAAGGATGAAAGTAAAGAACTCTAGATTCATTCACACTTATAGAACAGAAAGATAATATGAGCAGTTCTCATTGTATAAAAGCGTCTGCTATAAATGCATAAATCTGAAAGTTTTAGAAATCTCATTATTGAACAAATCTAAATGTCGTGTTTGTTTACCTGGATATCTGTTAAACGCATTACAGAACAGACACTTATAAAGCATAAAACACAACATAAATAAAACAGCAGCAACAGTAGACAAATGAATTACACAAAATAGTTGACCTTTTTGGCACAGATGTAACGCCATATTTCTGCTTAAACTACATCATATGTTTGCTGTCAGACACTCATTCGTTCTCTCTCTGTACCTGAATTTAGGCTTTTCTTTGGTCACAACAGCCACTTCCAGCTCAGTGCTTTTGAAGTCCATGGAAAGCACAGAAGACAAACACGAGATCGCCATCTAGAGGACAGGAGGCACACATGAGAATTACAATATTCAGTCAACACACTGCTGACAAACAGTAAACATAACATTTTAGCATATTATATTAACATAAAGGGCCTAGAAATAACTTTGCCACATCTGCCAATGGCCAGTGAGTTCTGAAAATGTACATACCATAAATATGTTTACCAGCTATGAAACTGTTTTAGCAAAAACAGGAAGTAATGACACAAAAAAATAAATTATCCTAGTGAAAATTCACAATTCTCTATTCCAATTTTAATACCACAGCTAAAACTACTAGCCTAACTAATATAAATGTATAACATTACGCTTTTCGGGTATTCCCGGTAGATCTTTCAGGTAGAGAAATTTAATAAAGTAAACAAATGTAAAATAACACTGCTTAGTCCTCACTGTATACATTAAACATCCTTATTAATTAATCCTTATAAAAGTTATTCCGTTTTTCTCTGTCTTTTGTTGTTTGAGTAACATTATAAACACATACGGCAGCAGGAATATGAGGCTGCTGTCACTTTAAGAGCGAATGCACTGATCTAATATACTGATACTGACACACATGCGTTTCCTTCTCAACTGTTTACTAG